>NC_133939.1:22827616-23139035 GCF_031877795.1 Strix aluco | reverse complement strand
TTGCTTTGCCTAGTTGTGTACATTAATGAAGGTTAACAAAGGTTGTAGTTAATAGGGCATTTGAAAAATGTGGTATTTGGGTGAGGGGAAGCTAAAATTTTTTTAAACTTTGATACTGCTGAGGAAACTGATTTTTATGATTTATAACTGGAGCAGGAATACTGCAAAATTAATCTTTCCAGTTTAATCTCAAAATACCATTGTAAAACTAAATTTTGTCTTAATACTTACTGTTCTGTAATTACTGAAAAATGTGTGAGATCTAGTAAATCTCCCAGATGAGGAAAAACGGGCCATATGTGCATTTTTTGTGTGTGTGATTGAGTTGGAGGGGGAGCATTAGGGAAAGAATAAGAGTTTGTCCTTTGGCTGACTGAAGAAACAGACTTATGGCTTGTGGTGTAAGCTAAGGTAGGGTTTGTTGGGGTTTTTGCAGCTTTTTATGCATTGCATTCCATGCTTGTGGGAGTTTTGTCTCATCCTTTTAAAAAGCCAGACATCCAGCTGCTCCAAGTGATGATGCCTGTCTGATACTGTAGCTATGGCTAGAAGAGGCCACAAAAATATTTATGCTAAAACTGGATGGGAATTTTCTTTTGCCCTTTAAGTTGAATGTGTCATGGCAAAGAATTCTGTTACAAGTTTCTCTTTGTAGTATCCTAATCCAAATGTGAGCAGTGGAGAGAGAAAATGGATTTGTTTCTCTTGATATTTATTTGGACACCAAACATATGTGAGTTGTTTTCAGTACAGGGTTGGTCCAGATAACCTCCAGTGGTTCCCTCTAACTGAATTTATTCTATAAATTATTTCTGAATGGCTAATGGGAGTGTTAAGTGAACCAGAAATAGTACTCTGAACTATTAACTGGTTTTTTTCCTGCACCACTGCCATAGTATTAACTTGAAAAAAACAACAACTACGAACAAAAAAACCTAACCAAAAAAGAAACCCCACAAAATCAAACCCAACTGGGGGGTAGAGAGAATTAAACTGTTTTGAAAAAATAAAAAGTCGTTTTTATAAATCCTGTAAGTTAACTTGTGGTCAAAGGGAAATGCAGCAGACAGTATAGTTTATGTAGTTCTGAATCTGTCTTAGTCTAAGCAGTACTTAATGGTTTTGCAGCCAGTATGTTTGCTTTTATATAGCATGCATTTACAATTCAATTCTAGAAAAGTATTTTTCTAGATGCAGATTTTTGTGAAAGGCAGTTTGAGAAGCCTGTGTATTTCAAACAAGAAATGTGAGAGACAGTGGACATCATCGCTTGTTCTCTATTAAGAGCATTCTTTTCTTAAAGCCAGTAAAGTGGAGAATAAAAGCCCTTTGTCAATTATGGCTGCTAAGTACACTCCCTGGGAATGTTTATAGTCTGTTTTTGAAAAACTGTACTCAAATACCCAAACTCTAGAAATATAAAAATGAAATTCAAGGAAGCCAGCTTACCTTTATAAAATTGAAGGGGGGAGAATGATGGAGTACTGTTGAAGCTTTTGCCTCTCTGGCATGTTGCTAACTTGCAGCAATAGAAATAAATGACTACTTCAGTCTAGTTTAGGAACAGTTGGGCTAAACATAGAACTTGAGGTTCAGCCATCTCTTGTTTCATGCCCCGTTGCTTTTTACCAATAGAAGGTTAGATGTACCTCAAAGAGATTGGGTTTTGTTTGGTGGTTTTTTTGTCTAGCATTAACGTATTTCCTTAAATTAACTGATCATTTTATGTAGGATAACTTTGGCCATTTTGCTTACAGCTTCTGATTAATGAAAAGCTTGCAAATTAGCTTTTGAGCATTGTAACCACAAAGCATATTTGTCGAATACAGGAGACTTATTGAATTGACTAAGACTTACTGTAAAGCTCCCTGAAATTTTGAGACAGCTGAGTCACATTTGCTGTACATTATGACCTTCTTCTAAGGCAAAGATATGTAGAGAAAAATCCCTTGGGTGTTTTCTCTTGAAGTCCAAACAAAAAAGAAAACTAGAAGGTTGCTCCTTAGATTAAACATGTCAAAAAACTTACTGTTTTTGCTATTTCCATACTTCTTAGTCCATCTTTTGACATTACTTAATGTGGCAGTTAGTGGTGATGAATGACTCTTGCCCAATGTGTTCCAAGACTTCCTAATTTTTAACTCTTGCTGTTAACTTGGGTAACAGTCCTTCCAGAAATGGATTTTCTGCTGAGATTGCATTTGTTGTCTTGGAAAAGTGTCTTAAACTAATCTGTTTAGCTGTGGGTATTACAGAGGATGCTGAATCTGTGAGCAAAAATTTACTCCTTGTTGGAACCTTATTCCTTCTTCAAAAACCAAGAAACCTTGAACATTACTGAAAAGAAAATATTCAAGATTCAGCATTTCATCTGAGAGTAATCAACCATAAGTAGAAATACTTGCCTGTTCTGTGATCTGAATCTAATAGAATAGAATTTTCTGTACCTTGGGACTTTGACATCTGACTTAATAGAAAAGTGAGGTGACTGATCTTTGCAAAGGTGTAGGCAAGCTAAGCACTGAACACTTGAAAATACAAGTACAAAAAAAAGTAAGAATGAGCAGAGGGTAAAGAATGGCTTTCCAAGGAAGCAGATTGGAGATGAACTGTTCTTTCTCAAACTCAACAAATATGCTTTGTGTGATGTGGTATGTTATTATCCAACTTCAGTGTTTGTGCCACTTAGTTACTTTTCATTAAAGCTGGAAAACACTAACTTGACTCTTGACTACAGGCATAGTGTAAAAGATTAATGTTAGCACTGTTAACTTAATAGTGCTAACATAAGGAGAAGTTTCTCGGTAGAGCTAGCTTCCTTTGGGAAAAGGGAAGTAAAAACTTCCACTCCAATTACTCTAAAATATGCTTGTTGTGGTCATTAAACTGCTTAGATTATAAAACATACCACTTACTCTTCATTTTTGTATTTATGTTTCCAGCTCTTAAGAGAATAATCAGCAAATGTTGTGGCTAGATTATAAAAGTGGAAGTCATACTAATAAAACTGAAAATTGCTCTTCTGTCTTCTGAAAAGTTTATATGGATGTTGAGCAACCAGTTCCACTTACCAGTTTATCAAGGCAGTCTCCACTGGTGGGAGGAAGGTGATTAATATATTGTATCTTATCTGCTTGCAATTTTATGCTGTCACCTCTGAAATCTCCTTCAATTTCGATGTTAAGTACTGTAGAAGAGCACTTGTCCCAAGAAAACCTCTAGTGTCTAAGTGAAAGAGCTAATTTTTAAGCAACATCTAGACATCTTGAATAGCCTTGATTGTGGCGTATAATTGAGGATGTGTCCGAACAGGGTGCCTGTGAGTACCACTTTTAGACTAGCAAGTTCGTTATACAAAGATTGATTTTATAATAAGCTATGTTTGTGTTGCAGTGTAAAATAGTAATGTGTGAAATTGAAATGCTGTCATTGTAGATGATAAAAGTTAACCAGTTATGTGAATTTTTTGTAAGTAGTTGCTAGCTAAAATGCTTAAAGTTGATTTTAACATTTTAATAGAGAAGGTAAAGTTTAACTGTGTTTCTCATGTTTAATTGTTTACCAGGGTTGTGGTTAGCAAAATTCTAATAACTAGTCTTCCTCTTCAAGTTTCTCTGAAATGGAGGATAAAGCACTGATGTCGTTATCACTGCTCAGCAGCACTCCCTTGATCTTAGATACCTCCAACTTGGAATGTTTTGACATGTAGGGGAAGATGGCATAACTACCACCAAGAGATAAAAGGATGAAAACGGAAGCCAACAAGCAACAAAACAGCAGAGTTGATACATGAAGAAAAGGATAGTAAAACCTATTCCTGACTGTGGAAACTCTCCTTAAATGTGTTGTCAAATTACTTTGCAATCCGGCTCTTCAACTCCTTTATCGCCACTTTTCCAAGCCTTTCATTGTACATCAGCAGATAGGATAGTATCAGAAGCAACTTCAAGGTGATAAGAGAAACGTAACCATTATTATGGCTTCTAATCTCTTGCTGTCCTGGTATGTGAGCAGGTTATTTATTTCAACAACAACAAAGATTATTTGCGATATAGTCACCCTTCCCTAATTGGTGTTTTTTATGGGTTGAAATTAAATCCAAAACACTTAGGTTTTTGTGGTTTTTCTGTTCTATCCCAGGGTTAAATTTCACCAGGCTGAAAACTGCGTGCAGTCTTTTTGAATATACACACCTACAAAAACATTAACGAAATGTTTCCAAAGAATGATGTATTAAAGATACTTCCTTGTTTGTGCAGATGTGTACAGTTCTCTTAATAGCAATGGCTGACTACTGCCAGCACCTTTTTGGCTTTTTTAAAAAAAGTTTTACTTTTTAACGCATCCCTTACAGAGTTATGAGTGTAGTAGTAGGCAGCATGTGCCTTAGTCTCAAAGTATTTCGTCTGGATGTGAAAGTCACTTACCAAGCTGGGAAATTGAGAAATCTTTAAACTATTATGGAGATGTTGCTGGTATTCACTGTTCAAATATCTATGAGCTTATGTCACTTTCTTCTTTGGAAAGTTCATGTTAATTGCAATCACTATCTATTTAGGCAAATATTAGCCATTTCTTTTGCATGTAGTAAACACAAACTGCTGGTACCCTGACCTTGTTAGAAAAACAATTTGGGTAACAGCTTGAAGTATAGGAAAGAGATGCACTAACTACAAGCTTAATATCTCAGTAGCCCCATGCTTGAAATCATGCTTTCATGTTTGCACAGTATAGGGTTTGCAAAGCAGATGCTTCTAACAGATATGTACAGAAATGATAAACATTTGATTAAACATGCTGAAGAACCATTTGTCACAGTTTAGCATGGCTGTTTTTATACTTCAGGCTGAAGCATGCAGGACCTAATGACATACATAGTCACAATGAATCATGTTTGTTTGCACTTCTTGAGCACAAGTGCCAATATGTTAGTGTCTCAAGAATCATGAATGTTGCTTTGGCATTCAACCTGTAAATGCAGAGAAAAGTCCTATTCAGAGTCAACAGCTAGAAGAATAAACCTAAACTCCTTAAGGTTTTGGAGAAACTTTGGTTTCTTTGTGACATATAAACCAGTCAAATACACTTACAAAATCAGTAATTCAGTCAACAGTATTGTTTCATGTAGAAGGCTCAGTTTTCTGATGCGCTTAGGTGCTGTATGCCAAACTAATCTGTGACCTTTAGGGAGATGAAACCTGGGGGGAGCACACAGTGATACTAGAGGCCTTGCTGCTGAATAGTATCACACTGTCCCTCTCACACACTTGGTGTGGGGGGTAGGCAGGACAGGCTTGGTCTGCTGCTGGAGTAAATAAAGGTCTGTTGATAATGTTTTATGGAAAACTGTTGGTGCTTATCTTTCAGCAAGGTTATCATCTACTGCTAAATAAATATTTAGTTAATCACCATTGACTCTGTATCACAAACAGGCCTACTAGGGAGTAGTACTTCATTATTTCTGACTCTTGAAAAGCCATGGTATTTTCCTGTTGTGATTATAGCTTGTGTAGAGGTAGGCAGCTACTACTACAGGGCAGGGTTTGCAAGGAACTGGATTTGTTTCCCTGCTGTCTTGTTCCATGTGTCTTTGTATAGGACAATTTGCGAAGAACTATATTAATTTCAGCTGTTTATAGGACAAGAGTATTTAGTTGCAGAATTGAAATTTTTCATGATGGTGACTGTGCCTGTGTTAATTCTGCCACAAACTTCCTTCTCTCAACAAACGGTTTTAAAGAGGGAGTTAAGAAATACCTCAATGGAGAATGTATTTTTTTGTTTTTTGAGTTTAGGAGCTTAAACAAAAAAACCTACTTCCATGGCTTTTGCTGAGGCATGTGGTTCCTTTCAAATGCTCTATCAAAAGTGAAGTTGCAGCCCATCCTCTGTTTGCCAGTAAATAAAAGATAATGATTTTTGCTAATGGAATTCAGTAAGTCCATGCGGACTAAACCCATACTTCTATAAATGCTGTTTGGCTACAGAAGTCAGTTAAGATAGAATAAATGGAAAGCTAACTTATATTCAGACTATGAAACAAACTGCCATCTTCCATTTTGCTGTTCTGTGCTTAGTATTAGAAATCTGTAAAGTTGCAGTATTGCTATCCACTGCCACTCAAATTATTTTTTACACGTTAGTTGCTTTCAGGGTCTGGAGTAATTTAGTGCAGAATAAACCCTTTATCTCAATTTAAAGTTGCTGTCTGACTCCATCCTAAGAAATATTATGTGGGAAGTACACAATATGCTCTAAGTCAGTCTGAGTTTGATGTCTTTTTCGGCTACTTCTTAGTAAAGGAAGGGCTCACAGAGGGGATCTTCAGAGTAAAGATGGATATAAATTAATAAACAGAAGTGGGCCAAATTTTCTTTGGAACACATGTTTCTTTCTGTGCCTTCCATCCAGAGAAGCTGCTCAGGTGGATGTTGTCGATTGAACCCTCTGGATATGTTGTTTGTGGTAGAGAGGGAAGTGTAGTGGTGTGAGGACTGGCAGTACCTCCAGTGTCTTATTTCAGATCTCTCCCTGCCCTTCTAGGTATGGACAGTGGGAGAGGAAATCTTTCCTCTTTGTCAATGCAACTGGAGGTTTGTCTTGCTGCAGCAGGGAGTTCTAAAAGCCAAGGTGATGTGTCTGGGGGAGATCAGCACCAGGAAGGGCCCAGTATCTGAGTTACAGCTCTGCTACACAGCTGCTCATGTTAGGTGAAGATTCAGACTAGACCAGAGTGGAGAACACCTGGATTCACTCTGCTCTGGTTCCTTGTCCTTGTCCGTGTGCCAGCGCTTCCTGTTTTTAAAGATCATGTTTACTGTCTGGGTTCCAAATATCCCAGGAAGGTGGGAGGATGGGAAGAAACATGGGAAGAAAAGTAAACAGCACTATTTAAGGTGGAGTTTTATATTTTTATATATATATTTTTAGCATTTATTACCTATCTAGTTTGATGAATGATGTTCTAGAGTAATCGTTTGTTTACATCAGTTTGCACTAATTTCCAAAAGCAGAACACTTCTGCATGTGAAAACTAACATTGAAACCCTTAGTATTTGTAGCAAGGAGCAGAATAGGGATTGTGGTGTGCTTTTACTTCATGTTCTTTCTGATGTTTACATAAAAAATGTTTGTCACCCACATAAAATAGACTATTAAAGAAAAATATGTAATCAGAGAAAAAACTTACTTCTATTGGTACAAAATGGCATGTTGCTCTGATTTTGTTGCTGAACTTTAAGGCTTTTGATTTAAAGAGCTTGAAGGAATTTGAGTGCTGCTCACTGAGCTTCAGAGTGCACACCTAGCTCTGGAGGAACAGCTCCAACCAGTACAGAGCCAGATGGGAGAGTAATTCTCCTGCTACATAGCTGACCAAGCTAATGGTTGAAATAATGAGTAAGCAGATATGTGAAGTGTAAAGAGAAGATGCGCTGTTTTTCTAATTTTTTGTTGTGCTTTATGACTACTAGTTTTCTATAAATAACAAAATCCTTTCCTTTGAGGTAAAGCTAGAAATGGAATTACTGAATGATTTCAGACTAAAAAGGAAGATTTAATTCCAGGCTTTCCTTTGTTTAACAAAGAGGAAAAAAATCTGCCTTTAACTGGAAGAAAATGTTCTAGGACAGAGATTCTGCTCTTGGTATGTCATGGGATCCCTAGGGAAAAAGCACAATCATAGTGGGAGTTGTAGAGGTCACCAGCAACTTTCAAATGTTTCTTTCTCGTGATCCTGTTTTCATGGCTCCTAGAAACGATATGCCTGCATGGATGGGGGAGGGTGAGCAAGGGGATTTGAAAATAAGAATTTCCAAAGGTCTTTTGGTTTTCTTGGGGGGGGGTGGGGGAAGACTTCAGCAATAGTAAATATTTTTAAACTGTTCATTTTGTTTTCGTTTCAGCTGTTTGATATTTTTTCAGTTACAGTTAACATACATATGTATTACCTCTTGGGCAATACTTTATAGTGTGTTAGGTTGTTTTTTTTCAGGATGACCTCACCACTGATTTTATTCCTTGTATCTGAAAGTCACTACAACCAGAATCCAACAATATTATTTTCTGAAACAAAATAAAAATCTGCATGTAAGATAACTTTAAAGAGCTTTGAAATGTAGTCAACCCATGTTCTCATATCTAACTAAACTGCAACCTCTTTTCACTAATTTCCAGTGAGATTTTACATGCCCAGGAAAGAATGATCTTGTATTTCTATTGTACTGTAATTCTACAGATGCTACCAATAACATTAGGATTTTTTAGCTCTGTAGAACAAGGCAAAGGTATTCAGCACTGTTGTTTGCAGGGAAGAAGTAGGTAACTACAAATAAAATTGGTAGTGTTTGGAAATACTTGCCTGTTTCAGAAGGAAACTAAATGTTAGGAAGATGTGTTTTCCACAGTGTTAAATCTTTCTGTTTGTTTGTTTCCCTTGGGCTGCTGTTTGTGATCAGATAAGGAATTCTGCGTATTTGCCTCTTTCTGTGAAATAATGATGAAAGTAATACGTAAGAAATAAGAAGGCATAACTGCAATACAACAGTTTCCTGCTTTCTATTCTAAACAAAGCAGTATTTCTTTCTACTGTTTAAATCTGTGTGTAATAATGTTTTCATAGAGGACAGTTTCAGACATCTTTGTACTAGTCTTCCTGGGTTTTGGAAAAATGCCAGCTTGGCAAGCAGGGAGAACAAAAGGACAGTACTGAAAATATCTAGTCTGGGGCAGTCTTAACGCAGCAGGTTTGGACAGCAGCAAAATTAGACAGGCAACTCTGCCTAGTTTTCTTCATGGTGAGTTTTTGGAGTGCCTGATGTGTCTGAAGAGGAGACTAAAACATTTGATCTTCAGAAAAGTTGAAATGTCTTGCATTCTGAAAAGTGTTACTCTTGCCCCAGGGATTTTTTTATTCCCCTCCAATTTTTGTTTCGGGAATTCCACAGAGGTTTAAAATAGCTTGTTTGGGGACATACCTGTAGTTGATACTTCTGTCAGTTTGACAGGGGATTGGGAAAATCATACAAATTACACATGAGTGCACAGTAAATCAATCTATAAATATAGTTGGATTGTTTAATGACTGGAAGACTCTTTTCTTAAGGCAATGCGAAGAGTCTAGAGGAAAATACTACCTGGAGAAGAAATCAAATCTAGACACAAACCCTAATGAGCAGCTCTTTGATAGCAAAGATACTGCAAATTATTATAAAACATTGCTACGTCCTGTCTATGAAAGCAATGTAATGGGATTTGTCTTGTGACTGGAAAAACTAATGGACTTCAATTAAAGTGTAGTAGTTTACTGAATGACTAATTCAGTTTCAAGTATGGACTGATAAAATTGCGTTGAGTGTTTAGTCTATGCTTTTGAATTGATTTTGAAACACTAGCTGATGTTTACAGCAATGCAAAATTATTCAGTTCTCGGTCATTGAAATGTGTTCCTCTTTGCATAAACATCCCATACTTTATACATTTAATACAGTATTACAGCACAGTACACTTCTGCTTCTTGCTTCCTTCTATACTTGCTGGTTGGTACATCATAGATGGAAGAATTGCTTTCTTGCAGAGCCTGAAGAGTAACTGTAGGTGGTCGTGCTGATGACAACCTTAACAATAAGTCTCTTGAGGTGAAAAAAATTTTTTTCCCCTCTAGAATGACCCACAGGCTTGCACCATGGGTCTTCACCTGTTTTCCAAGACATATGGAAAAGACATATAGGTGGAGCTCCTCTGTTTGGAGAACATGCCCACAGATAACTTACAAAACAGGGAAAAACACCTTATCAGTTAACTGTGGGGTTTTTTTGTTTTATATCTCTCTCTCTCAATTGCCAAATATTGATAGCTATGTGGAGCTGGTATAATGTTTGTGAGTAATCTCTAGACAGTGAAAATCAATTCACTTAATCTAATCTGTAAACAGATAATCTGTAAAAATGAGTGTTCTCTTAACAAGGAAGGGTTCTCCATGCTTTCTGATAGAAGAGCTCATGAAAAGTCATTTCTTGTTTGCTTGTTTTTGTAATGTAGATTTTGTCTGTACTGAAGGGTAACAGTCCTTCCTTTTAGCAAGACACATAAAACTTAGATCAGTAACACTCCTGTTTGAGATTCTTCTGGCAAAATGTTAACGTACAAAAACCACTTACAGTGTTAAAAATACTGCCAGGGTGTCCTGCTGAGCTGTAGATGCACAGGGCTTTTATGTGTGAAAGTGTGGTGAAAACAGCTGCAGAGGCCTCAGATGTCTTTAGGGGAAAATATATGTGGGTTTTTGACTCAAGTTAATTTGTCTCAAGCTTAGCTTGCTTAAATTATGAACATAGGAAGTACTTCTTCTTTGGGTACTAATGTTAGGAACCAATATTGACTCTCCTGCAGTACAATTCTTACTGAATTTCCCCCCACTGAGCTCCATTCCTCAAGGGGGAAGACTTCCTTTCAGAAGAAGTAGCAGCAAACTTTATGATGGTTTTACGTAAATCTTGTCAGAATTAACATATTTGTATGTCTTCAAGAAGGCGTTAGGAAAATAATTGTAGGCTGTAACTTGTAATAAAATATTCAATAGACTGAAATTGAGTTAGCCATGCTGCTTTATGTAGTTCTGCACAGTTCAGTGCTGTGAGGTGATAAAACTGTCAGTTTACCAAAACCAAGTTTTCTAAACTTGGAATCTCTTATTCTAAATAAGGGATTATATCAGCTGTATCAGACTATAGCTGATTTCTGTCCTATGAGAAAATAGATTATATATATTAGCAAGTAGGAATCATTATTTGGGAAGGTATGTTGTTTAACTTCCTTCTTTCTTCCTCCATGGGTATTTACTATTTTTGAATGCAGTTTCAAAATTTGATCACTTATAGTCTGGGTGCTCAGCAAGGTTAGTGATGGAGAATGTGCTGAATGGATCAGGAAGGCTGTAATGAGTTGAAAAGGATACAATTTGATTGGCTGGTGTCGTTGAGTTTGGCCTTTGTGACCATCTGTTGTATCCCAAAGCTTTTGGCAGGGGAAAAAGTTTAAGGTGGTTTTGGAAGGTCAGGGATTGCAGGTGTGATGTAGTGTTCATTTGAAGTGTTTGCTTGTACCCTTAGTTGCATTTAAATAACATCTCTCTAGAATTCTCTTAAAATTATAGTCCTTTTACTGTCGAAGAACATAATTGATTCTATTTATTCCAGGCAGCCTTCCAGATTTGAAAGTGTACACAGAAACACAAGCTGCCAACTATACTTCAAAACTGTTTCTGTTTATATTTCTGCTTTCCAAATCCAAACCCTGGAGGCGTGCTTACATGTGCAAGTAAAATGAATATGCACACAGAATGACTATGCGCCCTGTTCCAGCACATGTCTGTATCCCAGTTTAAAACAAAAGCTGCTGTTTTCGTGCAGTTGCTCTAAAAAGAGTGTAGACTTTGGGGTGTCCCTTTTGGACTGTTTGCAAGTCTTTAAAGAAATGGTATTGAGCTGTCTTTTAACACTTTAAATTTTTAAAAAGCCATGGTCGACATCTATTTTGAGAAGATACTTGTCTAAAAGTATTTAATGTGTACGTGTGTCCCCCAGCCCTGCCTCTGTTTCTTTGTTAGCAGTTATTGGTGGGGAGGGAGGAAAAACTTGCAGTGGAATCAACCACAATTCTTGAAGGTGAACTAGCTCCACACTGTTGCAGTCATGCTCACTCCCCTGTGTAGACCCTGATGTTCATCTGACTCCATGGTAGTCTTGATAAGGCAGGTAGAACAGCAGAAACTAACCCAAGAAACACCTCGGGCAGGGAGAAGGCAGGCTCTTAAAACCATCAGTTCAGAGGAGCCTCAACAGTATTGTGGAACTGAACTTAAAAGACTGCTGGTATAAACTCAGTCTGTGTTGTGAATATTTAATTGGATTGTGGTCCCTCTATATTATCATTGTTTGTATGTGTGGATAGAAAAGTTCTTATGACTGCATGTTCTTGTTTTGATTTTTTTGTGTTGGTATATGCCTTAATAGTAATGTGTTTCAGCCTATGCTTGTAATTAAGAAACATAAATAAGCATGTGATTCACTGGGATGGAGAGGGAGTCTTGTTCATGCTTTGCCTGATCAAAAAGATGCTATTTAATCTTTTGTGTGTTTCTTTTCATCTGTAAACTGAGGATAGTTACTGGTAATTCAGAATTCTCCAAGTTACTCTAAACGGTGTTATTTGGGTTCATTTGTAATGTTTTGTAATTGCTGAGCTTTCCGAGTTTGGCTCTTTAAATGCACTGTGAGTGTGATCAGAACTTTCCATTTCAGCATCTGCTCACTGAGACTATTACAACAATGAGGAAAATAAAATAGCTTCTTTAAGCTCTTCTTAAAAAAGTCAGTTGCAAAGCCCTTCTAAATATGCGTGAGGTGTTAGTGGAAAAGCATTTTTCTAAACCTGCAGTGGCACTTCAGTACTTTTGTTGATATTTTTAAAACCCCAAACTACAACTACAAAGGAGGGTTTAAAAAAGACAACCCTATTGCTACTCAGAGTTGCTTAGGAAGCTGTGGATTTGCAAAAACATCATTTTCATTCTAATGCTTCTTTTTAAGATCTGAAGTGTGGTAAAAGCAGGTACTGGATGTACTTGGAAGAAAATGTTTCAGAAAATAAGTACCAAGGCATAGAAGTGCAGAAATGAGGATCATGGTTTTATTTTTTTACATATATCATTTAAAATATATTTATAATTCTGTGTATATTTTAATACACATAATATATATTTATATATAAATATATATTTTTAAAAATTGCTGAGCAAAGGGCAAGCATAGCATTCATTGTGTTTCCATGGTGAGAGCTTTCAGAAAGCTGCTGAAACAGAAGAGATGTGAAGCTGTTGGTTTGGGTTTTTCTATTCTTTCTGCTACTAAGGAAAGAAACTTAAGGTAGAGGGGCAGTCCTAAGAAGGTTCTTGACTTAAAAGGTGACTAAGAATGGCTTTAGAATAGTAGCCTGGTAGTTGTCCTAGCCCTGCGCTTTCAGGACTCTTGGTTAATGGCCCAGTGGACAATGGACTGCTCTAGATGTCTGTTGATACTGCCACTCTCATAATGTATGTGCTGAAGTTAATGAAATTATGGGCTAAGTGTAAGTAATGCACTGTTAGAGATTTGCATAATGTATGGTGGCCTTTGATGTAACCTACTATTCTGCAATGAAAGCTTAGGTCTATGGTATGTAGTTCAGTGAAAATGCTTTGCTGCTCAGTGACAGTTAGAAACCCAATTTATTAGGAAAGCGATGATAAATATTATGTCACTATGAAGACGTGTGCTCAGTTTGGACCTTGAATGTGGTGTGCAAATATGGCTGTTCCCCTTCTACCTTGTGAAAAGGATATGGTAAAGGTGGAAAAGATACAGAGAAGGTGACGTGGATTAAAAATACAGAATTACTTTTGTATTAAGTAATCTGGACTAAATAATCTGGGACTGTTATGGAAAAGGAGGGATGACTTGGTGGATCCCTAAGACCGAGCAATGAATGCAAAGATAAGGAACTTTGTTTCATTACAAGAAGTCTGGGATATCGGGTGAAAGTAGCCGGCTTCAGAGCAAAGAAAAGCAAATATTTTGTAACACGGAATGTTCTTCACTCTTGTCATAGGATGCGAACAGTTTGTGCGTGAAAACTTCCTGGACAGACTCAGTAGTTCTTGATGGATTTCTTTCATAAATATGTAAAGATTGCTTCTGGTTTAGGAGATTAGGTAGCGATTGCAAGAGTTTATTGATGAAAAATCTCTGCATGTCTGCCTAGTTCTTATGTTCTTTCTTTGGCATCTGTTCTTGGACACTGGGCTATAAGACATCTCTACTCTGTCCAGATATATTTTATTTTTTCTCTTGTACCTGCTCTTAGCTGGCATAAGGCAGTGCTACTAGAAGGTCAGACATGTGTTCCCTTCCTTTCCTTTGGCTTGGCAGAGGCGTTCATGTGGCTGCCAGAGGGAACTGGAACGGGGATTTGATCTGAAATAAAACAAGCCCAACTAAAAAGTATTAATGGAGCTCAGTTCTTCTGTCTCATTCATGAAAAAAGGGTTTGTTGCTGGTGTGAGAGGCTTATACTGATCTAAAAAAAGCTAAGGCCATGTTTTGTGTGTACATGGATTCTTAAAATCAAGTTTAGAGGTTTTACTAAATACTTACAACTATTATGTTAGTGGTGGTTGAATACTTAAAAGGTTTGGGGTGAGAAAAAGTTTTAAAAAAAAAAAAGATTGAAGCATTGGTTTGGCTAAACTGAGCAGAGCTGATGGTTTGTATCTCATCCAAATGATGATAAATGTTTCTCTTCCCAAATTAAAAATGTGAAGAGCTGGGTTTGAGATTTGCTTTAAAATTGCTGTAATAATAATTTGAATATTAGATATTTTCATCCCTCATGCTATTTAAATGTTCTAATAATAAAATATAAACTTCAGGTAAAAAAAAATTGTCTATTTTTTAAGACTGTAGGCGTATTGGCATTTTTTTCCAAACTAATGTGATTCTGTATTAAGTGTCTTATTTGAGTAGATATTTACACCAAATACGAGTTCCTTAGACATCAGTTTTATAAAGTTCACGTGAAATATAGCCATGAATATTCATCTGTAATTATAAGCGGTATTTGAATGATTTTATCTGAAATTCCTTGTGATGTTCTTATTTTAAATTTAATATTTAAATTTTTGATTTTTACTTAGGTTTGCTCGCACAAATCACTGCTTGAAAAACTTCCAGTACAAAGCTATCTAAAGACTTAAAAATGCCTCCACGGCCATCATCTGGTGAACTATGGGGCATCCACTTGATGCCACCGAGGATCCTTGTGGAGTGTCTTCTCCCAAATGGAATGATAGTGACTCTAGAATGCCTCCGTGAGGCTACTTTACTAACTATTAAACATGAACTCTTTAAAGAAGCGAGAAAATACCCTCTCTATCAGCTCCTTCAAGATGAATCTTCTTACATTTTTGTAAGTGTTACACAAGAAGCAGAAAGAGAAGAATTTTTTGATGAAACACGGAGACTTTGTGACCTGCGACTATTTCAGCCTTTTCTAAAAGTCATTGAACCAGTAGGTAACAGAGAAGAAAAGATTCTTAATAGAGAAATAGGTGAGATTATCTTTATTTAAACATAGCTAATCTGTTTAACTGGCTTCTCTTCAAAATACAAAACAGAGAATTGCGATGGATTGTGTTTTGCTACCTGTACCTGTCAAAGTTTGCATTTCGTAACTGTCAGGTGTTGCATCAAATGTCCAAAGATGTTGATCATTCATAAACTGTGACTTAAGCTTCTTTTTGCTGTTATGTTTCATTCACAGGTAAAGTGTTTTCTTTGTACGTATTTATGTGGGTTAGAGGGCATTTTTTGCTGTCTACTATTAACAGGATTTCATATTATTACAGAGCAAAGTGTGTTCTGTTGTTTGGGAACTCAGTCTTAATTTGTCTTGAAGTTTACAGAACTGTAAATTATGGATTTAATTACAAATCTTAAATCACATTCACTCTAGAAGATGTTTTAATACTGCTCTATCTTTCTTAGGAAGTAAAATTTCAGAAAGGAGGTGGTTTGACCCCCCCCCCCCTTTCCTAGAAAAAGAGCATGGAGGGTGGAGGGAAACAAAACTACCTGCATTTGGAGGGGCAGAGGGGAGACAAATTGTAATGTTTTGAATCATCTCTGGAGTAACGTATAACTCTCCACTAGTCTCCCTGTGCTTTCTCAATGGATATTGTATATTTCAGCATCTAGGTTAAGTATCTAAATTCAGGCAGTACAAGCACACCTACTCTCGTTGCTAACAAATGTACATTGCAGTGGTAGAGACTCGTCAACTGGAAGTACTTGTTCTGGGGTGCTCCTAATTGTTAAATTATTTAATTGTTATGAGTGCATCATTGGTAAACTACTACTGTTTTGTAAAGCTTAACCTGTTCAAGACTTGGGAGAACAGTGGTTAGCTAATCATGCAACAGGACAATTGAAAGTTTTCACTTGAACATTCATGCATAAATAATTATTTATGCAAGTAATCTCATTAAAGTAAATGGAATTACATCTGAGACAGAGGACCTGAGAGAAATGGACTCTTACGATGCGCTCTATGCCAAAGAACTAAGTTCAATATCTCTTGCGAGTGCTTGTCACGTTTTTAAATAGTGTAGTTCATCGGAAGAATTGAATAGCTGTCATTCAGTTATAAGCAAAGTTGATTATGTCCGTGATAGCTACCAACAATCCTGCCAGGGTTTTAGAAAAAATCGGACATCAGAGCTCCTCTGGTACACTTAGGAGACTTTGTGCTAACTTCAAAGGAAGTTTATTACTGGTCCTTTTCCTCCAGGAGGAGTGTTAGCTGTGAGTGGTGATTTAAGGCTTCCAGGATCTTCAGTGAATGTACACCTGTCTTAACCTTTTTTGTAACTGCTGAGTACACTTAAGAACTGAGTTGTTCTTGAATGAAATAAAACAATTGCATATACAAGTAGAAACCAGTAGTTAACACACATATATTAGCTTGTGTTTTGCTTAAAGCGTTCTTTTTCTGTCACTAATACAAGGAATCGTTAGCTTTAATGATCAGTTACAATTATTTCCTCATGCTTCTTCACTGCTGTAGGTTTTGCTATTGGCATGCCTGTCTGTGAATTTGACATGGTTAAGGATCCCGAAGTACAAGACTTCAGAAGAAATATTCTTAATGTTTGTAAAGAAGCAGTGGATCTTCGAGATGCCAACGCACCACATAGTAGAGCATTATATGTCTGTCCTCCAAATGTAGAGTCTTCACCTGAGCTACCCAAACACATATACAATAAACTAGATAAAGGTAAGATAAATATTTACAATAGAAACATAATTTTTTTTCAGTGATTTGAAATCAGAGTACAGCTGGTGACTTAGGGAAATCACTGCTTTATGTGCTGTATTTAGCAACAGCTTACACCTTAAGTTATTCAGAATAACTTTCTTGATAGAGTGTAGATTCAAAAGGAAGACAACAACACTTAAAATTACATATTTTGCAATAACTAAATCTTGAAATATAACTTGGTAAATAGAGGTGATTTTTATTTTTAACAGGCAGAAACAGCTTGTTGGCTTTGCATTTTTCCTTGACATTAATAAATCTGGAATTAAATGTTGCTGAATCACTTGAGTTATCTTGCAGTCCTCAAATATGAAAGTTACTGCTGTTTTCCTGAAGGCTAAATAAATAAATAAATTCAGTTTAGAAAATACTCTTAATGTCAAGGGGTAAAAGTTTTACACTAGAGTCAAAAATAAACCGAGCACAGGTATTTCCACGTAAAATTTACAAACCCTCTGTCAGTTTAGGCTATGAATCTTGTCTACGTCTTCTTTCAGTAGTACACAGCGTCTCTGTGGTGGCGCAGGGAGTGGGAGTTGTTTGTTTGGGTTTTTTTGGATTTGTGTTTTTTGTTTTGAAATGGTGTTGAAAATGGTAGGCCTAACATTACTTTACATTTATTCTAGGGCAAATTATAGTGGTGATATGGGTAATAGTCTCGCCAAACAATGATAAGCAGAAATACACCTTAAAAATCAATCATGACTGTGTGCCTGAGCAAGTTATTGCTGAAGCAATTAGGAAGAAAACGCGAAGTATGTTGCTGTCATCTGAACAACTTAAACTTTGTGTCTTGGAGTATCAGGGCAAATACATTTTAAAAGTGTGTGGCTGTGATGAATACTTGCTAGAAAAATATCCACTGAGCCAGTATAAGGTGAGTAACATAATGGGTTTATTTTGCAATACACTAAAATAATCCAGATTTGAGGGAGAAAAGTGATCAATTTTATGACTGGCTTGCTTTTTCATTACATTAATCCAGAACATAGGAAGTAAAAGTGTATGTGTCTTTAAACTAATGGGCTAATGCATGTGTGTAGTGTGCATATTTGCAGTCTGTGCTTCAGAAGAGAGGGGAGGAGAAAAGATAACTTAAACTAGAATTTATATCACTAGTGTAACTTTTCTTCTGTGAGTGAAGTAGTTTGCCTCTAACACCAGTGATATATCAGTGGTAGGTACTTTCAGAAATATCCTAGATTTCTGATGGCAAGAGGTGAGTTATGCTTGAATGGGGTTGATGTAATACAAAAGGAAATTCAATCAGATGTTAAATTGAGGCAACCCTTGCTACTATGAATCTTGTCCCTTCCCCCTTTAGGGGTGGAAAAAATCTAAATAAACTGCTTGTTTTCCTGTTACTTACATCTTTAAATTTTTTGATCTTATTAAAGGAGTGATAAACTTCCAGCACTACATAAACCATTGTTAAATCTTCCTTGTGGCTGGCTGTCCTTCATTGACTGGGTTTTTTTAGTACTGAGGCAGAACTGCTGACAGCAGAGCATCTGAACAGCCCTCTCTGGAACAGACAACAATGTTACCCTGTAGATTTCCTGACAGACTGCTGCTGCTTCCTCTTTGAGGAATGTATTGTTGCAATAAACAGCTTCCATTCCTTCATTTAAAATGGTTGTTGATCTGCTCTCCAGAGCAGTGGAGGAGAGAAGGGGGCTGGGGCATCCTGAGTAATGGGAAAAGCAGCTCTGCTCTATGGGAGCTGTGGAACAAGTGCAGGCATACATGAATAATTTTGCACAGTCATCTTGAGATCAAACACTAGACCTATTTGATCTAGCGTGGTTTCTTCAGAAGTATCTGCTATGCCTTTACTGTGTCACAAAAGAGCTTCCTAATTACACTCCAGGGCTGGACCTGTCTTAACGCATTGTATTTTGTGGTACTGTTGCTAGACTAAAGGCTCTCAGCGCTCAGTCCTGAATGGACACCATAGTCTTACAGCTAGAGTCTGTCGGGATCAGTGCTGAGCGTAAGGTAATAAGCACAACCGAACCCAAAATGAGTGTGTCTGCCATTTGTCTTGTGCTCTCTGCCTGTGACTAGGAGTATCAGTGTCACCTGTGCTAGGTCGGCAGAGCAGACTAGTTAAGCAACATGCTATGCAAAAGCAGCTCAACTGCTTCCAGGAACTGCTCTAATCTGGAAGCAGTCTGTGTTGTTTGTGCTGCGCTGCCCTGGAGCCAAGGAGCACTACAAGAAACCTGACTTGTCATTTTGTCAGTTCTGTTCTCTATCTCCAGTTCAACCTTCCACTGTTCTAGACGTTATTCATCTCTCAAAATCTGTATGAAGCACTACTATGCAATCCTACCCAACAACATATTTATACCACTGAAGGAACTATAAACACTAAAGGGTGTACATACAGGAACAATGACAAGCTCTTTAAATACACTTTTATATTTTCCTGAATTTTTTTAGCTACAGATTACCAAGAGCGTGCACCTTGAAAGCATACTGAATTTTGGTTTTGTTTTCTTGCAGTATATAAGAAGCTGTATAATGCTTGGTCGCATGCCCAATCTGATGCTGATGGCTAAGGAAAGCCTATATACCCAGCTACCACTGGACACCTTTACAATGCCATCTTATTCCAGACGTATCTCTACAGCCACACCCTACATGAATGGAGAGGCTACAGCCAAATCCCTCTGGACTATAAATAGTGCTCTCAGAATAAGGATCCTCTGTGCAACCTATGTAAATGTGAACATCAGGGACATAGACAAGGTAAGGCAAATGCTGTATGGCATTGTATATGGTTTTCAGCCACTCATTGTTTCCCTCCTGAGTTTTCTGTTCTGTATTTACACTGGAAAAGAGGTGTTACTTAACATATTAGAAAACTAAACCACTTTAAATAACAAAGTTAAGCATTCAATTCTAAAAAATGCAGCCATTTTTTAGCATCTGAAAACTTTTGTGTACTACTTAAAAAGCATGAGTTGTGGTATTTAGCTAAATATTCTACCTGATAAGAGCAGAACTCAGTTTGTATAGCTCACTTCAGCTGAGAGTGTAATGGATAGAAGAACAAAACCCATGTTACTTACATTCTAAATAATGGTTATGTCTAAGAATGTATTACAGTAGTTGGGAATACTTTTGATGCGGCGATGCTGGATAGTGCGCTGCTATCTTCAATTTTAAAAAGGGAGGTATGGGAAGATCAAGGAGAAAAGGCAAGTAGGGTTCAGTCCCATTGAAGTCATACTACAAGCTTGGCACTCTAACTTCCTCAGAATTTGTTTGGTCTCTTCTTTCACTATAGGCACAGGAGGAATTAAAAATAAATTCTAGGTGTTTTTAGAGCTCATTTCAAGTTTACTATCGTATTTTTAAGAACTGGTTTTGCAATTAATGAGGAAAAAGACCAAAGCATTTTTTCTGGAAGGGTATGCTTATATATACCTTGCTTCACACCTTGCAGAGCATGAATGATTTTGGGTTGGGAGGTGCTGGGGCTGTTTGGTTTTCAGTTTTGTGTTTTACTTGATGGAAATTAGTGGGTAATATGTTGTAGTCATATGTTGATAGCAGTGAAAAAAATGGTTTATAGTAACATTTCAAAGATAGTACTAATATTAACATTGTTTTCAGATCTATGTTAGAACAGGTATCTACCATGGAGGGGAACCTTTGTGTGATAATGTGAATACTCAAAGGGTGCCTTGTTCTAATCCCAGGTAAGCTGAGTACTTGAATGTCTATAGAGAACCTGACTTCCAGGGCATCATAAATGATAGCTCTGAAGGAGTAAAGGCTTGACTTGGCCATTATTCAGGTGGAGCTCCTTGCTGGGAATTCCCTGCCTTAAGTTTTGCAAGAATGTTTTTACCTAACCCTATATTTATAAATGGAATTAATTTAATTCAACCGTAAGCATTTTGTCTCATTGCATATAATAGTATATTTTCTTTACTGAACAGATTTGTTTTACACAAGCATTTGCAGTTGCCTCTGAAACTGCAATATAATTACTCATTAATACTGTGAAATCAGCATAGCTCTGGGTGGCTGAGCTCTGTTTTTGACTGTGGATCAATAGCAGGTATTCCAGTTGCAGGTTCAGATTTCACCTTCAGCATGAGGCAATGTGATTGTATAGGGTGTACTAAAGCAGAAGCACTGAGTGTGGGGAGATAGGTATCATTTGCTAACATGGAAGTCACTGCCAGCTCTGGGCTGATTATTTTCAGGAAATTTCACCTACCATGAATATTATCTGGAAAAATAAATCACATGAACTTAAAAGTGCCATTAGTGTGCAAAAAGAAGCATTATATGAGCATATATAAACGTATTGAGAAAAGATATCTGAAAGATGTTGAATTTCTGCTTGTAACATTGACTAATGAGGAGGTGTGAAATTTCAGCATCTGCTGGGATAAGATGTAAAGTATGTGTTCAGATTTCATTCTTGACTTGCGTCTTCTATCTGACTTAATATTTTTGAAAGTTTCAAAAAATATAAATACTTTTGTACATTTTTCTATTAATATGATTAAGTGTTATAATTAGAGGGCCTAATAATATACGCAGTTACTGAAAAATAGCCTCTCCCTCTGAGTTTCCCCAAAGATAGCTATACTTGAACTGATAGTTTAAGTTTTAGATAGAAAATCTTGGAAAGGTGGTGATGGATGTGACTTGAAAACATGGATATAATCACACAAATCTGTATTATATGAAATGAACACATAAGAAAAGTGAATTAAAGTTTATCTGCCAGTTTCTTTGTTCGTAGAGAAGGGCTTGGACAGTTACTTCTTTGTAAAGCTCTGCTTTTAGTAGCTACAGACATGATGAAAAATTAATGCTGTCCTTGGAAACGGTTGCCTCTTCCAGCTGAGAAAATTCAGCACAGCAATCCGCTTAGGAAAATAAACTGTATTCAGAAGTTCCTCTTCAAAAGCACAGTTCTGCCAATTGAGAGATAAAGGAGATAAAGCCTACTTAGAGAAGTTCAAGAAAACAAAATGTGTATTCCTGTAGAACCAATCTGTGTTCTTATTACTGTCAGGAATATTGTATTTGATTGCTATGTTATATTTGTGTTATTCCCATCTTGCAGTTACCTTTTTATTTTCTAGCAGTTCAAATTTAGTTGAGTTCTGAAAGCTAGGCCACATTTTTTTTCCCACTTGCTTTTTTTTTTTCCCCTGAAGTGAAAAATATTTCACAAGCTAAACCTTACACATACGCAAATCCATTATCTTTAGGTTATACTTACGCTGACAGTTGCAGTCAGTAGGTTTGCAAGAGTGAAAGTGAGTGAACTTGTTACTCGGTTTGCAGGAATTGAACCCAGCATGACTTTTTAAATGGTGCTGGTGCTGGAAGGCTAATTGGGGAAGTTTCCATTCCCAAAAGGAGTAGACATGGTCAAATGTATGTAGGAGGACCCTTTTTCAGTAAGAAGGTGTACTCTTTATGCACATACACAGTTTAGGTGGGAATATAACAGATGCTTTTTAGTATTAGTAGTTCATTGATTGCAGTTGTCTCCATGCTCTTTTAACCTAGTTTTATTCTGCTTTTTAAATCTCGCAGATGGAATGAATGGCTATCATATGATATGTACATTCCTGATCTTCCACGTGCTGCTCGGCTCTGCCTTTCTATCTGTTCTGTTAAAGGCCGAAAGGGTGCTAAAGAGGTAAAATACTTCATGGCTTTAATACACTAACAAACAAAAGCTACTTAAGTCAAGTTTAGGAAGATGTTTGGTAAATGCTGTCCTGGCAATGAGTCTTAGTGCAATTTTTGATTTGAATCTGATTAAAATAAGGGTTTTTCTTTTCTTGTATCTAATTCAGATTACCTTTTTTTTTAGTCAGAAATTAAGCAACATGGAAAAGTTTAGCCATTCAATGTTGTAAATAGTGTCTATACTGTAGTGCCAGACACAAAGATCAGTGTCAGTCTTCTGAGGTGCAAGTGCTTTTAAATTCAAGTTTCTAAACCCATAAGTAACTTACCTATTTATTAAAAAAAGGTAATATTTATACTTGAGTTTAGAGCTGATTTTTTTTTTTTTTTAAAGTAAAGAAATCTTATGCTGTTTTAGCATTTGATGCAAGATCCTAAATAGCCATTTTTAAGAATCTTCATATGGCCATCTAATTCTAGCCACCAGCATCATTAAATTCTGGGTTTGGGTGTGCGTCATAGGTGCTATATATTACTTTGTCTACAACCAGGTTTATGACTCATAGAATCATAGAGTGGTTTGGGTTGGAAGGGACCTTCTAAAGATAATCTAGTTTCAACCCCCCTGCCATGGGCAGGGACACCTTCCACTAGACCAGGTTGCTCAAAGCCCCATCCAGCCTGGCCTTGAACCCTTCCAGGGAGGGGGCAGCCACAGCTTCTCTGGGCAACTTGTGCCAGTGTCTCACCAGCCTCACAGTAAAAAAAAAAGTGACTTGTTCAATCTAAACCCATTCTCTTTCAGTTTAAAACTGTTCACCTTTGTCCTGTCACTACAGGCCTTGATAAACTTTCTCTTCACGAGCTTTAGTTATTTTGATGTGGGGAAAATATTAGCATGTGTTTGCAAGTGTTTTGATACCATTCTGCAAAATGACTGCCATGACAGTCATTCATAGAAAAATACGGTGCAGCTTCCACAACCTGCTTTCAGCTAGTCTGGGGATGTAACAGCTTGCTCTGGGGTGAAAATGTTATTTCTCCTGGCTCACTCTGCAGTAATTAATAGATGACACTGAAAAATCATCTTTTAATCTCTTTAAGGAGCACTGCCCATTGGCCTGGGGAAATATAAACATGTTTGATTACACAGACACTCTTGTATCTGGGAAAATGGCTTTGAATCTTTGGGCAGTGCCTCATGGGCTGGAGGATTTGTTGAATCCTATTGGTGTTACTGGATCAAATCCAAATAAGGTAAGTATTTGTATGCCAGTTTCATCTTTAGGAGTGCATTTTCAAAATATGCTGTTACAATTCAACAGAGAAAGTAATTTAAATTCCCTTTATATAGGAAACTCCATGTTTGGAGCTGGAATTTGATTGGTTTAGCAATCCTGTAAAGTTTCCTGATATGACAGTGATTGAAGAACATGCCAATTGGACTATATCACGTGAACTGGGGTTTAACTACAGCTATGCGGGGCTGGTAAGACGAACTCCCCTTTCAAGATTAACTTCTAAAATACAAAAGTATAATTTGTTTTACTCAGTATATTTGTGATAAAACTTTTTTCGTGTATCCTGATTTATTGTGAAAGGAAGAAATCCATTTTTTGTTTTGTTTTTAGCCAAGTGAGTAATATATTCTCATTTCTTCATATTACTGGTAAACTGACCAACCAGAACACTTTAAAGAGAAACTGTCTTACTGTGCAAACTGTTAGGGTCTCTTTGGTGTTTTTTATATTGCTAATTCAGATGTCTAAACTACTTAGTTAAACTTGTCAAAAGTTGTAATTCTCCTTCCATGATACTCTTCTATTTTGTTGCAGTTTCATGTCTACAGGTGTCTTTCATAACCTAAAGGTGCTTATAACTCTTTACTGGCTATTTAATGGGCTAGTTATGACCATAAGTGCAGGGAATTCTAAAGTAATTGATTGGCATACACTTGAGTGTGGTCCTTATCTCCTCTCTTCCATGAAGAAAATCTCTGTGTTGACAGTTGAGTTTTTGGTGAGGTTTGGAGCTCTCTTAAAAGCACATTTTGGATGATTAAAAGGAGAAGAAAAGAAAAGCAGTAAAGCTGAAAATGCTACGTGTTTAAAGACAAGGCTGTGAAATTAGTTGGTGTGTTTTACACTTTCTTCTGGAGGCTGGTTCAAAGACTTGAAGGTTTCCCCAAGAGAGCTTTGTGGTCTGTGTGAAGAAGAGTCTCAGGGTGGAAGGTTTCGCTGTGCCAAAAAATGTGTAGGTGTTAGCAAGCTTCCAGTTTGGTAATTCTGGTGATATTTATAACAGTGCCACCTCAACATATCTTGAAGAAAGGGTTGTAGGCATTTGATTTCTCTCGATACTCTGCAAGAAGTCCATCGTAGAGTGGTGTATCTGTTTATGATATGTATTGTGACTGAGCAGTGCTGCAGGGTTCTTAAGTGTTTTAAGGACAGCTGACTTCTTGGTAAATAAACATTCCTTTGCTATGACACAAGCCATTACCTGGGCGCTTATGTCCTCAACTTGTTTTGTTCCATCTGTAGGTGAAAATAAAGTG
This sequence comes from Strix aluco, assembly GCF_031877795.1. NCBI lineage: Eukaryota > Metazoa > Chordata > Aves > Strigiformes > Strigidae > Strix > Strix aluco. The sequence goes on along the minus strand of NC_133939.1, from coordinate 23,113,894 downwards.
GTGAGGACAGTAAGCTCTTACTTCACTGATGAAGTAATGATCAACTTAAACTTTACAATTTAAAAAAAAAAAATCTGAGGTAAAATAAAGTCTCAAATTATCGTCTTTTTTGTGACAATCATTACAATACCATAGGAGGAGGTCATAGTGGTTAAATATGGAGACAGCCTATTTACATCAATGACTAAGTTGACAGGGAAACAAACTGTGTATCACTGCTTTGGTCTCTCTCATTATTCATGCCGCTTTTCTTTCAACTCTCCTTGTTGTCTGCTAAAATCCTCTTATTACTGATCCTTTCCTAAATCATATTTCATTAAATGAATTAAATTACAAGTTTGAACATCACTATTATCTCTTAGCACTGTATTTGTGCCCTTTATCTTTTAATGTGTGGTATCTTGAGACCTGAAGCCAAACTTTCAATATTCAGGTACTGTGCATATTTATAGCTGTTTGTAATATTAACTATATTTAGGGAGTCAAAAGGCAATGTCTTGTTACTCATTCAAAAATCAGATACTAGATTACTGTGTAGCATTGGCCATATCTGAAAGAGGTAAAAAATGCTTGTCTGAAATGGTCAAAATCAGCAAAGCAGTCACTGAGGTATGATTTCTATATAAATGTTTTTGTTATGATGCAAAGAGCATAACTCTTTTGTTTAACTTTGAAATGCATTACACTGCATTTAAAATCAATACATACTTATAAGAGATCACTTACAGGTCCATTAATATCTCGAATATGAACAAATTTTCAAATATTAAAACTAATTTACTGTCCCACAATTCATAGAATTTCAAGTTTTTGGTGTTGACGCAACAGGATAAATGCATTTTCCTTCTGGGCTTGACCTAAACTATGATCTTTCTGACCCACTATGCAGGTACATTTTATACTTTTTTGACTTATTCTTTAGGATGAGTCTTTTGGAATCAAGATGAATATGTACAATTTAATCACTTGGTCAGTATCAACTATTTGATCTTATGTAGGGTGTTTATAAAGTCATTTATCTGTTAACTCCCTTACAGAATGACTCTGGCTTTGCTACTTGCACTGTATCCATTCCCATAATATTTAAGAATGTGTTCTGGAAATTTTCCTGTGCCACATAAAGAGTAGCCCTGAATAATTTCTCCCCACACTTAAGTCCAGTCCATGTGTTTCAGAATGGTAATTAAAAAAAAAATGTTGGTATGCTAAGATCTCGCACTATCACTAACAGGGCAAGGTACTAAAAATCCTGTGAATTGGTTGATTCATACCTTAATATTGGTAGATGTAAGCTTGAAGGCCAGAATACTCTTGTCCCATGTAGTAATAATGAACCTAACATGAGAACACATAATTTATTTAAAGGTAAATGTAGAGAACTTCCAGTCTAAAGTAGATATCATGTGATATAACCTGACAACTGTTTCGATATTTGTACGTATTCTTAGAAATAACACCACTTCACCTTTTAAAGGGTGCCTTGATCTCCTACCCAGAAATTTCAGATTGTTCTTCAGCTTTTTTTTTTAAGCTAGATGCATTTATGTGAAACACATGTAGGTACTTCTGTTTCAAGTACTAGTTCAACCAGTTGAAAATTTCCGTCAACAAAACTGTCAGACAAGCTCAGTTCGTTCTTGCTTATTATCTTGTTTAATGTGCTCAGTAGAAATTGCCTAGGGAAAGAGCAGAACAAGAGGTTCTACAGTTTAAACAATTCAAACCTGGAAAGGTTGATTTTCCTCTTTTGTAGTAGTAGGTATCATACAGGTGTGAAGAATGTGAGTTCACTGTAAAAACACTGTTCAACTCTTGTAGAATTTTTGGGATAGCTTCATCTTAAGTGTCAAACTTGTTTATTACAGTTGTATTTTATACTAAAGGCAATAATATAAGCTGCTTAAGATTTCTTTTTTGCAGTGCAATTTATTCTGTAGTCGAAACCTCAAACTGCATTTCGTATGTTGCTTTGTGAAAAACACATTAACTAAGAAATGGAAAATATAGGAGAACAATTGAACTTGGCACATGAGCTGTGAAAAATCAAGTAGTAGTAGTTTCAATACCTCTGTCATTGGTCTAAGCTGGTTCTCATAAATGAAGTCTTAGGTAAAATTAATTTCAGTGTGTACCAGTTCTGTCTTCTGTGCTCTCTGGGGAATATCTTATACTAATTCTAGATAATGTTTTCCAGTCTTCCTGTTACTCAGGCTTTCCTACAGTGTTCTACCTCTTACTTACCTAGGTTCATCCCCCATATTCTGCTTCTTCAGTTTTGATTCTTTTTCACTCCTTTCAGCAGCTCTCAGCAATCTCTAAACTGGAGACAGAAATGACCGGTTTAATTTTGTGCTGTATTATATTGTTCATCAGATGTCAACTGCTACTGTTTCACCACACAGCTGATCTAGTTGAAATGTACCTCTTCTTGTCCCAGTAGTGACTAAAAGCAGTTATAGAAATCAAAGGCCTTGTCTTTCATCTCTATATTTTTAAATTCGAAGTCCTCAGTTATAACAAAAGAAAGCAAGATAGTATTTGCATGACATAAGCTATAGGTGTTGCTATGCTGTTAAAATGCTTCACTTCATGTATGTTCTATGACAACAAGGGAATGTATGAAGGGTTAATGGACCACTTTCTCTCTGCAGAGTAACAGAATAGCTAGAGATAATGAATTAAGAGAAAGTGACAAGGAGCAACTTCGAGCCATATGTACACGAGATCCTTTGTCTGAAATCACTGAGCAAGAGAAGGACTTCCTTTGGAGCCACAGGTATTTAAAAACAAAAACCAAATCAAAGAACCTTGTCACAGTCAAGCTTCACCCCATTCACTTCAAATTTGTCATGATTGTCTTGGGTTTTGCTTCCTTTTCTTTATTCTGTATTGTTGGAGTTAGTGTTTTAGAAAAGGCTTTTAAGCATCTGCATTGATGTCTTGGTGCATAAGCCCGTGGAGAGAAGTTGTTGAATTTAGTTTGTTTCCTCCATGACTGCAGTATTACCTTCATGCATGGATCCTGACACCACCTTATGGTATTGATCAGATTCTGCTGACAAAGGAAGAAAAAGGTGCAAGACTGAGGGAACATAATAGATGGTTATCAAAGCAAAAATTATGTTTTGTACATAGAACTTTTTTTTTCTTTTGCAGACACTATTGTGTGAATACTCCAGAAATTCTGCCCAAATTACTTTTATCTGTTAAATGGAATTCTAGAGATGAAGTGGCCCAGGTAACATAGTACTGAATTGATTTTTAAGTATCGAAGAAGCTTTAAAATATGCTATTTCAAAGAAACTTCTGGAAGTTAAAAATGTGTTATGTGTGCATGATACATTGAATGAAAACTTAGATGATCAAATTGCTGCTATAATTGACTTGTTAGGTTGTTGATTTGTCAATTACAGTTAAATATGAGGTTTTGTTTTCATTCTTTTTATAGTGGATAAAATAACAAAGTCAGCTGGCAACTAATACCAAATTGTTTATTGAGAGAGGACTGACGAGTAAACAGCTTCTACTCAGATACAGTTTGTGTCTGTCTGATGATACCTTCTAACAGCTGTGTATTACAACTTCTTAATCAATGGCAATGTGTGATGTGCTTGGACTTCTTGTCCACAGATGTACTGTTTGGTAAAAGATTGGCCTCCAATCAAGCCAGAGCAAGCAATGGAGCTTTTGGACTGTAATTATCCAGATCCAATGGTGCGAGCTTTTGCAGTTCGGTGTCTAGAGAAGTACTTGACAGATGACAAACTGTCTCAGTACTTAATCCAGCTAGTACAGGTATATAGCATATTTTGGTATACTTATGTCTTGTGTATATTTGATCATAGAGGGTTACAATACATCAAAAGTTAACATGATGTGAAAAAGAGGTCATCAAAAGTATCTGTTTGCATTGCAGATTATTTGGTAGGAGGAGATGAAACATAGTTCATGTTCTGTAGTGCTGTGGTTTTGCTTGTTGATATTAAATGCCAAAATTTTGCAGAGATGCAAAACTGTTCTACCAACTGGAACAGGCAGCTATTTCAGCTGTCCTAACATATGGGGAAAGGATAAGCAGAAGCATCTTCTCAAAATTTTGAGCAAGTTGAGGCTAAAATATTTGGTAACATTAAAGGAAGCATCAGATGGTAAGTTCCTGAAATAGAGGCAGCCAAAGCACTGTTAGCAGATATTGTTCAAATCCTAACACATGCAAGTATTAATACCGAGATCAGTCATTCGACAAAATTTAATGTAAAACATAGATTGCTTTTTATTTAACTGCCTTTAATCTGTATATTGTTCATAGAAATAACTGCAGCTGATATTTTTTTTCTCTTTATCCTTAACTAGGTTCTGAAATATGAACAGTATTTAGATAATCAGCTTGTGAGATTTTTACTCAAGAAGGCACTGACCAATCAAAGGATAGGACATTTCTTCTTTTGGCATTTAAAGTAAGCTTAATATCATGTTAAGGGGTGGTGGGATTTCTATTAGCTGTAAACAATTAGTTGTTCTTAAGGCATGGCACACTAAATATCCTTTTTACAGAAAATATTACCACTTAAAATAAAGCTTGTTCTATATTGTTTAAGAGTTTGAATGCATAGTTTAGTAATAAGTCATCCCTTGCAGTTTCAAAAACTAGCTAATAATACTTGTACTTATTTTTATCTAATGATGATTATTCTAAAAGCAGGGCAGTCTAAGGAAGTCTCCCATATTGTTAGCTGTTTACAACTTTCACAGATTTCTGCTGTTTGAACGTTATTTTGTATGCCAGATCCCCCCACCAGTCTTTCTTCCAGAAAATTTTTACAAATGGTTGAGACCTAAAGAAAGCAACCCAATTTGACCAGATAAGGCTTTGAAAAATAAGTGTTCATACAGGTTTATTAACATCTTTATAGAGCTTGATGATAACCAAAATATCTCAGTGGTCTTTTTTACTAAGTATAACATGGGCTTTTGTAATTCCTGGTGTTGAGGAGGCTGAGCATAAATCGGCCTACAGCATACTGGATTGTAGCTAGGTCGTTCCTATAAATGCTGTTCTAAGATAGTATGATCAGACACAGAAATAGGATCAAGGAGTCTTTGTTGTGCTTTCAGTTTTCTACTTTCCTTGGTAAACATCAGGCATAAGAGATTAACTTGTTTGAGGGGATGTATTTTATGACTCTGTGAAGACTGAGTAGGTAAGAACAAGGAAACTAGAGGGGCCACAGCCTGGGATTGGCTAAATGAGACAAGGAGAAAATGAAACAGGCTAGCTTGACTCCCAGCAAAGGAATCTGGAACTTGAATTGAAAGCTTGAGGTTTACTATAGAGTTTCTGGAAGCATGGATTTTTGAATAAAGGCCAAGGGGTAGAAAAGGACAGGATGGAGCAAGAAGGAATGGAGAGAAAAGCCTATAAACCCTGTGCTGAATTAGTTGCAAAGTCCAGTCAGTCTGAGATGAGTTTTGGGAGGTCAATACAAGTTATTTACCTGAAAAGAGGGATCCATAAGCAGCCTTCAGGAAGATGGTGAAGGTGTAGCTTCATTTTTGGCACCTATGTGTAGTCTTGTCTTTAAGCTATAACTGTTCTTCCTCTCTGTGTAGGTCTGAAATGCACAATAAAACTGTAAGTCAGAGGTTTGGTTTACTTCTGGAGTCCTATTGTCGAGCGTGTGGAATGTACCTAAAGCATCTGAGCAGGCAGGTGGAAGCTATGGAGAAGTTAATTAACCTCACAGATATTCTCAAGCAGGAAAAAAAAGATGAGACCCAGAAGGTATTATAAGCTGTCCACATACCAAAACTGTTGCTGTTGAGTCACAGGAATTACTTAGAACTGTGTTTAATTTTATTAACTAGAAAAGTATTAATGCTAACTTCAGTAGAAGCTGTAATATTTTGTGTGCGTTGCCATTGTCTGCCTCTTAAGGCAACAGAACTAATGTTAAGGGTTTCAAGTTGTGTAATATGTGACTAAGCGGAGTTGGCTATGTTGGAACTGTGTAAAACCATGCTTTAAAACCAAAGCTAAAATCTGATACTTGCTTTTAGTTACATGTAACTAGTGTTCTCAAAACCTGAATGTGATTATTTATCAGGTACAGATGAAGTTTCTTGTTGAACAAATGAGACGGCCAGATTTTATGGATGCTTTACAAGGTTTTATCTCTCCTCTTAATCCTGCGCATCAACTGGGAAATCTTCGGTATCGTTTTCAGTTTTGAAGTTTGTCTAGATATTTAATCAATGCTTAGTAATGTTAACAATGTTAAGATGAAATGTTAACATACTAAATGTTAGTATCTTCAAAGATAACTGAATAAAATATGTAGAAGAGTAATTCATAAAGAGTGAAGTAGTTTCTATGTACGGTTTAACAAATTAGGGACCAACATGACAGCTGTTCCTTTAAGGTGACAGGAACTGCAGTCCTTTTTCCATTTGTAAGGAACACACCCTGCCAAAGGAAAATTTACAATATAGCCATCTTTTCTGTTGTGCTTAGCAAATGGTTAACATTACACTTATTAATTTAAATTTGGAGCTGAAAGTAAAAGTGGTTGATTGTTGGTTACCCATGCATCTTTAATTTGATACTAGTTCAAAGAGTTTGAATAAAACAGGGAAAGCTGAGTAGCATTATAGAAACATGGTGTGAGAATCAAATTATGCCTATTTCATAGAAACCTTATCTCTTTTATAGGCTTGAGGAGTGCAGGATAATGTCATCTGCAAAAAGACCCCTGTGGTTGAACTGGGAAAACCCAGATATTATGTCTGAATTGTTATTTCAGAACAATGAGATAATCTTTAAAAATGGAGACGGTAAGGAAAAATAAGTGTAATACAAAAGCTATGTATCTCTTTATTTTCCGAACCAACTGTTCAGTATTTTTTTCAAGGTATTTAAAATACATATATTGAAAAAACCTTAAAAAGACATCTGAGTAAAGCAATTTTCTTTTCCAGAAAAATTAAGCATGCACAAACATTTATCTCAGTCACGTACAAATTTTGTAAGTTCCAAGATGCTCAGTCCGTTGAGGTGGAACATGATACCATCTAATTCTTCGGGTGTTTTCCTTGAAAATGTCTTTAAGATATTATAGATGTGTAATCTGTAATTCCATTGTCATGGTTTTAGTATATAGTTTTAAACAGCTCTGAAATCACCACCACAAATTTATATTCATTGTCAACTACTTAAAATATGCTTTTCTCTATTGAGAGAACAAAACATACACTAAACGATGCAAGCCTCATTTCCTTTAGACATACTTTTTTTGGGGAAAAAATAAAATAAGATGTAACAAAGTTTTCTGGTGTTATGAAATTTGCAATCTTTATGTATTTGACTATTCCAGACTTGCGTCAGGACATGCTGACACTTCAGATAATTAGAATTATGGAAAACATCTGGCAAAATCAGGGTCTTGATCTTCGGTAAGCATTAGAGGTCATTCTCAAGCAATACTGTTCTTAATGGGTTTTGCATTGGTTTGTTGCCAGAGATTGCTTCTGTTCTCCCAAGGGTAATAAAATGAAATGCTATAAATAGGCCTGTTTGTACATGTTAGAGTGACTTTTTTTTTTTCTTAATTTATTTTTTAATAGCCTTCAGTTAGCTAAACTACTAGATTCTGTAAAGATAAGATTGTATTTGAAAAATACTTCAGTCTCATTCAAGTGGGTATGAGGGATCTACATACCAGGAATGGCTACAAGAGCTAACACACAGTAGCCACGCTACCAATGGTGTCTGTAGGATTTGCTTTGAACAAGTTGCCAAACTTGCAGCCCTGTTGAGCCATGACTCTTTGTAGTTGGTATCTTCATTTCAGTACACAAAGTAGGTATTACCCAGTCTGATGTGCATGCAGCTTCTCCATCTCTGAATAGTCTGTGGGGTACAGTAGTTTCTGTGGAATGCCATCCAGTATAAACTGTTCTGCTTCTGGAAGACTGATGGTAGACAGGTTGCACTTCCAAATACGTGTTTGCTGTACGGTAGATTTTTAGGTTGTGGTGTAACAGAGCTGTCTCTGCACTGTCAAACCAAGTATGTTCTTTGCACACCCAGTTCTCACTTCCTCATCACCTAGACAAAAGGACCTATTGGTCTACATTTCCCATGCACCTGGGCAACTATTTTGTTTCTAGTACTGTGATGAGTGACAGAATTATGGCTTTGTCCAAGAATGGTTTGCAGAGTTACACTTCACAGTGCTCATGTCTTCCAAGAGTAGCCAGCTATGGAAATCTGCAAAAACATGTCCTCTCCCGCATCTTGCCACCATTCTTTTAAAGATGCAGCACGGAGCTTGAGAAGTTGAATAGGTATGGTGTAAGTGATAGGCTGATTTTTTTTTTTTTTAATCAAAACAACTCCCAGCTGTCCATCTGCTGTACTGAAAGACTGAAATGAGCATGCAAGATGAGGCAGCTGATGGACTCTGAATCTTGACCAAGGTACAGATTACACTAGTGGACAAAAAGAAAATCTCTCGAGGCTCTAGAAATTGCAACTTGTCCAACTAAGGCCCCTAAACTGCATGTCTCTATGGTACAGAAAGTCTAACAGTCCAAAATTCATGCCACATCCCTAAGAAAATAGATGGATTTCACTGTTTCATTTTAACCTTCAAATTAGACTTTTATCTAACAATGCAAGTGTAGACAGATACAAATACACTTCTAGTACCTGCAGTAAAGCATTCTTAATCCAAAGAGAAGCCCACCTCCTCAGCAGCACCAGCAGTCAGCTCTGCCACTGGCTATACATTGCAGTGGTGTTCCACAGGTTCTTAGATTGCTTTTTTCTGTTTTTTTTACCATGGCATCACAGAAAAACTCTTGATACTCCACTGTTCCTAGAAGGCTGTTTGTAGGTGTGACACTTTCACTCCAAAAAGGAAACTTTGGGAGAGAAAAGGTCTGCTTTTAGGTACATGACCCCCTTTCCCAAATCTTTTAACAGAGGATGTTAAACATGGTAATGGCCATGTTTCTTTCAGTCTTTAAATAAAAGATTGGTTTTGACTTGGTTTTCTCAGATAAAGTGTTCTGAATATAACAAGAAGTATAGACTTTGGGGGAGGGCAAGGAAAGAGACTGGTGAAAGGAAAGGGGAGCAGAAGAATTAATTTCGTCCACTTGTAAAGAGAAAAATGGGCTACTGAGATTATACTTTGAGTTTCACTTACAGATTACAAAAAGCGATTTATGATTTTTTTAAAGAGTCCATGAATAAACACCTGTTTACAGTTAGTCCATTTAACATCTGGATAAATTGTAATGTTGCTGACTGTAGATTCCAGTTACAATTTTGTAATATGTTCAGGTACTATTTGGAAACCAGTTTTGAAGGTCCCGTGCTGGTTTTATATACAAAGTGTTACGTGCTACTTGTTTACGGTAACCCATGAAATCCTAACATCATTTTCTGAATGCTTAGATTCTGTCTCTAGAACTTCACTTTGAATGTAGTTGAATAGATCTTGTTAAATCATGCTTAAGAGTTTTTCCAGTGTATTCTCCAAGGCCTCCAAGAACATGTTAGTAAAACTTTGCCTTAACCTTTTGTCCCGATACAAAATTGAAGAATGACATTGGTGGATACAGTGCCTGGCATGTTACTGTACTAGTATCTGGTGTGTTTTTTCCACAAGACTAATGATTATACACCTATAAAACATTAAAACAGATTTTCATATCCTAACGAAACAGATGACATCTGATAAGGGTTATCAAACATGCTTGTTGCTTGCTGTCTTAAAACTTAACTCTGTAAAAACAAAACCAAATCAACTCTTCATCTTACAGGATGTTGCCTTATGGTTGTTTGTCTATTGGTGACTGTGTGGGACTCATCGAGGTAGTGAGGAGCTCTCATACGATCATGCAGATTCAGTGTAAAGGAGGCTTAAAAGGAGCATTGCAGTTCAACAGCCATACGTTGCATCAGTGGCTCAAGGACAAGAACAAAGGAGAAATGTGAGACTTCCTGTTGTTTGTTTTGCTTGTTCATGTTCTCTTTTTGATGGAGACTTCAAGAGAACTAAAGTTTATCAAGTGGGAAATTATATCCCATCTGTTTTGGTGGTTTTGTTGTGTGGGGTTTTTTTTTTCTTTTCTCCTGCCCTTGTTTGCCTAGTATTGCTGCTTGTAGCTCTTCTAATGAGTTTGGGTGGTTGGTTGTGTGACTTCTCAACAGCAAAGTGTAAGTTGGAGGTATAACTGAAGATATGGCTTAAGTCTGTATTTTAACAGTAGCTCATCAAAATGAAAACTGCTGAACTTCAAAAGAGGGACAGTCACTTTAATAGATAGTTTACTGTTCCATGATTTAACTGCAGGTACTACTGTTTTCAGAGTATGCTGAATTTCTTCCTTACTTTGATAAAGTCGAGGAACTCTGCTTCACTGAGAGGAGATAGTAGAAGTTGGGCCTTCCTTAATGGGGAGGGAAAAAAACAGAAAAAGAAGAAAATCTACACTTTCATATTATTAGAATATCTGGAGGAAATTGTCTCCTTTTGTGTTTTCAATAGGTATGATGCAGCTATTGACTTGTTCACACGTTCTTGTGCTGGCTACTGTGTTGCTACCTTTATACTGGGCATTGGTGATCGCCACAATAGTAACATCATGGTAAAAGACGATGGACAAGTAAGATATGTTTTTCTAAAACTGTCATCTCTCACCTTGATACGAGTTTGTTTTAAAAAAAAAAAATCCATCTGAAGTATAAGTAAATTATCAGTTATACTGTAACATCATTTAAACAAGGAATTACTAATCTTAAAATACCTTTCTGTCTTTCCAAGCTGTTTCACATTGACTTTGGGCACTTCCTCGATCACAAGAAGAAAAAATTTGGTTATAAAAGAGAGCGTGTGCCATTTGTCTTAACACAAGACTTTTTAATAGTGATTAGTAAAGGAGCCCAAGAATGTACCAAAACAAGGGAGTTTGAAAGGTGAGCCTTTTTTTAAGCATTTAACTTACAGAGTATCTTGTACCTGAAATGCACTTTACTACTGGTGACCTTTAATAATCAGACCTTTTAACTGAAAAGTAGTATTTTAATTGGCTTGCAGTGGGTATGTCTTAATTCTTTAGTTGAAGATCAGCCATCCATTTGTAAATCAGTAGGGGATCTTAACACTTACATGGCCTTCAGTTCATGAAACCTCACTTTAGCTTTGCAGGGTCAGCACACGTGCGAATAAAGATAAATTTTTAAACATCTGATTTTTTTTTTTTTTAATTTAATACTTAAAGTCCTCTTGGGATTGCATAACTGCAAAACTGGAGAGTTCTTAAATGTCAAACTGAGATTTCTTAAATGTCAGGTGTAATGCACATTCAGAGCCTTGCTGGTCACCCAGCAATGCTTAGCTCTCCTATAGCTGCTGTGATATAAGCTCTTCAGTTGGCCTGTGTAGCTTGTGACACTCTGCAGAACCTGCTAAGAAAGGAGAACTTTAAAATAGTAATAAATAAAAAAAAACCTTGTTGCTGTAGTCATTCTTAGTATCTGTTTTTCCAGAGATTCAGTCTTTGAGAGGTTTCAATTTTAATCCTAATTTCATTATGTTGGGGGGAGAACAGATTTTAAGTTAGTGTTGTCTGAATGCTGTTGTGGAGCTTTTTCAAATATTTTTTTCTTAACCTGACTTAAATGACTGATTTCAGCATAAACAGACACTTCTCACCCAATGTTGTGATATAGCAAATGCCCTTGTCTTCAATGCATTCACCAGAGTATCTAAGGAGCAACAGCTACTGCCATCATAAAACTACAGGAGAGAAGTGCATCTCTGATAACCAGGAAAGCACTGTTTGCAGCAGTATATCAGGAAATGTGCTTTGAAATCTGAAATGTCAGTAGCAATGACTAAAATGGCTCTGAACTGTCATAAACTTGTGCTGAATGCTTGCATGAATTGCAAATGAGGTTTTAAGGCTAGAAAGCCTGTCTTCAGTTTGGCTATTGTGTTAGTCTGACCACTACTAATTCTTACAGAAATTAAGATGAGTATATTTTATCAGCAACACTATGGTGTTCTTATTAGACTAAGACTGTCTACTTTTTAGTAGAAAACTGTTTTGGAGGTGAAGTAATGTGCATCTAATAAGGACATATGTTGAGGTTTTTCCCCCTCTCTCTTCCAGGTTTCAGGAGATGTGTTATAAGGCTTATCTAGCAATTCGGCAGCATGCCAATCTCTTCATAAATCTGTTCTCCATGATGCTTGGCTCAGGAATGCCAGAACTGCAGTCCTTTGATGATATTGCATACATTCGAAAGACCCTTGCATTGGACAAAACCGAGCAGGAAGCTCTTGAGTACTTCATGAAGCAAATGAATGATGCTCACCATGGTGGCTGGACAACAAAAATGGACTGGATCTTCCACACAATAAAGCAACATGCTTTGAACTGAAATGAAAGCAAAGAAAACAAGAACTGATGGCCCGCTTTGTGGGTACTGCACTGTTAATACCTGTTAGCAGCAAAGACTGGTTGCATAGGAATTGCACAAACCACGAACAACATTAGAATTTATGGCAAGAAAAGAGATGAACTGTTCAGACAACTGTTGAAAAAAGTAAAACAGGGTTTCAGATAGCACTACAATTGTACACTTCAAAAATTAAGCTTTAGTATGATGTGTGACTTCATGTTATGCCTTAAGCCCAAAAAGGTGAACTTGGAAGAATGTTTCCTTTTTTCATTTGATAGGATAAATTAGAAGGAAAAAGAAAATAGTGCTAGCATGAACATAGAGTCCATCACACATTACCTTAGATCTGGTACAGCAGGTAGAGACTATGCTGGATTGAGAAGAGTGGAAAGAGAATTCAAGTGATAGCAAGTATTTAAAAGCAGCATAGTTTGAAGGGAAGGAGTTTTAAGCTCAAAGATCTAAAAACAATAGTGAGAGGACAGTGCCTTTTAAATGTGTTCAGAGGCATTAACACTTATGGGGTTTAGATGACCCTTTGATTTCTGGGTCTGTCATCTGCACAGTTTCTGAAAGCAGTAGGAAATAGGCCCATTCAGTATGGTGTTTCTTCTGCTCAGTATTTCTAGGGGTGCAATTCATACTGTCACAAAAACTCCCCATCATCCCCAAAAACTGACTAACCTGGAAATTGAATGGTCAGAATTGGGTTTAGTGCAACAGAGAGTTGTAGTGTTCATCTTAGGTTTGCTTTAATCTAACTTGAACTGAATAGATTTTTTTCATACATGTTTTCCAGTACCTAAAGAAAGGTGAGTTATTAAAATTATTGAAAGATTATTTTTTTATAAAGGCTATTTATATAATAGGAACTATTATTAATATATATTCTTTATTTACATGATTTGTCCAATATTCACTCTTTTAATTTTGCAGCCCAGTTCTATCTGTCCAAGACTCCCGTTTCCATTAACGTCACTGAAGGTGACCAGATATACTCCTAGGACCAAATTCAGCCCTGGTGAAAGAGGACACAAGTACCATTGAAGTAGTGGCAGATACACCCACTAATGCCAGAGGTGAACTTGGCCTAAGTCTCTTCAAAAATTTTTGGGCATCGCTCTTCACATTACTGAAGTGATATGCTGGCTATTCAAGGAACGTACATTTAAACCCTCAGTCTTTGGGTCCACTATTTCTCCTCTTTCTTCCTCCTTTGGAAGTGGTTGTTTAATCCAGTAACAGACACATCAGAAATAGCAATTTAGATTTTCAACATGATCAATAATAAGCAGTTCAACATACAGCAGATACCTTGGCTAGCTCAAAGCATGTGGAGTTACCAAACATTTTATAGCTTTGTCTGTTTTGTGTGTGTGTAATATGTATTTGTAAATCTAGTTGTTGTCCTCTAACACAATTACAATGTGTGCAATCAATTAAATTGGCACCACTTTTTGAAACTGTTCGGAGTACCAAGGATTTCAGATTGCCCTTATGCACAACTTCAGGTAGGACTGTTTTTCTAATAATTAAACAGGTTTCTTTAATCAGTGAAGCCCATGATTCTGTGGGTGATGTTCACCCTAACATTTTAAACTCGCTAGATTGGCAGCACTTGGAGTGAATTCCAAAGGTTTGGGGCTTTCGGGGGTTCAGCTTATTCACTTGCAAACACGCACCAAGGTGCCACTCAGAAAGTGCAATACCACATGTAATATAAAATATGCTGACAGCTGGTGTTAGATTAGAATATAAGTATATAAATAAACTGTACTTTGTGCAGGCTGTACTGATGAGGTAATGAGTGGTTGGCTTTGTTTAGCAAATTGTAATATATTAAAAATGTGCAATCAATTACATTATGAAAGACTTTGGGGATTGTAAAGCCAGGACTTTGGTCTTTCAAGACACTTTCATAGTCAAGATCCTGCAGTTGATTACTGCATGTGTGGATACTTGATCTTGTGGGGGGAAACCTGTTTTTGTGAAAACTACAGAAGTTCCAAGAATAGTATGGAGAATGTGAAGTTTTATTTCCTTAGTTCTACTAAATATTTTGGAGTAGTCAAATAGACTTCCCCTTACTCTCTTCATTGACTGTTACATATTCCTTTTTGTTCATATGAATATTTTAACTCCTGCTAACCTTGGTCATACTTTCCAGAGCAAAATTACCCTTGTATGTATTACTTTGCAGTCAACACACTCTAATGGTTTAGCACTCTTAAAACGTGGCTTAGTTTCAACTTAAATTTAGTTCACAAAATCTGAAACCCTGTTGGCTGTAACTCTTTATTTAACTGAGTAAAACCGTTGCACAAATGCCACATTAGGTGCTATATTATCCTTACTTATCTGGTATTGAAACAATGCTTTACCTCGTTTATCTAAGATGGTCAGCCTTTTCCAGCCTGGATGAAAAGATCAACTCAAATTTGTTGGATGTTATGAGCCCAACTTCTTTTGTACTTTGCCCCTTCCTAGCCATTTACTTCTGTAAATATGAATATAAATGTCTTTCAGTTCAAGCATACAGTGTTCTGCACCCTTTTTGTACAAACAGAAAGGTATGAGGAATCAGGCTCTGTTTCCAGAAGTTACTGCAACTAAATGCTGTGCACAGCTGTAGAAGTTATTATGAATATCAAATAATAAAAGAAAGGAAACTTCATAGTGATACAGACATAATACAATTTGGGATAATTACAGCCTTTAAATAAAACTTTTTAAAAGTAGGAGAAGCTCATGGGCTTTAAGCAGTTGTTCTTACTATAACCAGGATGGGCATTTGAAAAACATTGTGCCAGTGTTTCAGGAAAAAAAATCCTTTTTTCAGCTTCAGAGTGTTCAACCCTAATTAGCTTATCCTGTTATGCCAGTTTTGTGCTGATGTAACTTCACTGGAGATAGTGGAGGTACTATTTACTTAGGTTGGTGTAAATGAGTGGATGTCACCTGTTCTCAGTATCAGAAATAAGATCTGCTTACAGACTCTGAAAGCACGTGTAACTGAGCTCTGGATTTTTACAGAGATTGCTTGGAATTTGGAGATTCAAAAATGTTCCCTTTATTCTGAGAATCAGTTGCATAAAACACTAAGTAGCTTACTTTGAGCTTGAATTGAATCCGAACACCTTGTTCCTGCAATACGTTGTAGTAGGACTACCAGAGCAAGGAGCCCAGGATTGGGCCGTGTTTTATTACAAAGCATTAGAAAATGGTGATTTAGTGAAATATAAATTTAAAAACAGTAACTTTTTCAACTGTGAAACTGTTTGATTTTGACAGAACAGGATGCTGCTGATTAGTTCTTATTAAAAAATGTATTCCTAAAGGTAGCAGAAAAAGCGCCTGTACTGACACACATGCACACTTCTCTGTTCTGAAAGGGTGCATTAGTAGTTTTTTCATAGATGAAACAGACTTTCAGTATAATTTTTAAAATAAGAAAAATTTAAATAAAACCAAAACTGTTAGTGGTTTGGTATCTTGTGGAGAAGATATAAACCTGCATATTAAGGGCAATATAGAAAATACCAAGCTTGTAGAGAACTTTGTATGTGATGATCCTGCTGTTGATGGTTTGGAGGGTTGTTTTTGTCTTTTTTTCCAACTTTTCCTTTTTATGTAAAATAATAAATGCCCTTCAGTGGTCGGTAGCCCATGTTTGTTGACAACTTGAAGGTATTTTCTTTGCTTTGTCATTTTATAACTGGCATGTTCCAACATCTGTTCTTAATAATAATTGTGAATTTCTCCTGTTTTGCATGTCTGTACAGGTTGCAGACCTGGGCTGGACCCATTCAAAAAACAAATATCAAAAAAGCCACTTGAAATTACTATTTTGTTGATGTCTTTGACATCTTGAAAATGATTCAAGTTAATGAAAATGGTGTGGTATTACAGAAAGAATTGTAACTTGCTGCTTCTAAGACTTTTTTTTAAAAAAAACTTCTTTCTCTTGTTTTAGTTTTACTTGAATCGAAAAAGAACCACACATGGTTTTTTAAATACTATATAGCTGTGGATGTTGTTGCAGATTGTTGAATCCCAGTTTAATTTTGCAATACATGTTTCATACAAATAATGAATTTGTATCTTTTTTTCGTGCTGAAAGTTGTCTCAGTTTAGGTAAGGCTCTATCTGTCCAAAATGATGTGTAGCTCACCACCCCTGCAGCTGGTGTGGGCTTTCTGGGTTGTTTTTTTGGTTTATTTTTTACATCTGTGTTAATAAAGGGAAGCCAACTGGAAACGGGATATAGGCGTTCTGTATCTCCATACACTAACCAAATCTGTAGGTTCTGGTCTCTGAGAAATTCTGATTTCACTTTATCCTGATATAACACTGACTTCATCAGAATCACTGGATTCACAACAGCCTATGAAATCAGAATTAGACTATATATATATTAAAGTTCCAGATTACTTACATGATTCAGCAGGAGATGTTCTCTTAATGAGAAGAATGCTTACTAGCAGCCCAGTTAAACACTTGACAATTTTACTTTGAAATAATCTTTATTAACTAGTCTTTTTAGCTCACTGATTCGTAACTATTGTAATCTTGTCTATAGTTCCTTTCATTCTTGAGACTTCCAGGATTTTTATTGCTTACTAGCTTAAATGTTTCTTCTTCCTACACCTTATAAAGACTTGTTGAATCCACTCTCAAGAAAAATAGTTGTTCTTAATTTACAGTACAATATTCTTGACTTCTGAGCTTTATGGGATAGACTCTTCAAAGTATGAGGTCTTACTGTCTTGGCACTCCTGACTCTAAACCAGAGGTGTATCTCTCTGCCCCCATCTCTTCCTCTCCAACACCCCTCTCCAACACCCTCATAAGAGCAACATAAAATATTTGTAAGAGGAGATCAATTGAAGCAATGTTGTGCCTGTACTTTGAAGCTAGCATCTCCACGGGTTTGTATAAATGTGTCTTATGGCTAAGTGTCCTTACTGTCACTTCTGTATGTGATGCAATATTCCTTTGGCATAAAAAAGGCTAAAAATACACTATCTTGACTCTTTCTGAAGAGTGCCAGATCCCCGGTAGCTATTAAACTGGCTTAGGAACCATTTAGTTCAATGTAACTGCATCAGTTTTGTTAGGAACCTGTTCCAGTAATAAAATTAATCACAGTTAAATCTGACTTAATTGTGCTGCTGAAGTTACAGAAAGCCTAATTCAAGCAGAAGCTGTTTCTCTTAAGAACCTTATGTCTGTTGTAGTTTAGTTGATCATTGAGAGCCAAAACATGGATATTCATAGCTGCAATCTCATTCTGCCTTGTTTCTTTGGTTTAACTACTTTTAACCTATTTCCAGGTTTTATTAAGTGTTCTATATTCTGGATCATCAACTGCCCCAGGCTGTCCAGAGTTGTCTTACTGTTTCATTTGGGGCAGGGGAAAGAAAGGAAAAGGTGAGGAGATGAATCCTCTTCTTGTCTTACAGCTGCTGTGGTCCAAATTCTTCATTTTCTCTTGTGAAGATAAATGTGTAATTCATCATCTGGGAGTATCATCCTTTCCTCTCGCACCTCTGCAAGTTTTAACTGTAAATATCCATATATGCTATCAAAATCCACTTCCCTGGTAGAGAAAAGGATTTAAAGTATCTATGTCTGCAGTCTGATGTCCTGGATTCTCAGGCTTGAAATTTTGAAAGTATTGTCACTGCAACTGCCACCACAACTGCAAGAATTTTCACAGAATCATTGAGGTTGGCAGAAACCTTTGCAGATCATCTAGTCCAGCCACCCTGTTTGAAGCAAGGTCAGCTAGATCAGGTTGCCCAGGACACCATCCAGTGGGTTTAGAGTCTGTCCAAGAAAGAAGAGTCCACAGAAGAAGTTTTTTCTTAATGTTTATATGAAATTTCTTCTATTTCATTGCCGAATGGCCTTTCACTGGGCAGCACTGAGAAAAGCCTTGCATGTTGGCTTTACTCCTCTCCGTCAGGTATTTATATACATTGACAGGATACCCCTTGAGCTTTCTCTTCACCAGGCTGAACAGTCCCAGCTCTCAGCCTCCTCTCCTATTCATCTTCTCCATTGCCCTTTGCTGGACCTGTTCCAGTATGTCCATGTCTGGCTTGTACTGGGGAGCCCAGCACTGGACCCAGCACTCCAGGTGTGGCCTCACCAGTGCTGAGCAGAGGGGCAGGATGAACGCTCACCTCCTTTGACCTGCTGGCAATGCTCTTCCGAAGGCAGGCCTTAGGATCCTTTTGGCATTTTGGATAAATAGAGCCCAGGAGGGTGTATTCTCTTGATGCTGGTATGTAACTTTGAAGCTGGTAGCAGTTACATGTCTGCATCAAAAGGGGAGTATGAACACCCACCAGTGCTTGAAATATCTCTTAGAAATGAGACTTTTTTGAAATAACCACTACTGGGGGGTTAGGGGGGGAGGGACTGTTGCCATGTGTATGTCATTCTGTGATAAAGGTCCTGTGGTAAAATAGTTAGCAAGACATTTTTAGTAATAATGGGCCAAAAAAAGTATTTAAGATGCAGCAAGATGCATGTGTTGTCATACTGAGAATAGTCTTGCAGTACTTTTAAACAAAAAACAAACAAAACCCCCCAAAAAAAACCCAAAACCCCTTTTTTCCCTTTCTGCTGTGCTATTCAAGTTAACAAACGTTTGGCCTATGATACTTATTGTAGTTCATGTTCATGGGAAACTGTAATAAGTCTGCTTTTTATTTATCTTCGCGGTCTGTATCACATGCTGTTTATTAAAACTACTTTTGTTTGGTTTTTATCACACTTTGAGTGTTAATGTATATACTAACAACTAAATTAAAATAATTTGGTTGGTACACTTGTGAATTCCAAAGTGAGAATTTAAGGAATCATCAGTCTTGGAGGTATGACTTGGTGTTGCAGCTCTGATTTCAAAAAAGGCTAGAAGAAAGGGGATAGAAATGGTGTACATCAGTTAATTTGGAGGGGAACAGGAAATAGGATTTGCATTATTTATGGATGGGAAGTCCTAGGTGCACATGGCATTTGTTCTTGTACACATTGATCCTCAAAATAAGTAACTTACTTTAGATGTGGGATGTAAAAGTTGTGATAGGAGAGCAGTTACTACTGGAGTGTTTCAGCTGGATGGTTTTAAAGCCCCTGCTAAATCAAATCTGTTTTCTTTTTGAAAAATATCTTTCAGGCTTTCATTACTGAAACTATATTTTAAAAAAACAAACTAGGTTGTATTTTTATATGCAATACTAATTTTGAAAGAGTGAGAAATATCTGGGAAATTACGGGCACGTATAAGAGCATGGATCTGCAATGGAATTGCTTCTGTGGACATGTTGGTCTACTTTGGACTTCAGTTGCTAACAGGTATTGTGGCAGGGATTTGAGCTCTCTTGCTGAGAATTTCACTTTTTTGGAGGGATCGGGGAAGTGTCAGTGTTTGATCAGGTCACTTCTACACATTTTTGTCCCCAATAAGCTTTAAACTTTGTACGCTGCTCAGTTCTGTTTCAGATCACCACTGCCTGGCTTTGAAAAGGGCTGTTCCAGCAGGTGCTCAGTCTGCACTGGATCAAAGTCTGTAATAAAAGGTGGACTTCGTTATTCTTACATTTATTTTGAAGCTCAAGCTGAGCTCTAGTCTGGAGAGACTGAATCAAAGTATGGCTAGTGATTTTGAAGTAGCTAGTTCAGTAACCTGAACTAACAGATTAAACTTCTGTTTATTATAGTGTGAGTTTTTCTAGTAACTATGAAATTGGTATGAGTGGTTACTACTTTGTTTTAAATGCACAGGATGGTTCAGGGAAAGGGGATCATCAGTTCTTGTTCAAATGCAAGTTTTAGACTTTACTGCCATTACCATGGTGTGATTTTTGTGGTAGTTCTAAGTCTTGATCCCTAAAGCATTAAAAAATTATGGAAAACTTGCAAAATGATGCTGGTGAAACAGAAGAATGATTTGCAATGTGGGTAGTTTGCTTTAGCACAGCAATCTCAATGAGCCTTCCTGATTTTATGCTCGGAAATCAGTCTGGTGCCCCACCTGCATTGCAGAGACTTGATCCAAAGTCTGAATCCATGCAACAAGAGAGCAAGAAAAGTGATGCTAGACAAAATACCTCAGATAACCTCCTATATGTCCTTTTAAACATGAATTACCTTTAGTAAAGGTTATTATCATGAGCTACGCTTACTGCTTTCATTGAAGAAAAGGTTTACTCCATTCTTATTTTGGTAAGAATACATCCCAGCTAATTGAAATGAGCATCATCTGTGTTGCCCATTTAAACAGTAAGGTGAATATCACGTAGGCTTTTCTGTTATTTCCAGTTGGAATGGGTTCTGAGTGATTAAAACCAGACCTGGAGTTGTCTGAACATCCCAAGCACATGGTGGTTTAGAAAATGAGACTCATTTAGACTTTTCTGTCTAAAGCTTTGATATCACTGTTTGATGCCCATGACTTTGAACTGGATCTATGGCTTCAAAGAGGATCCTCCTCAGATGTTTTTCTTTTGCTCAGTCTTTTTATCTGACGTAGGTGTTGTTGGGTGGTGTTGCTTTGTGAGGAGAAGAAATCAATCAAAAGGTACAGAATATGCATTGTGCTTTGGTTAGCCTGAGTTCATCTTGCCAAGCAGGACTGAATTCAAAGCAAAGGGTTGGTTTTGGGGTTTTTTCCTTTTCCCGTGTCAAATTACGGATTTTAAGTTCTCATTACTGCCCTCCGCTGGGAACCGGGGAAAGTGCTTTTTTGGAATATTTACATGGAAAACATTTTGGTGAATAGAGGGAGAAACGTGGGCATCCACCCGTTTGGGTGGCTATAGCCAGTTCATGAGAACTTTAACAGAAGCTGTCCTGGAGACACCTGAGCTCGTATGGCAAGGGTAAACAGCAGAGAACAAACTGAACTGGGATGGCAGGATGTTGTTCAATTGGTAATTCCAACTCAGAAGAGAAGAGATACATGGTGCATATTTAATTTCTGAAGGCTCAGCAGGCGTTCAAAAGGATAGTTTTACTTATATTCATGCTGCTTACCATCAAAACTTCTGTGTGATCATATGATGAAGCTCTTTCTATGTTGCTCTAACCAAATCACATCACCCTAAAGACATGTTTCTAACTTTCAGGACAAAGGCTAAAGGTAGGATTTGATAAACACGGTAAATCCAATCTCAACTTCCAGCTAATGAATAAAAGTGAGGCCAGAAGCAGGATATAATATTGGGTTTTTTTTACTAATCAGTGGAGCAACAACATTAGGAATGTTGTGGATTCTCTGCTAATTGAAAGCTGGATCTTAAAATTAGGTAACTTCAGGCTAAGCTAGAGCAGAATAGCTCAATAAATGAAAAGCTTGGTTAAAATTCCATGATCTGTTTTAAGTCATGAAACTAAGTGACTGTAATGGTCTCCCTTGTGTCTTAAAAATAAGTTACTTATTTTGCAAAATAGCAAAATGCTGTTTGAAATATTCTGCTTTGTGGAGAAATAGAACTTACTGCTATATCCTGTGGCATAAAAAAAAAAAGTAAAGATGAAGTGAGCAAAAGGGGGGGTTCTCTTGTGGTTATAAACTCAGAAGATTTTGGAAAGGGGAAAGTTCCTTATTTTAGTTTTGCAACCCTTTATAGTGATTCTCCTATACAGCAGATTTCAGCAACAGCTTCTACATTGATACAAAAAGCAAATTGGTGCTTTATGAGGTTCAGCCTCTGACATCAACGTCTCTGTGTAAAACAGGAACATTTACATGGCGAGGGCACCCACGCTCCCTCTCTCACAGGAGAGTCCGTGCTACCTGACGCTTTACAAGCCCTGGACGAATCCTGTATGTGAAAATGTGCTGGTAAACTTCCCCGAGCATTGAGTTTGCCGCGGTGGGATGTATAAACTAAAAGACAAATGAAAGCTTTATTTTGCCACCTCTACACCCCCCCCCCCCCCCGCCCCCCCGGTTGCTATAGCGACGGGCGGGGGTCAGGAGGCGCGGCCGCGGCCGCCAGGGGGCGCCCGGCCGCCCGCCGCCGCCCCACCCCTTCCCCCGCGGGGAGCGCCGGGTCCGGAGGCGGCCGCGGCCCGTCGCGGGGCGCGGAGCGGAAGGTGAGTCCCGGCGGCCAGACGGGAGGGGAGCGGCCGCCGGCGTCGCCCGCAGCCCCGGGGCGCGCCGGCGCCCGCCTCCCTCCAGCCTCTTACCCCGCCGGGCACGGCCCGCGTGCCGCTGACCGTCGCCCCCCGCCCCGGCGCCATTTGAAGCGCGAACCCGCCGCCCTGAGGCGAGGGGCCCGCCCGCCGCCCCGCGTCCCCCCGCGAAGGGAGCGAGGAGTGACTCACACTCGGGCCGGCGCCGTCTGCCCGCGCTGAGGCGGGGCCGGGCCTGCGGCGCTCCCCGCTGGCGGCTCCGGGCCGGGCCCTCTCCCCGCCGCCGGAGTGTGGACGCGGCCTCGCCCGTGCCCTCGGCTCCGCGCCTCGCCGCCGCCCGCGGCTTCCCCGCCGCTGCCTCCGGGGCGGGGGGGCGGAGCGGTGCGGCGCGTTGCCGCGCTCCCCTCGCGGTTCCCGGCTGCGGCCCCCGGCTCCGGTATCCGCGCAGGCCGCGGCCGGTCCTGCGGGGGCTCTGGGGGGCCGGGGATCTCGATTTTTAGGGCCTTTATGAGCCTTTCCCATAACCGCGCCGAACAGCTGGGACAGATGTACCGGGGAAAGCCGCTGGAGAAGAGTAACAGACCTTACTGTCCCCTGGGCCGGGTTGTGGGGAAAAGGGGTTAAGCGCATGAACTGCGATAAAACTTGCTATTTCAGTAAAATGTAGGTTCTTCCCTCGCAATCAGAAAAAGTGATGAGAGTAGTTGATATTTCTAGACCATGATATCATGTTAAACTGTTTGTTTCGTGTTCTCCCCTTAAGATAAAACTTCAATTCATACAAATTACTCTGTCTCATGAGAATAGTGCTTACTTGATGAGGGGTCTTTTTTTTCCCTGCTCTCATCTCTAGTGGATGGCATTGGCTTCAGAAGACCCTGGGCCCATAAGTGCTCTAGTGTTACAGTAAACCCCCTCAGGCTCCGTGTTTGCAGCCCTTTCTTCAAAACTGGCTGGGCCGATATATAGCACAAGTATTTTCGGTGTCATCTCTAATATTTTTCTGTTGTCAGGAGCTGCCAAGTGCACCAAAAGCCAACTAACCTGGGACAAAAGGAGAATAAATAATGCATCTACCTTATTTGATACTCTTAAGCCAAGATTAGTATAAACTTTTAATGTTGTTGTCTAACTTCAGTTTTCATAGTTTCATTCTTTGTAATATCTGATTGTTTATTTTGTGATGAAGTTTTAAAGTGTTTTAAAATGCTGTCACTGTAGATGAAAATCTTCTCAAGCTGATGTATTCGCTACGTTTAGAAGCTGTACAGCCATCAGCTTCTTAGCTGCTCTGTTTGCTGATACTGAAGACTCTAGGATTTTTGGTAAGAGAACATGACTTTTGCTAGTATTTTCAACATTAAAGCTTTATCTGAAGGACTCTGCTTCCAAATATCTGGCCTCTGACAAAAGTCAACAGGGTACCGGAGAACTGCCTCCTAGGTTACACTGAGTACTTGAGTGCTGGGAGTCCTGACCCATCTGTCTTTATAGTGAACCTTTTGGTCCAAGGCAGGAATACAAAACTAGATTTCAGTACTTACACACATTTATTGTGCTCTTAACTGTAACAAAATGGGCTGGGGGACAAGAAAGGGGAGTAGGAAGAAACCTCTTGTTTAATGTGCAGGTTTTCAGAATGTCTGTATTGTTTCATAAAATCATGAAAGATAAAACTAGATGCAATCAAATCTAATTCTTTAATGTTTTCACTTTACAATTAATTTAGACTATTCAAAATGAATGAACATCCTAAAAAGAGGAAAAGGAAGACTCTACATCCTTCTCGATATTCAGGTCAGTCTAGCGCTTGAGTTGCGTACACTTTATTTTTTCTCGGAGTAAGTACTTTATGAGAGGGACCACATGTGCTAATACATGGAAAATCAGTAACACAGAGTGGGATAACAAGTCTTGGTCTGAAGGTATTGAGTACCCACACTACGTGCTCCGTTGTTAAGCCACTTTCCGTCAATGCATGTGAATGATTTTGTTCTGTACTCCCTGCAAATTGGGAAACTTGCTGAAGCTACAAAATGAAGATGATTCTACTAACACACAAGGGGAGAGATTTTGTAAAAGTTGGGATGGGGGTCTCTAGAAGTGTTCAGTGCTGAATGGTGTTCCTGTCACTGTCTTCAGTGGGAGCAGAGTTTGATAATGACTGTATCTGATACTGCAGACATCAGGAGAGCAGCTGAAGGCTGTAAATCACAACAGGAATGTTATCAGGCCAGCACAGAATTCTCAGTAGAAGTAAAAATGTGTCCAGTGAAGAGGATTTTGGTGAACATGAAATGCGTATGTAGCTACATCAATGTGCTAATATCAAAACTTTTTTTTTTTTTAGATTCTTCAGGTGCAAGCAAATACATAGACAACAGTGGAATTTTTTCTGACCACTGCTATAGCGTCTGTTCTATGAAACAGCCAGATACAAAGTTTTCTGAAAACAGAGGTAAGAGTACATTCTGGGGTCCTGTTCTGCAGTTCTTTACTCAGTGTATCATGCTCCTATTCATAGAAGTAAATAGAATACAAAATATCTAGTGGGTGACTTCTGAGCATCATTGTGATCTGATATGCCTTAGACTGGTGGAAGGTTGTTTAATCATTATAATTGCAATAGAATTTTCAAAGTAAAAAATGATGACGACAAAAAGATCCTTTAATTTTACAGCATTTACAATGATGATTAGACTTCTCTATCTAAATATCCGCTAGATAGGTGACATAAAGCTGATGTAAATGTTAAAGAGTTCAGCTGGAATTCACCAGCAATTGCACTGAACTGTACTTGTACTTGTGGAAAACAAAATGCCTTTTTATACAATATCCACTAGTGGATGTAAAGCTTAGCAGAGCAAATGTGAGGATGGATTTTTATTATATTTATTTTTCTTTTCACTAATAAATCAGCCAGCAAGTCTCTAGAAGTCTTAAAAACTATTATATTTTAAAATGTGACGTCCAGAAATAGTTATTTAAGAATTTTTTTTAAAAATTATGTCTTTCAAATGTGAAGTTTCATTTAAGGATTTAAAGGTTCTTTTTCCAGTATAATCAACTGACTGGTTTTTGCTGAAATTTTAAAGACAGAGTTGCCACCTTTTGAATTCTTTAGTTATCTTCTGTATGTATGGAAATAATTTGAGGTTTTTATTGTTACTTTCTTTAATGTAGGCTATGATGCTATTAGTATATAAAGAGAAAAACTATGCAACTAGAATAAGTAAATACTAAATAAGATTTATGGTTAAATTAGAGAATCATGATGTTGCTAGTATGGACAAATGATGACAAGAAAATCCTTCTTTTATCTTTGCAGGTAGATTCCACAGTCCTGCGCAGAGCCTAGACACAGATGATGATGGGAGTCCAGTGCATGCTGGGACTTCTCACTGGAGTGGGTCCCATTCAAACGTTGTGGGGTTGCACTATACAGACCCTAAAAAGAAGGACAAAGGTAAAGGTCAGTGAGTATTTGCAGCTTAGGTGCTGGGAAGCTGGAGAGCACAGCTGCTGGCTTTTAATGTAATGTTTTTGCTTTGACAGAAGAGGTGAAGGATCTATAGTTTATGTTATTTGTTTATTACTTAAAACATAGTCTGGCTGGGGAAAAAGAACTGCTTTTTTGCATTTGTAAGATGCTACAACTAACGGAAAAGTTGAATATGGACCCAGGTGTTTTGCAGGGTTTTTTAACCTTTTGCTGTTATTATCTATTTCCTCCTGCAGATAAAGGTACTAATAATGGAATGTGCAGAGACTTATGCGATTCACCTATATTCAGTGACAGCCCTACAGAAGAAGAGAAACCTCTAGATATTCAAACTGTAGAAATTTCTACAACAGAAGTGAATGCTGTAGAAGTTCACGATATAGAAACACAGACTGTGTCACCTGAGAAGCTAGAAGCTGAGGACCTAGAGGAAATCCCTCTGGAAACCTGTAAAATCTTTGAGAAGAACCAGGCTTTGAATATCACAGCTCAACAGAAATGGCCTTTGCTGAGAGCCAACAGCAGTGGCTTATACAAGTGTGAGCTCTGTGAGTTTAATAGCAAGTACTTTTCTGATCTAAAGCAGCACATGATCCTGAAGCATAAGACATGTACAGACACTCATGTCTGTAAAGTTTGTAAAGAAAGCTTCTCCAGCAAAGTGCAGCTCATTGAACATGTAAAGCTACATGAGGAGGACCCCTACATCTGTAAATACTGCGATTACAAAACAGTGATATTTGAGAATCTGAGTCAGCACATAGCAGACACTCACTTCAATGACCACCTTTACTGGTGCGAGCAGTGTGATATGCAGTTCTCCTCGAGCAGCGAGTTGTACCTGCACTTCCAGGAACACAGCTGTGATGAGCAGTATTTGTGTCAGTTCTGTGAGCATGAAACAAATGATCCAGAAGATCTGCATAGCCATGTGGTGAACGAACACGCGTGTCGGCTGATCGAGTTAAGCGACAGCTATAACAACAAGGAGCGTGGGCAGTACAGTCTCATAAACAAAATCAGTTTTGACAAATGCAAAAACTTCTTTGTGTGCCAAGTGTGTGGCTTTAGGAGCAGGCTGCATACAAATGTCAACAGGCACGTAGCTATTGAACATACCAAAATATTCCCTCATGTTTGTGATGACTGTGGGAAGGGCTTTTCAGGTATGTTGGAATATTGCAAGCATTTAAGCTCTCATTTATCTGAAGGGATTTATTTGTGTCAGTACTGTGAATATTCAACAGGACAGATTGAAGACCTTAAAACTCACTTGGATTTCAGGCATTCAGCAGATTTGCCTCATAAATGTACTGATTGTTTAATGAGGTTTGGAAATGAAAAAGATCTTTTAAGTCATCTTCAGATACATGAGACAGCGTGATTACTTTCTTCCTCTGTAATCAATTTGTTAGAACTGGAATTAATTTCCAGTCACTGAAATGTGATATTAAATACATTTTTAACAGCAATTGTACAATTCTAATGTTTTCATCTTTGTATCAGCAAAGCATGTATAACAACTTGGTGTTGTGAATTTCCTTACCTAGGGATTTCAGTAGGAATAATCACATTTACAGTGTGATGGATCAGTTTGGGGGGAGGGACACTGGGAGTAGTTGCATGTTGTGATAGCAGTTCTGTTGGTCATCCTGCACTTTCACATCTCATGTACAAGACCAGCTCTCTCGAGTTTAAAAAGGATCAAAGAGAAAGAAAGCCAACATGTCCCATGCCTAAGCAACACCATACCGATCTCAGTTGAGTATCCAGCTCATGTTACCCTCTGTGGCAGCAAGTCATTGTGCTGATGTTTAGCAAATTGCACCAGCCTGACGAAGATAAGGGTGTTCCAGAAATTCCCAGGCATGGACATCTCCCAATTCACATACCAGCCTGCATTTCCCACCTCATACCCTTGATAAGCTTTTAGAATTGTTCCTGTTTTTCTCTTGGGGTACCTATCTGACCTCATAATTCACTTTGTTCACAACTCCTGTCTATGGGACTATCCAACAACCATCTCTTCCACACATTCACTACAGACCTCCCACATCGTTTTTGTCTATCTTTTATTTACCTTCAATTCCTAGCTTTTAATGCACCAAGGGGACACACATTGCTTGTGTGTAGATTGGGTCATGTTTTAAGGAGTAATTGTAAGGGAATTTGCAAAGTGATCCAGCTGAGAATGTACAAAGTGTGATTTTCTTATCTAAAATCCTGATTTAGCTCTCACTGAAATGATGTATGTCACCAACCTCATTTAAAGTGAGCCTCTATTAGTCTCATTATAATTATGTATAATTAGCTTTCCACTGCTAGTAATTTGAGGACTGTTATTTTAATTCTGTTAATTTTAAACTTCTCCTATATACTGGCTTAAAACACTGGCACAGTACAAGAATGGTACTAACTTTAATGACTTCTAAATGATTTCACACATCTGTTCAGATTAGATAATGCTGTCCTGCCATTATAATCATTAGAAGTTAATTTTTACAGTTCATTCCGTAGCTGTATTTCTGAGTGGATAGTTGGACAGATAAAAATAAGGGTGAGGTCATTTAGGTTGTGCTAGTTATCAGGGTGAAATTGCGCATAAATTAGTGGTGGAGTTCACATTTCTTGCTGCATTGATTGTAAATTTGTAATGTAAGATTGTCTAATGCAAGCTTTGTATAGTACTAATTAATGTACAATACATTTCTTGATTAGTGAGATTTGGTGTTACCAGCTTCAAGGCATGCAAGGGTCTTTGCATTTGATTTTTAAAGCAAAGGATAAAAGTTGGCTGAATATAGTCAGTTTATGTAAGTTCCAATTTCTAGAGAAGTATTTCTGGGAAGTCTGCTATGACCCAGCGTATATTTCTTTGTAGGAGACGAGGCCATTTTTGTCATTTTGAAATGCTGATTTACTACTAAACATTCCGTGTAGTCATTGAAAAGGATAACCTGATGGTGTCCTGACTGTATTTTATTAGTCCTTTGTATGGAGAATGACAATGTCTGTGGTAGAATTGCTAATTTCCTATTTTGAACACACTCATCCTGGCTGGCTTAAAATGGTAGCAATAATATAGTTAACAAAGCAATAATAAGAATTACTTTATATATGGAAAGTTAATATGGGTATAACAGAGGGGGGGAATGCTGGTTCTCTTAAGACCCTGCTCTTGGTGACAACACACAAGTGGAATGGCACAGTTGAGCTCTGGAGAGAAAGCCACTCCAGGGCACAGTGACCAGAAGTGGAAAAAATACTTTTTTTTTTTTTTTTTAAAAAAAAAGGAGGGCTTAAGAAGTGTGTGTGTTTGTATAGACCAGCATTGTGTCCTGTACAGGAAAGGTGGTCTCTTGTAAAAGCACAGAGCCCTGTGATACGAAAGCTTGCTTGTTGACTCCTGAATAACTCCATGTCTGTCTTTGAGTTGTGGTATTTCTAATCTCTAAACTGGGAATTAAAAGAATACCCCACAGGGATGTTACAAAGCCAAATCGTTCCTAGATAAAATGCACCCCAGGGTGTATAATTAGGAAATATATTCAAATTTGTCCTAGGTTAGATTTTATAAATAAAGGACTAATGTTAATATTTTCTTTTTAATATCTATCAGAAAGTAAATGGAGATGTACAGGAGTAGCTCGTCTCATTTTACCTTAGCAGGAATACAAGTAGGGTATCGACTTCCACATGATCAGTGTGCTAAAACAAGAAAGATACCCTAGTAGTAGAAAAAATAGGTAATGAGTGGAATCTGTCTAGAAGGTGGAAGGCTGAAAGGAATGACTGTACATGCCAAGGACAGTATGTTGTTCCCATCAAAGGGAAGACAAGAGTTTGGTTTATTTATGTGAAGCGTGTAAGCAGGAGGTCAGTGCTCTGACATTGCTGCACCGAGGTGAACTGAGAGCATGTGCATGGAGCTGGTCTGATACTGCCAGAGACTTCGGTCATTAACGCTATAGCTTGAGCGATTCATCTCCCTCTCAAATGAGGGAAGTTAACTGTAGTAATCAGAAGTATGCCAGTAGTTTTTTTTTTTCTTCTGAAACAGTGTATCAAATTCAGTTGTTACCTGCAAGGTTCATCTACTTCAGGAACAGCATTTGAACTAGAAATTACACAAAATCCTGAGATTGTCTTTGGAAGTATTTTGTATTTGGAAGTGATTTGTAGTTGATTCTTTGCTTTTCAGCCTTTTGAGTCTAGATTAGATGTGTATCATGTATTTTAGCTTCATGGATCATGTTTCTTACTGAACAAACTAACATTTTTATATAAAAGATTCTGTTGACTTCAGAACAAAATCTAAATCCCACCAATTATTGCAAGAACTTAAAATACAGCAAATTAGTAATTCTCAAATAATGTGTTCTCTATAACGCTTATTCTTTTTTGTTGTGGTGGTTCTCATTTTCTTATGCTCTTGTATCAAATGTAGAGATTATCAGTGCTTTTTAACTCTTGAAAGTACTTAGCACTTGTCATTTTAGCTGGCTTTGATTAAACTATGGTGCTGACAGTACACAGGCATCCAAGGTCATGCTTCGTTGTCTTTGTTTTAGATCTCGTGAAAAAGCTGAACGGCTCAGAGGCCGAGTTTATCATTCCAGGTGCAGCGGGACAGCCGCCTTCCATCTCCCGGGGCCTGCAGCCGCCCGCTGCCCTCCGCACTGCGCCCTCCACAAAGCCCGCCGGGCCCCGGCAGAGCTACTGCGAGCCGTCCTTGGGCCACCTCCAGCTCCCCTTCCCGGGGCCGAGGGGCAGCAGGCCGGGACACGGAGGGATTGCCCGTCTCGGTCCGGGCCCGCCTCCATTTCACGAGCAGCCGCTCCTCCTCTGCCCTCGCTGAAGATGGCGGCCGCCACGCCCCCTTGGGCCCTCAGTAAAAATGGCGGCCGCTCCCCCGCGCGCCCCCCCCTCGGCGGGTCCGGGAGCGGGGTGAGGAGCGGCGGAAGCGGAAGTGATGTCCGCCCCCGTCCCGGCGGGCCAGGAGGCGGCGGCGGCAGGGAGGGCCCCGCCAGCGGCGCGGCGGTTGCCGAGTAACGGCGGAGCGAGCCGGGGCTTCGTAAGTGACCGGGGGCGGGCAGGGCCGCGGGCCGCCCGCTGCCTCTACGGCCGGAGCCCTCGCCCGGCCCAGGGGCACCGCGCAGGGCCGCACCGGCCCCGGCTCCTCGCCGTCCCGTCAGCGGCGGGCGGTCGCCGCGGTACCTCCCCCGTGTGGCGGCGGGGACAGGGCCGGCCGGGGCGAGGCGCGGGGCTGCCCTCGCTGGGACAGCGCTGACCTCCAGGCGGTGGGGAGGCTGTGAGCGGCGTTTGATGAGGGGAAAGCCTCGGATTTCGGGGACAGACCGCACCAAATCGGTTTAAACCTGTCCCCGTGCCTCGTGAGCTGCTGTCGGGCATGTGGTGAGGGGAAGAGATAAGAGTTTGTTACGGTAATAAAACCAGTGTAAACTCAGCCTACTGACATTCATTGTGGTTGAGGGTTTTGTTTTGGGGTGGGTGTTTGTTTGTTTGTTTTTTAAACGACTGAGGTGTATGACTTTTCATGTAGATGGGTGTTCCAAGTGGTTTTTGGTCAATTTTATGTAACTTTCATTGCAGTTGTATAATGGCAGAAGCTACCGTCTCTCCACTGAAGCACTTTGTGCTGGCTAAAAAGACAATTACAGCCATCTTTGACCAGCTGCTGGACTATGTCACTGAAGGAGCAAGTTTTGTGGAAGGTTAGCTTTCATCTTAAACACAAGGGCCTTGTCCATTGCTTTGAGTGCTTTACAGCAGTGCAACGTATGTTACGGTACATGTCAGTGTGTTCTTTGTGTAAAAATACACCTTCAGAAATAGTCACATTTTTCATTTGACATTGATTTTTTTTTTCAGCTTAGGCTAGCAGGAATGCCTAGGATGGTAACAGGAAAAGCTGATTGCATCACTTGGTTTGGTAACCTGCCCTCCTTTCCACAAGGGTGAAAGCTTAACCACTCCAGCATTTATAGTCCTGTTGCAGTTTCTTTTGCATGGAAGAAAGGACAAACAGGTTCTCCCATTATTCAGTGTGAAAGTAGATCAACATGATGTAAATGCAAAGAACCACTGGTTACACCCTCAGAAGTTTTAACAACGTGGAGGCGCGTGTGTTGCCGCACAGAGTTGGTTGCTCATCACCCCAGTGAGCTCTGCAGGGAGAAGACGCCCAGCCTAACTGGTGTATCCATGAGAGGTCCCGGCTTTCCTTTCTGAAGGAAGTGGGTGTTGCAGAGAGTGGGGCGGATCAGCACAGCACGCTGTGCTCACAGGCTTATGGAATCCAGCAGCTGGATTGCTGATTAATCTGAAGTGTTTTATGTCATGATTTCACAAGTGCTTATGTCAGAGCTGTCAAATGACAAGGGTTAATATCAGTATCTGTAGTGGGATTTTGTTTGTTTTTTCTTACCACTGTATAATTAAAATTTACACAGATCTTTGTTAGCATGTGAAGTACTGATAATCTGTATCTTGTATCCTGGAGCACGTACCTTGCATGTGATTGCTTTTGTTATTCTTTTTCTATGTGTAGCGACATACAGGAACCCAGAGCTTGAACATGTAGCAACAGAAGATGAACTAGCAAAAATACAGGCATATAAAAATAAGTTAGCAGTCATCGGTGAGGTGCTTTCACGGAGACACATGAAAGTGGCATTTTTTGGCAGGTAATGAATGGAATTACCAGAACTTAATTTGATCTTTTTTCTTCTCTCTTGCAGGGCTTAGTGTCTGTATTTCTAATTTAAATGCACTGGAATTAGTGATTCATCATAAAATTACTGTTTGAAATATAATACATAAAGCTATGTTTGCTCTTACCTAATTGATGCTCAATATTTCTTTGATGCTGTCTTGCTTTGTGACTGTAGATTAATCATGCATGTCTTGTTACATGTTTTTCACTGATAAACTTTGTAAAATAATTATGCTGTATAGGTCCATTATTTGATCTTGGAAGGTCTGAGTTTGTTGTCATCTTCTCCAGAATGGTTTTTCTTTTTTTAATGTGGTGGTTTTGTTTGTTTAATATCTTTGTTTTACTGGACTTATTGTTGAGAACTTCTGTGTTTGATCACAACTACTGAAAAACTAAACTTTGAGCCGTTTATGTTTCTATATATAAGCAGCTGAAGGAAAACAGACCATTAGAGACGGTTGCCTTGTTGGTTGTACCATTAGTTGGATAGATCTGTGTGATGATTATAAGGGGTAACAGCAACAGTGTACTGTATGGCTTACAGATCAATCTGAATGAAGTTATGAAATTCTGCTTTCCTGAATCACTAATTAGGAAAAGTTCTAGTTCACAGTCTTTGGTGGTATTACTGCAGAGCAAGTGTCAAACTTTTTGTATATTTAAATAACATTTCCAAAGTTATGGTGATTTCAATTCACTTCTGTTCTAAAAAAAAAAAAAAAAAAAAAAAAAAAGTAATATTTTCAGTGTTAGAATATTTTTAACTTTGATCAACTTGGGATCATCTCAGCTATATTTTTTTATTTTTGCAGCAAGAAAAAAAGGGACTTAAAAAGAAAGGTATTGCACCTGAAATGCGTTACTACATAAGAAATATTCTAAAGAGGTGCTGTCAGGTGTATAGACCCAAAGGTTTTATGTGTTCCTGTTTGTATATATTGTGTTTTGCATTTCAGTCTCAAGTTGTCAGTGAGAAATTTTGACTGGTTCTTACCCCTTGCAATAAACGTCTGCATGCCAAACATTGTGCCATTCTGTTCCTATGAAATTTGGAGGGTGTAGAGAGATGATGGAAAATCAGCCTTGCCTAATGTGAAGTCAGGTATAAAATAGTGAAGTCCTATTAAAAGACTACGGTTCCAGTGCTTTCAAATGCTTTTATGTGCCTGGTTAGTTTGGTGTCTGTTAGTCCACTTTGCTTTGGGAAGATTTATTTTTCTGTGCTTAAATTTAAGCTCGTGGTCACATATTTTTTCTGGAGTATGAATTCCATGTTTTAGTTCTAAAAATTATGTAATAATATTGGAAAAAATGTGTATAACAGTGGTCTTACCTTCATTTTCCTAAAAATAGTTCAGCTAGTTAAAAACAAAAAAAGGATCTGGGATAAAGAAGTTAGTTATATCTCAGCCTTGATGTTTCACAGAGTTAAAAGTTGAATACACTTACAAGCTGTGATGTGTGATACAAGTTGCTTTTGCAAAGGGCAGAAGTTCAGAGCAGGAGAAAGATAATTTAACTCTCCCTCTGACATTTTGAATAAATGTGTGAACTGTTGTACAGTGAGCACTGAACTTTTTCTAGAAGTAGCAGCTCAAAAATGATTTTACGGTCTGTGTAACTTCATGCTGTTGTGTAATAGTTAAACCTCAAATATTTATGGGTGAGGGGTAGAGGGTTAGTGCAAAGTAGGACATTAGTCAGAACTTCCAAATTCTTGCAGAATCTTGAGTTGGTGACCAGTTCCTTTTAATCAACAGCTACATTTTCCTTACAAAATAAGGACAAGATTAGGTTCCATTATTAAAAACAGCATTTGCGCTATAAGGATTATGCACAATAAATAAATTTGAGTTTTTTCTTTGCACATTGTTTAACATTTTACTGTAGAAGTCTTCATTCAGATGAGATTATAATCCATTAAATTGTTCTGAGCTTTCATTGCTGGCTGTGTTGAGAATTCCCAGAGAGCAATGCTTTGAAATGTATCTGAAGGCAGTAGTACAGCGATGCTCTTCTGCACCTCATCTCATGCCTAGAAGACTCTATCAGAAGCAGCAGTTCCTTTCTGACTGACAACAATCAGATGTGTCTCTAAAGACAGGTTAAGTTGCTGAGGTGGTAATTTCATGAACATTTTAAGCAATCACCACTGATTGCCACCATAGAGGGTAGTTCTTCCCTGTCCCTGTCATGCAGCATTCTTCTCAAGTCCTCCATCCCTGGAATTCCTTTAGCTTTGCTGAGAGCAGGAATGTGGAATTGTTGTCAGAACATAATTCTGCCAAAAATGTTACCTGTATTTTCAGTCATTTCTGTGGGAATGCTAGGGCTGGCACAGAGAGGAGGGTGGGCTGTCCTCTTGTGTGGGACAGCGTGCTGAGATTTAGCAATTGCTTTCAGTTGATCTAAGGCATCTTTTTATGCTAGATGCTTTTTCTGGTGTAGCAAAGTTGAGCCAATATCTTACAAATTCCTTACACAGATTGCGGTATACCAGATAAAACACATGTACCCGTACAGGTTGGGCTTGTTGAGCTAGTATGTGCTGTGCAAATGAAAATTGGCTTTCTTGCTTGGATAGGCAATGTTGATACCAAGAAAGATTTTTGGAACTGCTATTCAGGTAAACTTTTCCTGCACTCCCTATTGTTTTCTGGCAAGCTGTACTGAACTGTCACTTGAAACTGTCACTTGAAACAGCTTGCAGTATGTGGGTCTGATGCAATTAAATGGGGGCGCATTCAGTTCAAGACAAAGATGTGTTTAATGTTGCTGTATTGTGCTCAAAGTGCTTTTGTTTTCTACCCCTCTAGAACGAGCAGTGGGAAAAGTTCGGTCATTAATGCGATGCTGTGGGATAAGGTACTTCCTAGTGGGATTGGCCATACAACTAACTGCTTTCTCAGTGTGGAAGGGACAGATGGAGATAAGGCTTATCTTATGACAGAAGGATCAGATGAAAAGAAGAGTGTCAAGGTACATTTTTTAAATGATTAACGCTACTTTTACAGTAACAATTTCTCAAAAGATCTGTCTTTCAAAAATGATTTCAAGTCTAACAATAAGACTAACTCATTCTGCATTTTTAAGTTCTTAGGAGGGAACAACTAACAAAACTAAAGTGCTATGCTTCATAGTTTTTCTTGGCTATTTCAGAAAAACAACTACTGTGTGTCTCATTGTAGCATAGCATATGTTGAGTGATTTATTTTTATAGGACTGAGAGTAAGTTCTGTCACTTGTTAAGGATTTGGAATGTGCCTTATGGTACTTAGCTTATTTAACTGCTCACATTGACATGTTAAACCTCTGAGGCAAATTCATGGCGATGCTCAGTATCACGCACTCTGGCACCGTAGAGGATACCACTTTGTGGCTCCAAAGAAACTCCCGTCTGAGTTTCAAGGCACAACTTTCTTTAGATGATGGTGAATCTAAGACCTTAAAAAAAAATTTAAAATTGCAAATATTCACCAGAAGGAAGTATGAACTCTGTTACATTGTTCAAGATAGATCCTGTCCAAGTTTGCTTGAGAACTGAATTAGACTGGTTTACAGACTTGTTTGTGGTGCATTTTCATGTCTGTGTTCTCCTTACGTGCTCTATAGACAGTCAATCAGCTTGCTCATGCACTTCACATGGATAAAGATTTGAAAGCTGGCTGTCTCGTCCATGTCTTTTGGCCCAAGTCAAAGTGTGCCCTGCTGAGAGATGATTTGGTTTTAGTGGACAGGTATGTTTTCTGTTTTAGTAAATGTTTTCTTAAATAAGTTAGCCATTAAAACGCTTAGAAAAGAGACTGGTTTTCTGATTGATTGTGTTTTGGTCGTTAGGTTGAAAAATTCTTGAAAGGCTACTTTTTTTTTTTCCTTTTGAGAATACAGAGTTTGTTCTTTTGTATATACTGCTGCCTGTCATCACCCCACTGATTTTGTTCTTGTAACAGTTGGAACAGACAAGTCTCTTGTGATTGAGCTGAATAAGGGACTAGCTTTTGGCCTTTAAAAGAAACAGTATGGAAGTGTGAGTAGGGTTGTTGCAGCAACAACCTTTTGCCCATCTCCTGTCTTTTAACGCTTCAGGCTGATTATGTGAAGTGTAAGCAATCTGGACTTCATTTTTAAAAGCTTCTGATAAGAGTTGCAGTGCTTACATATCAAAGCAAGGGTGACCTCAAAATGTAATTGTGACTGTTGGCTGTGTGCGCCTATGTGTTGGGCTTGCATTTCCTACAGTTCGTTTATTTAAAGAATTCTGAAAGCTGTTGCTTTGTATATGTCAAATGCCTGTATTCCTGGCCACTGAGGTATGATCTGGTAACATTTTTTCAAACTGTTAGGTGATCTATACCTAATGTGTGAATCAATATAGATTGAATTTGAGAGTAATTCACTCACTTACAAGTGAATTTGTAAGTATTTCTTCATATCCAACAAAATAACACCCAGAGTGTATTCTGATAAACTGTAGTGCTTTTTGTTGCATCTCTAATCTTGCACCTTTGAAATCCCTGGGAGTTTGTCATTATTTTCTTGGGTGCAAACTCGGGTCCTGTGTTAGTCAGCCCAGCTGGCACAGGGAGCTGGGTGGTTCAATGCACTGCTGGACTTCTGAGCTTATGCAGTTGTGCTGTCTCCTTGGGGATGTGTGCGTTGCACAAGTGTGCTGGAAGCCCAGAAGGGATCCTTGCATAGATATGATCTAAGGCATGATTTGATCTGCACAGTCTCGGTTGCTAAAGGTGAAATGTAAAGGGAAAAGAAAACAGCCTGGATTCTGAGAGAACAGGTACTTGAAAGGAGAAAATAATCTTTTCGTTGTTAAATAGAGAAAATTTGAACCAGCCAGAACTGAGGTTGGAAGCATGACCTAATGCTCATATTCCACTTATTTTTAAAAACCTGTCAGCACTATGGTTTTAACTTCATTTTTGTTTCTTATTAAATCTATGCACAGCTTGTATAGCATATCACTTTAAAATAGGCCCTTGTTAATGAAAAAATATTCTATGAACAACTGACCTTTTTTGATTAAAACTTGGGATACAGGGAGGGGGGCCATTCTGTGATAGTGCCTGGATTTCTGACCTACTACCTGTCACTTTTCTTGGCAATTATGATCTGCGTGCTTATTCATTAGAAATCGCATTTTGGAATGAGTAGATGGTCCAGTGAGCAAGTGATTGATAAATGCTAAATGGTAATTAGCTTTTGCCTTAAGCTTGAGTTAGGCATCAGCCTAAACATATAAAGCTTTATGTCTTCTTACAAGGCCCTTAGGCAATCCCACTCTATTTTTATCAGTATATAAAAATCAAATGCTCCTTTGCTGTGTAAATACGAGTTTGTGATTTTTATTCTCAACAGCCCTGGCACGGATGTCACTACAGAACTGGACAGCTGGATTGACAAATTCTGCTTAGATGCTGACGTGTTTGTCTTGGTTGCCAATTCTGAATCAACTCTCATGAACACGGTATGATGTGCAATGATTTTGCGTTACTTCTTCATTTAAATATTCAGCGGTTCCATAACTGAAATGGCTTCTCTTAGACCTTTACTGAAGCTCCCATGAATCACTGCATTTAGATCTTGTGAAGAGGATTTGGGGGTGGAAGTCAAGCCATGTATATCCCTTGCTAGGGAAAGGAGAACCAAATTTCTTACCAACTTTGCTTACTCTGACTTGAGCATCACATTTGTCCTTTCTATCTCAGTTTCTTTTTTGATAAATGGATGATGTAGTGCTTGTCTTGCTTTGCAGCTTGTCGATATTTGTCAGGTGAAGACACTTGTGTTATCAAAAAATTAAATTACGGAATATTTCATATCTAGAAGTTCAGTAAAATACACAAAGTAGGTGAATGAAGTTGAAGTCTTGTTCCTCGTGTGTTCTTGTCTCAGAAGAGGGTGAATTCCCTTGATACACCTTGTGTTGAGGACAAGTGCTACAGGTTCCCCTCGTTGGACTGTGTTTCTCCTGAAGAAGATGCTAGCCATGAGCATTCATGTTGCGTGGTTCTGTGCAACATAGGGACCTGAAGATGTTTTAACACCTTTATTCTATAAAGCCTTGTTTCAAGAGAGAGAAGACTTCTGTATACCTTGCAGCCTAAATATTGTATGACTTGTAGGAGGAGAGCATGCAAGGTGGCCAAAGGTGCTGTTGTGATACTCAAAACACAAGACCAGAGAGTTGCTTTAATTTTGTAGTGATCTTCAGTTCTGACTAACTGTTGTGAATGCAGGCAATATCAATATAAGGTTTCTAAGTTATTGAAAGTGCAGCTGCCAGAATGTAGTACAATGCTACTGAGAAATCTCTTGAAGACTTTTATTAAGCCTACCACAGACAAATAAAATGCTCTGATTGTTCTGAGCATAGTTCTGACGTGCAATGTCTGAACTTTCTAATTACTGAGGCAATTTTTAATACAATAAAGAACTGAATGTACAAAGACAGTATTTTCTGGCATTCTAGCAAATAGTTTGGTAGAAATCTAAGAACAAAAAATGAGTTTAAAAACATTACATTCCATCTTCTGAGCCAAATCCACAAAGACTCAAATACAAGAGAGATGTGATTTAAAAGGGGAAAAAAAGAAAATTCTGACAACATCCAAGGCAAAGAAAGTATTTGGCACAACTATGGCTTTATCCATCATCTTACATGAGGGACACTTTGGCTTTTAGTGTGAAGGGAGTCTGGAAGTTGTTTATGTGTATACTGTGGTTGATTTGAGGTTTTTTTAGTAAAAGAAAGGAAAAAAGATTGGTTTTCAGTGAACATCTCATTACTGTATAGAAACATGTAAACCATAGGGACCTGTGTGCCATATTTCATTTTGGTGTAATGAAGTAACAGTGAAAAGGCCAAATTTTATTTGGTTCTCTCATTTGCTCAGGAAAATGAACCATTAAATACAATCTGACTGAGATAATAAATATGCAGGGAAGATGAATAGGCTGTATGTCTACTGGAAGTTTCTGTTAATTTTGCATTTGTCTGATCCTAAACACCCAGTAACAGAAGTACTATTCTGTTTTTTATGTGATTTTTGGCCAGTCTTTGTTCCTCTTCAGGCATGGCTGAAAGCTGCTAAACAGAAATAGGTTAGTCTTGCAGTTTGCTTCAAGCATTAAAGTCTTGCTGAGGTTTTTTGGTTGCCATGCCTATAAATCCTCACTTAATACCGAGAACCTTTTAATTAATAGAATCTGGAAATCACTGGTGTCCAGGGTGTATATTGGAGGGAAAGAAAGTAGATCTTAGTTGTGATTGAGGCTTTGGCTCAGTAAACAGCTCTCTTTCTCCTTTTTAATTTTTTAAGCCTGGTAGACACAAATGAAGTTGCCTTTAACAACTATGTAACTGCTCTAAAGCATTTGTATTTTACTTTACATTTTGGCCGATGGTAATTTCTTTCTTCATCTACACAAATTTATCCTTCAGGTAAAGCATATGATAACTATGTTCTCATCCTCCTTAGGCATTATTTTTACCTCTTACCATAACAGGTTTGAGAATACTTGGCAGCTGCTACACAACCACAGATTTTTTGCATAAACGTGATTTTTCTAATATTCCCTCATAAATTCTCTTCAGACAAAGTTCTTATTTCTGCAACAGTGATCTCATTTACACATGCTTACTCCCCAGCTGCTGGAGACTAACGTATCTCCAGTGGTGTGTCCAGAATATGTGCTGGTGTCTT
The DNA here is from genome assembly GCF_031877795.1 of Strix aluco. Classification (NCBI taxonomy): domain Eukaryota; kingdom Metazoa; phylum Chordata; class Aves; order Strigiformes; family Strigidae; genus Strix; species Strix aluco. The sequence continues at coordinate 23,073,311 of NC_133939.1, read as the reverse complement.
GCTGCCGATTCAAAAAGCTTATGGCAGCACAGAGATCTCTTTTGTTTCAGCTGTGCTGAGTGGGGATTCACTCCATCACGACTTACCCATTATGACTATGACAACAGCAATGATGGGTGGTAGGTACGGGCAAGGGACCTAAATACTTTTTCAGGTACACGCATGTCTTATTTTTAAAATCAGAACATTCAGCAATGACTTTTTTCCTGTGGCTCAAGCCATACATCCTCATACAGGAAATGTAACTTGTCCGTAGTTCAAGCTGACATGGTCTAGTTGAAGAGTACGGTTAGAGGATGTTTTCCTGGATATAGAAACCAGATTTGGCAGGGTGAACAGGAGCATCTTGGTAGTTCAGAGAAGGAAATCTTCAGAATTTTAGCCAGGCGTCTTACTTCAAAAACTAAATGAGCAGATACAGCCATGTCTCGTGTGTTTTTTTTTTTCCCTTCCTCTCTTCCCCAGCAATATTTTGAGTGTCACACAATTGCAAATAAATTTAACAGAGGGCTAGAAGTATCAAAGGAGATGAAGTTTTGTGATAGAGTGAAAGAAGGAAAAAAAAAAAAGTGAATGATGTAGATTTATAGAAAAATAAACTTTATTTTCCAGTGTCTTCTAAACTATTTGGTTTGGAAGTTTTCTGAATTTGTATTTGTACCTATTTTTAGAGAAGCTTGCAGTATTTTTGACTTTTAGCATAGGCATCAGTTTTAAGACATTTGATGACTTTTGAACTATCACGAGCCTTTTTTTGTGTTGGATATCTGTGTTTTTTAATGCTAATGAATTATTTTTAATAAACTTTTTAAAAGCTGGATTAACTTCAGAATCTGTTACAGAACAATGTGTGACTCTGGTTTGAATGTCAGGGGAGTTTTCTGTTTGTGCTTTAATTTTTAGGAAAAACATTTTTTCCATAAAGTGAACGAACGACTTTCCAAGCCAAACATCTTCATCTTGAATAATAGATGGGACGCCTCTGCATCAGAACCAGAATATATGGAAGATGTGAGTGACTTGATGGCTCTTATTTGAGTTGCTTTTTTTTATAATACACATATATATATATATGTAAAAAGAAGGGGCCTTCGCATGCATAAAAGTGTGCTAAATTGCCTAGGTAATACAGTTATTAATATGAAAATACCAGCTTTGTCGTCTTAATAATAGAGTAAGTTACTTGGCCAGAAAATTGAAATAACTTACTCCTTGTTCAGAGCAACCTGCAATTCAAACTACAATATATGCAGGCTGGTAGTGCAATGGGAGGCTTGTTTAGAATGGTTTTTCTCCACAGTTAAGCTTGTTTTAGATCTTTGTATTACCTTTTATTTGTGTAATGGTAATGCAGCCAGAGGGTACAGATGATACATGTATACATGCATAGAGTAGCTGGCGAAGTACAGTGTTAGATGGTAACAGTTCAGTGTGCTCCAGATCTTTCCAACAGCAACTAGCTTGCAGTGATACTTATTTCTTTGTATATGGGGAATGAAGTGGTTACCCCAGTAACTGACTGAGATCTCTGACTGACGTAAATACAGACAGTTATAGTAGAAGGTATTGTTGCTCCCAGGGCTGTTTAAAAGGGTAAAAGCAGCTGCTGCATCAGTAGCATTCGAAGGCATCTGCTATCTAAGGGGTTGTTCAGCATCTGTTTCTGACTCTGATGTTCTGATTTGATGACAGCTCAATTTTTGCCTTTTTCTCATGAGCTTTCTACTTTTTCCTTAGGTGCGTAGGCAGCACATGGAGCGCTGTCTGACTTTTCTAGTTGATGAGCTCAAAGTTATTGATCCTGTAGAAGCGAGGAATCGCATCTTTTTTGTTTCAGCAAAAGAAGTTCTGAGCGCCAGGAGACAGAAGGCCCAAGGAATGCCAGAGGGTGGTGTGTAGGAATTCTTGCTTTTCCTTAACTACAGAAAAATACCGTAAAACCTGATAAACAAAAATATTTAAGATACAGTCACTGCTGTGAGGTACTGCACTCTCCCTTATGGTGTGTTATCTTTCACAGGTGGAGCACTTGCTGAAGGATTTCAAACAAGATTCCAGGAATTTCAACATTTTGAGCAGATATTTGAGGTATTTATGATGGGCTTTTTAGATTGCTTGTTTTTTAATGCAAAGGTAGCTTTTGCTTATGCTTAGCTTAATTTTACTGAACATTACCCACGTTAGCAAGTGGAGGAGGTTAAGGTATTCAGACCATCTGACAGCTTTGCCTTATCTGTGGGTTCTGTTCATCTCTTCTCACCTTGAATAGCCAGTAGTTGTTGGGAAGAAGTATTGTTCAGTGAGGGAAAGGACCAAAACTCTTAGCTCATGTTTTGAGATTTCAGTACCAATACAGTCCGTATAGAAAGAGATGATGCTCATAGAAAGGTGTGTGTCACAACCATGAGCTGATGAAATGTGTGCTGTATAGTAAGCCTTATTTTGTTCTGAAGTTGTATTTTGTAATTAATCATTGTAATTCAAGACACAAATAGTAAGAAATTCTGTTTCACCAATGTAAATCTAAATATTTACTTGGATTTTTAAAGCCAGAGTTTTGAAATTATCACCATTATCTACCTCTTAGCTCTGATACTCTGAATATTAACACTGTTCTTGCATCTTTGTTGCTGTACAGAATCCATCCTTCAACTTCAGGTTAGCTGTATTGATAATTGGAGTTTGCAGTTTCTTCAGAAGTAGGACTGGGTAGACAGTCGAGCGATTTCTTTGTGATAGGATCCATTTGTCTTGCTGAATTTGATACCTTTAATTAAAGCCATTCTTGGATATCTTAAGGAGGCGTCTTGGGTATGCCTCGACGGTTTTGTGTGGTACGTATTGGCATATCTCATGCAGCATGAGCCTGAAAGGTACGACTGTAGTTTGTATACACCAAATGCTCAAGACGGCTCTTGCATGCCTGAACCAGTAATTCCTTGTTCAGTATATTTTTGAAAAAGCAAACTGCCTCTGAAAAGTATTTCTTCTCGCATTACAACAAATCCATTTGACCTTAGCAAAACCAGGTTATGTAATGATGTGTGTATATCAAAAAGGTGTTAAAATAATAGCTTGATTCAGCCTTGCATAAGAAAGAAAATGTCAGACTAAAGTTTAAATTTAATCGTTAGCCACACTCTTATGATAGATGACTGAATTGTTGAAATGATTGGTTCAGAATACCGGCAGGGCCTGAGTCCATGAGGCGTGAAATTTCTTGCTTGTGTCACTAGTTGTAGCCAAACATGCATTTTTGTTTGTAATTTTTGTCCTTAGAATTATAGTAGCAAACTTTCAACCAGTAGGAAAGAAAGTGGAAATTAAACTTCTAAATCAGTTACCGTTCTTTCACATATTTTGCCATGTGCTATACCCAAAGCTTTTTTGACAAAATCTCTTAGAGTTACAGTTAAGCACTCAACACTTAAGATATTTCAAGATTTAGGTGGATGTATGACTTACTAAATGATGGGATGATATGAGTGCTCAGCCCATCTGTAAATCAGATGTCACAGTCTCAAGTTGGCCACCAAAATGAGAAGCATCCATCACAAGGTCACAACCATGACAAGTTTCTTTGGCAGAGGCTGTGACAAAAAACAATTCTGTGATAGTGCTGTATGGCCTTAAAACAACTTTTTTCTTCTTTCACGTTATCTGTTTCATTTGCTGCCCACCTTCCAACTCCAGCAGTGAGAGTGGATTCTGTAATGTTTTTCCCTGCTCAGCCATGTTTTGTCCTGAAATCATAATGATGAATGGCTTTGAATAGGAGTGTGATCACATCACTTAAAGAGCACAACATGTGCTAAATTAAGATTGCCAAAGCAATTTAAATTTTGAGTGTCTGATGTTGCAGCCTCTTTCACAGTCAGGTGTGTTATAATGGCATTTTATTTGCTTTTAAAGCAAGGCTGGTACTTAAATGGTTCACCAGATCTGAAATCTTCAGACCCAATACTCAGATTACTGTCACTTGAGCTGATAAAGTAGCTGACACCAGCATACTATTGTCAGCAGTTATTTTTACCAGCACTAGGCTATACCAGCTCATATATTAATGAAGAATATTGTCCAGCAGGTAGAATCCTCTGTGTTCAGTCTGGGAATGAAATCCTACTTTATCTACTTGATACTGTGCTTTATGCACTGCTAGACCAAATTCAGGTGCTGTATAGTGTGAGCACAGCCTAAGTACTTCTGGCTAAAGTGCTTTGCGTTTACTCTGTTTCCTGATAGAGGAGCTGCAAGTCCCAAGACTCTTGGGTTACACTCCAGTCTGTGGAAAGGAAGGGACGAGAGCACAGATGCTTCTGTCTGTCCTCGTCAAACACTGACCCCTTCCCTGCTTCTGTCTGTCTGTCTTGCCTTTAGCTCCTTGTCCCTGTTCAGGTGCCCTGCTCAGACTTCCCAAACATCTCTCATGCTGTTTTGTCCAGTTCACATCTCTAAACTATCTCATCACCTCACTTACAAACCTGTCCACACATTCCGTGTTCCCACAGGCTATATCTGCTGGTTTTGTTCCTCCTGGATTCTCTCACCCTGCTTTTGTCTTCACTAAAATTAGACGGCTTCTTCCTCTTTTCCATGTGGGCTGAGAAGAGGAACTGTTACTTCTCCAGTACTTCTACATTCCTGATTTTAGTATCACTTCCCTGATGGGAAAGCCTGTTCATCCCAGAACTGATAGGAGCTCAGTATAACTAGAATCTTAAAAAAATCTAGAAACAACCCATCGGTGCTAGTTTGTTGTGATATGGAAAAAATTTGGACTCTTTTTGAAAGGTTTGTAACTACATTTATGTAGGCTTTTGTGTGAGGGCAAAAGGCATTCCAAAAATAGATATAACATGTTTTTCTGCAAAGCACAGGGTGGTTTAAGTTGCTGAAAGAAAAACTGGTCCAGGTGTTACTAGAAACACTTGTAAGCAGTGGTGAAATTAAGATTTTAGAAATTCATGTAGTAGCTTTGAAAAGTGATGCTACTATGTATGTCAGCTGTATTACAACAAAGGAAAAAACATATGCAGTCTTAAAGGAAAGGGTTGAATCAATTTTGAATTTTTATATTGTGGAATAACAGAAAGTAGTCTGTGTATCAAAACAGAGGAGAAGCACATGCACAGTGTGCTGTGTGCAGTAGTCCTTGGTGGGTATTCTGCATACAAACAAACCCCGCTGTTCCTCAGGTTATAGTGTTTCCCAAGTTTCTTCACAAAACTGGGTGACAGAAACGGTGTGGGGAGGAGTGGAGAAGGGAGGCAGGGCAGAATAGTAATTCTGGCTGTAAATTGGAGTGAATACCAGAGCCTGAATTAGTACAGTACTGCAGAGTCCTTCCCTAACACTGCACGGGAATGTAATAAGCTGTGCACTTAGAGACTATCTCACTATACTGGAAGTGAGCTGGAAGGTAACTGAGTTTGGTTACTGTGTTGAAATGTATCTTTTCTCTTTGTTTCCATAAATACTTACAGACTAACAGCAAAACTGCTGCTGTCCCCCTCGTTCCCAGTCGTTTAACTAACCTTTGTGTTTTTCCTAGTGCTCTAACTTGGATTTTCTGATTGTGTTGTGAGTGACTGTCATCCTTTTATCTACCACATACTAATGTTGGGAAGACTCTCTCCTCTGTGTCTAGTCTAGCTCTTACAATGTGCTGATATTTATGAAACGCTGGCCTTTCATTGCTGATTTCTAGATCTGCTTCATCGAGGAACAGGGACTATATTTTACCCATTTTATTTATTTTGTTTTGATCTATTATTTTTAGATAGCTGAAATTTGTTATTGCAGCATATGCTAAGGTCATAGGCAGGTCTTTTAAAAGCAACCTAAACCTGTTTGTGCTATGAAAGGTGCACCCATGGATTGAGAACAATTTAAAACCCCCATAGATCTGGTATAAGGACACTAGCTGCTTGCTTTCTTCCCCTCAAACACAGGCGTTGCTACTTTGTGGTGACTTAGCACAGGTTGAATTCTGACAGCATTTAATTGGCTACATAACTCAGGATGTGCACTTGCTTGAAAAAAAGTCAAATTCTTAAGTTGTGGCTTACCACAATTGGTTTGCTTTTGCCCAAATTGAACATCTGTGTATCTCTTCAGTCAGTGTCATGTAGTTTCTGAATCGCTGTACAATATTCAAGATTGAAGATTGATTAGAAATTGTATCTATAGAGCATTCCCTACTCATTCATTTAACACTTCAGCAATTTGCAATTAACATAGTATTTTAAGGAATACTTAAAACTGTTTTTTTAATCCTGTGAGATAATCCTTGTTTCTTATTCCTATTGTATATTTTGTTCTTGAATGGTCAGTATTGACACGAGCATGTCAAATTTTATTGACAGAACTGCTTCTCAAAACTAAGAATACGTATTGCAACAAAGAAAACTCAAGCGGGTAATATTGCCAGCATTCGTGTTAGACATTTATAATTGCAAAGAGATAGTTTGGAAAATTCTCTATAAAGAGCTAGATTTATCTTACGTATTCATCTGAGTTTTCTTTTTTCTTTACACTATTGATTTATTTTAAAAGAATAAAAACCTATGCACATTACTGTGAATGAACCTGAAGGTACAGATTTGCTGCTATAGACTCATTTGAGATTTCAGTTCTGTTGTCTTTTAATTTCTATATACTTTCTCCTTTTTTATTTCTCATTGGTTTAAGTTCATGGTAAAATTAGCAGCATGTGCTTTCTGACAGTGAAATTCCTGAATGTGTTGGCACGGAATTGCAGTAATGTGTTGTGGCTTGGGCCCCTCGCAGGAGTGTATCTCGCAGTCAGCCGTGAAAACCAAGTTTGAACAGCACACTATCAGAGCTAAACAGATAATAGATACTGTGAAAAACATAATGGACGCCATAAACGTAGCAGCAGCAGAGAAAAGGTAGGTTGGTTGGAGGGCTGGTTGGCTTTGGTTTATCCAGATCCTCTGAGGAGCCATTTCTATGCTGGTGATTTTTTTGCTGGTCGTTATGGACTTTAAAATTCACTTTTCTCGCTTGGTAAGATACAGAGAATTTTTCTGGTGTGTCACTTTTACTATTGTTCACTTGCACTGCTCAGTCTTGTCCTTGGTCTGTGACTTCTGTATAGGGATCTTGGTTTACTTTGTTATTCTTCATTACTGACTTACAGTTACAAAGGCAGTCTGTGGGTTTTCAAAACTTTTTTCAAAAATATTTGAAATTTTAAGTTTTTCTAGCTGTGTCAAGCATTTCAGAGGTGATGTTTGGTCCTGCTTTACTTAAGTTTTTTTTGTTAACAGTAACACTGAGAAAATAAATGGGAGGATGCAGACACTTTAATTTGTAAGTGGTTAGAATACGGTAAGGGAAGAGCCCAAGTTAACAGAGGCTTGGCCTCTGGCCCTTTCCAAACTGGTTCCTTAAATATCTTTATTCTCTCTTTGCTCATGTAATCCTTTTAGTGCTAATGATAGTAGCTCATCTACTCTGATAGTACCATATGCTCTTTGAGGTTTGCATATGTATGGTTTTTTCCTCGCTCCTGTTACCTCTTGTCTCTCTTGTACACGGTGAACTTGCTGTCATGTTTAATCCTTTCCATCCGTCTCCTTTCTGTGTCTGTTAATAGTGTGTCTTTATGTTTCAACAGACTCCACTGTACCTGTCAAACACACTCATCTTCCTGAATATATCAGCTTTTACAGGCTGGGTGTTTACATACTAACTTGTCTCACGTTGTCAGATCCTATGAAAACATGCTGTGAAATGTTTGAAAATATTACAATATTCTGCTTTTTTCTGTCAATCGACCTGCCAAAACCTGTGTAGTGACCCCTCTTAATCTGAATTGCTATTTGATGTTTCTGCTGGCCCTTCAGGATAGAACTGCTTTAGAATTTAAGCAATTTTTACTTAAATGATAGGTCAGGGACTTCTGAAGAGAGTTGTTTGTGACAAGGTTGGTTTCTGCCGCCTCCCCTTTGCTTTGCAGGGTCGTCAAACCCTTGTCACTCTTAAGGAATAGTTGAGTGGTGCTGGTGAGCAGCAGTGGGACAGTTTGATCAGATTTATCCTTTTCCTTTTTGTTTTTATTTTTAAATCAGGATAGACTTAAGTATTAAAGGCCCCTGATTCCCCGCACCTTTTTTAGTTGTAATTATGTACAGTGGTAATAAGTCCAACTCCAAATGCTGTTTTTGTAAATACACCAAAGCCCAGTAATTTGAGTTATGTTCGACCAGTGCAGCCTTTAAGTGCTCCTGTAAATTTAATATCTGTGTTGTGGTCATTCTGAAGCAGTGCCTCTGCTTTCTTCAGCCAGTGTTGGATTCTTTTTGGCTTCTTTTTGGCTGCTCAGTAAACCCTTGGCTAGGTGGTCCATGCCTGGTTACAGGGCTTGTTTCATTACTGGGAGAATACCTGCTGGTGATGGTGATTTCCTTTCTGCTATGTTAGAGTCCATTCAATGGAAGAACGAGAAGATCAGAGGGATAGACTGGACTTTGTTCGAAATCAGCTGAACATTTTGACAGAAGATACTAAGGAAAAAATCAAACGTGTTACTGAGGAAGTAGAAAATAAAGTAAGTAATGGCAGTGTGAAAAATCTCCCAGGTTTCAAGTGTTGTCCCTTCTGTAAGGCAGCTCCTTTAGGTGCCCACAACTCTTAGGAAGTATGTTTGAAATGTCTAGTATGTTCCTTTTCCAATATAAAAAAAAAAAAAAAAGAAAAAAAATTGAAATGGCAATCCTTCCTATCAGGTAATTGAATCATTTATTGTAACAGTTACCGCACTAGTCTGTTTTCACTCTGGCTGGAAAAGGTAGGAGAAACATTTTATATATTTACCACATTCTTCCAGGTCTCCTCTGCCATGACTGATGAGATTTGCCGACTTTCAGTTTTAGTTGATGAATTTTATTCAGATTTTCACCCTTCTCCTCAAGTATTGAAGCTGTATAAGACAGTAAGTTTTCTTGTATGGTTTGAAGCCACACTGTTTGTCTTTCCTTTAATTTCTACTTCTGTATTTTCATAATTTGCATACCATTTTATGTGACACTTTGTTTAAGCGTTGCAGGATTTTTGCTTTCTGATGTATGCATATCTTTGTTTACCTAAAACTGCAAAAGGCTGAAAATATTTTCTGCGTTGTTTTTGGAAGGAAATTAATTTTTGTTTCAACTGTCTTGTTACTAGAGTGGTTACTGAAACTTCTAATTTGCTGACAATCCTGATTTGTAGTCTTTGCTTCTGGTAAATAAAGACCTTACATAAACAATTTTCACTACTCCTAAAATAAAATAGATCCAAAAATAAAACTAGCTTGCAAGTACCCCACACTTTATGGTGGGGTTTTTTGGGTTTTTTTTGGTTTTTTTTTGTTTTTTTTTTGTTTTGTTTTTTTTTAAAGAAAGAAGGCAGTTTTTATTAAACTTCTACAACTTCCTCCTCTAACTTAGTATTTAGAAGGAGCATACACCTGTAAGTGTTTGCCTCTTACGCTCCAACTTTGCTCCCACCTGTTTCAGCCTTGCTGATCAGCTGGGAGCGCTGCATTGTCAGGACAATCCAAGCTGTCCTGGCTCTGCAAAATGTCCGGAGCAGAGCGCTGTGGGAGTTGATGGGATCAGTTTATCTTTGGGCAGAGCAGCAAAATTGGCTCCCATCAAATGACGACGGTAAAGGCTTTGCAGGGCAGGATGGTAGTGGTATGCTTTTCAGTGTCACGTTTATTAAAATTGCAGACTTGTCCATATGCCTTTTAATGATCACAGTCCTAGAGAAATCTCTCCTGTGTCACTTTAATTAGGTTTTCAGTTGCAGTATGCAATTTAGAAGCATGGTATTTCCATGGTAACATTCTTTTTTTCCCATTGTAAATAACAATGCTTAGTGTTTAACATCTCTCTGCTCTGTATAATGTAATTGATTAGCTAAATATAAATTGATGAGCATACATTCTTTATAAAACTTCAGGAACTGAACAAACATATAGAAGATGGTTTGGGAAAGAACTTGGCTGATCGTTGCTCCAGTGAAGTCAATCAGTCGATGCATCAGTCGCAGCAGGAGATGATTGGTAAGATGAGGAAAGAGGAATGTTAAGACTTCTTGTTTAGAGAAAAACCATTTAAGGAAACTCACTTTTAAAAGAATTTTCTTTCTGATGGTGATTTAACATTAAAATGATAAAGGAGAAGCCATCCTAGATCAAGACTGAGTGTCTGTTCAGCTTAGTAGCCTGTCTCTGATATTAACTAGTAACAGATGCTTGGGGAGAGGAGTAATGAACCAGGGTAAATATAGTTGATCCATCCTCAATTTAGGGACTTTGGAGCCAAGATACTGCATCTGGATTAATGGCTTAAGCAAGTAGTAATGGAGCTGTCCTCTGGGAACTTGTCTAATCCTTTTATAAACCCATTTAAATGTTTGGCTTCCACAACAGATACATGAAATACACTAATTATTAGATAATGTTTCTGCAGTATAATCCTCTCCCTAGGTCCCTCCAGATTCTGATTCTTTTTTTTTAATAAGTAGTAACTGTGTTGCATACCCATATCTCTCTGCTGATCTGTTTCTGGTAATAAAGGATTCAGAGCAAGATCATGCATTTATGTGAAGCCTTCTGTCATCTTACGCAATAATATTGCCTTTTCTATATGGCACCACAGAGCTGCTGGATAAACAAGTTTTTCTTAGTCTGTTCTTATCTTTTGACCATTGATAGAAGTCTTTCAGTTGATTTGACCATTTTTTCCAGTGGTGCTTTCTCTAAGAGTTGATTTTTGCATGACTGTTTTCTTTTATCAGAGCAATAAATTGCCTGCCCTGCTGTGATTAATACCGATAAAATGCTGACTGGTTTTGCAAATAAATAAATAGGTCGGTTTAGATTCCTTTTAGTTCACGAAGCTGCTCAGCAGTGCAAGGATCTACTTGTGAATACGCTCTAAAGCTTTTAATGTTAACTCATCTTTACTATTCTGTTTTATTTCTAGAGAATCTGAAACCATTGTTGCCTTCTGGTGCTCAGAATCAGCTCCACTTGCTAATTCCATGCAGAAGGTTTGACCTTAGCTATGATCTAAACTGTCATAGTCTGTGTGCAGATTTTCAGGAGGATATCATGTTCCACTTTTCCTTGGGATGGACTTCACTTGTAAACCGTTTCTTGGGTCCTAAACAAGCTCAGAGAGTACTATTGGGACTAGCAGATCCAAATGTACAAGTAAGTGAAATAAGTGCTTGAGAGATTAGGCTGGTATTTTAAGTGCCTTGTTTTACTTTGAGGAGAATATATTGTTTTTTTTACTGTATTTGCCTCTGCTATTTACATGCTTGCTGCTACTTTCCCCTAGTCCCTTTGTGTGATATATTTTTGGTGAGGGTCATTTTTATTGGATTATATTCAGGGTTAGAATGAAACAAAAAACCTTTTCTAAACTTTCTGCAGCTGTTACCTGAGTTTTGTTTTCCTTTGGATTGAACCCTTTGGGTAACCTTTTAATTTGTAACTTTTGGGTCCTTAATGCAGAGCCAGTCCTACGTAGAACCCTTACTCTAACCCAGTCCCCAGTTGGGCAAGGAACTGTCAAAACTCCACTGCATTGTTCAGATTTCTGTCCTGAAGAGTTTCCTTTAAGTAAACCAAACCCTGAATATATGAAAATAAAATAAAACCAGTCTGCTGTGTAGTTCCTTAATGCTTTTTACTCAGGCTGCCGTATTCGACTCTTCTAGATCCCTCGTCCTTTAGCTACCACCCCGTCAGCTGCCAGCCTTCCTGCCATAACTCCAGAGAACGTATCGCACGATGACTTTATGGTTCCTTTGGTAATGAGTTTAGCTTCACTGACATCACGGACCTCCATGAGCATCATCGTTGTTGGCGGAGTGGCAAGTAGCATTAGCAACATTCACTAGACTAGAAACGATGGCAAAGATTAAGCTGGTCTTTCCTGTTTGGAATGCAACATGGAGCATGTGATGGGTTTAGTAACACTGGGCTGGATGAGTGCGTGTAGTACACTGGATACCTGCAGTTTGCAGTGAGAAAATTAGTCTAACTACTCTGAGGATAGTTGGACATATTCTCTATGCCGTATGTCAGTGTTCAGTTTCTGAATTAAAGGATGATTTGGTGGTGCCTCATTCAGTTTGGATTTAGTGGGAGCTTTGCTTTCTCCTTCCTCCTTCATGAAAAAGCAGTGAGGCTTCTGTAACCTGCACATTCTCCATACCACTGTGGTTACCAGCTCATGGGAATGTAGCTGTATTGCTCTGCAATAACAATATGGAAATAATACATTTTTTTAAATTAATCCAGTGAAAGGCCATGAAGATGATTAAAAACATGGGTGGAACTAGACTTTATTCTGGAGGACAACTTAAGCTAATGAAGAATCCTCTTTTTCAGATTTGGAGAACAGTGGGCTGGAAACTCATCTCTCTTTCCTTAAGTATGTATGGCTTGTTATATCTTTATGAGAGACTGACTTGGACCACTAAAGCGAAAGAGAGAGCCTTTAAACAGCAGTTTGTAAACTATGCTACTGAAAAGCTGCAGATGATAGTCAATCTTACGAGTGCTAATTGCAGCCATCAGGTGCAACAGTAAGTATCCAGTAAGAGTAAATCCTGTCAGTGGGGTGCTGTGGTGTCCTGGGAGTGGGGACTGGCTGCACATGATCTGGAAAGGTGGCTGTAGTGCCCCTTGGCACTGTTATGAGGGAGTTTTAAAAGAGTTTGAAATTACCACCTGTAAAGGTCAGTAGGTCTCTGTGTGTACGTGCGAGAGTTAGTCTTAAGATGTCGACTGTCCACCGCCTCACGATGAACTTGGCTCAGTTGTAGCAGAGGCTGAACCGGGCTGCTCGCAGATTGGCACTGCAGTGGTGAGCCTTTGTTTGCCTCCAGCTGTGGTACAGGCTCTAAGCAGCCAGTCCTGGCTCTTCTGCACTGCAGAAGTGGAACTTAAGAGCCTTTATGAATTGTTCCTTTTTTTTTTTTTTTTGTGTTACCTAAATATTTTTCCACCTGTCTCTGCAAAGTAGTGTCTGCATGATTGTCTCCTTCAGCCTCTCCTGCTGAAATAGTTTGTTTCGATTAAATGATTAATTCAGAAAATTAGGCCTACTAAATGAGACCTCTGACCACCAGGGTGCAGAACACCTCTCCCTTGTAGCCTAGGGAATACTTCACTAATACAGAGTTCAGAATCAGCAGAGGAAAGCGAATCATCCCCGTGTCCAGCAGATGTGTGTGTCTGTGGTGACATGGAGGAGCTGGACTCAGACCAGGGCTCCAGTGGGGCGAATTGAAGAGGAGAGGAGACGTTCTCCCTCCCACAGGGCAGCCTGGTTACTGCCCCAGGGTGGTAACTGTTTTGTTTTTTTTTTTTCTTTGTGTAAGGAGAAGTCTTGGAACTCATTTGGGAGCGCATGGCTGAGGAGGCACGTAGGATCGGGTGCCTCGGCAATCTGGGGTGCTCCGCACCCTGCAGAGCACTTGTGTTCCCCACGAGCAGGGCGCTGGCAGGGGGTACTGCACAGGGGCACTTCATTGCTCCAGCACGTCCCCATCTCAGACGTACCTGTCGATGCTCAGTGAAAAATTGCTAGATGTGATGTTGGCATAGACTGAGGTGCATTTTGTACGTTTAAGGATTCTTTTTTTTAAATTAGAAAAAATACATAATTCTCCTGCTTTCTACTATTCTGTAATCCCCTAACAGCTGGACACTTTGATTGCTGTGTTCTACTGCACACTGCAATGCCAGGGGATTTTTTTTTTTTTCTTAATTTCTTTTTTTGTAGCACAGACTTCTGTAAATTGTGATTACAAACTTGTTTTCCCCTTAGGGAAATGGCTACTACCTTTGCTCGGCTCTGTCAGCAGGTGGATATTACCCAGAAAAACCTGGAACAAGAAATTGCTAGGCTTTCCAAAGAAATAGATCAGCTGGAGAACATACAGAGCAGCTCCAAGCAGCTGAGGTAGGTCTGGGTGAGACTGACCATGAGCAAATTCAGGGATCTTGGTGCTTGCTGTTACTGTCAGGTTGAAACGAGGGAGGCACGGGTGCAGAATGGTACGCAGCGATACCTATTTTCTTTACTTGTAACAACAGCTCTGGTTAAGTTAAATAAATGTATGCTTCTACCTAAGTGAACGAGCAAAGCTCCAAAAATATTCTTTCTTAGATTGTCTTTCCCTTTGTCTGTATGGTGTGGGAGAGCTTTCTCCAGAATATTCGTCTTGTGTAGGTCAAAGAGGGTGGCAGCTTCCCCAAGAACCCTCCCCACAGGACACGAGAGCAGCTGTGCTGTGTTGAGTCATTCCGTGCGATAGTGTTTTACTACCAGTAGTAGGTGTTCACAGAAACCTCCAGCATTGGGGGTTTAGGGGATGTCAGAGCAGCCTCAGGCTTCCTTTCCAGTTCTCCCCCTGCCGGGAGCCTGCCCTGGCTGTGAGCTGCCGCTTGGCCCCGTGCCCCGAGACCACACTGGGGTGAGGGTGGAGCCCCGCCAAACACCTCCCTGGAATTGCAGACCCTCTCCCAGGTTAAACGTTGCAAGGAAAGGCCAGAACCGGGGAAGAGCCCGCAGGGACCTGGCGCAGCCTCTGGGGCAAAGGAAACGTGGGGCCGAGGGCGGCAGCAGCCTTCCGCTGCCTGCTCAGGTGCTGAGGCTCAGACAGAGCCCGTGGTCAGGTTTTCTGGGCACTGGGGGCTTCAGGAATAGAGATTAAACACCGATGTTGATTCTACCTTCTTTGTGATGTTACTGCATTGAAGTAAATCCATTGCTTTTGTTTGTTTTACAGAAATAAAGCCATTCACCTTGAGAATGAACTAGATCGCTTTACAAAACATTTTCTTCAAAAGAGTAAATAAAGCATCATTGGTAACTTTCCCGGTGATCCTTTGTAGGACAAAGTAGAAATTTTACAGGTGACACTTCTCCTTTGTGGAGTCACATGAAATGATTTATATTTTAAATGTTACTTTGATTACACTTGTTAATTACTGTAAAACTTGGACTCTAGTGGTGAACCAAACTGAAGAGCTGTGGTACTCTTGAGTGTTACATTTGTTTTTCAGATTTTGGGTTAAAAATCTTTAAACACTAAATTTCTCTGGGCACTTGATAATAAAAACCCAAATCCTTATCAGTTTTTGTTAGTATTTAGCAGTGGCAAGTCTCGCTTCCTGGCATCCAGGAGTTTAGGCAGGGAGAGAGAACTTTTCAGTCACAGTCACCACTGTCTCCTGCTTTCAGTTGCTCGGGAATTAGCCGGGGCTGGAGGATGCTGCTTGTTCTTGGGTGTGTTTGTGTTTAAGGAAGGGAAGTACAAACTGCAGCATGGGGCAAGGACTCAACTTGTTTTGAAAGCAAGTGAAATTGGGACGGGCAACACTTCCTGTTCCTCAAACGGAAGTGAAAGATGGTGAACTGCAGAGCCTTCACTAATGAAATGCAGTAGGCTCTAGTTTCCCTTCTGGCTACTGCATTTAGCCAAGATGGCATTGATTTAAGTAAAAATAAACCTATTTCAACACGCTTGTCAGATTTTTTGCAATTGGTTAAGTGGTGAAATGGTCATTTGCCCATGAGAGCACTGCTGGAACCTGTGTCCGGGGCAGCTGCAGGTGTGTCACTGGCACCAGGCAAAGGAGAAATTGCTGGGCAGATGGTCTTGGCTCAGTTTTTGCACGTTGAGTGGGAAAGCTCAGGGTGTGGGGCTTGACCGTGAGCAACTACTGGATTCAGAGTGCAGGGAGAGGCTGGTTTGACAGTTTGTACTCGTGCAATATCCCGAGCAGTCCCTTGGTCCTGCTGTAGACCAGGTTTCTTCTAGGCGAGACTTAAGGCTGGTGAGTTGTAGTTGATCTGTGCTCGCCTCTGGCAGTGTGAGGCCTCTTTTTAAAAAAATGTTCTTGCTGTTGCCATCTGCAATCATTTAACAAACACCTACTTTTTTCTAACTAGACTTTTTAAAAATAACTTATTTTAAAAAAGAAAGCCTTTTCAAGCTATTTATATATTTTTATGGAAGTGTTAACATGACTAAATGAAATACTCAACTTTACAACTACACTGTAAGGATTTGCTATTTTCCAGTAAATAAGGGCTATCTTAAAAGGAAATAAATGTAAAATCTAATGCTAGAGGCAGTTAATTATTTGAAGACAAGGAACAGCTTTCACCACGCTGTATTTTGGTGTTTGTTTCTGACTGTGCTAGCATGAGCATGGCTCTCTTGGAACTTTATCAGCAGGCTGCACCAGGAGTCTCAAGGTTTTTGAGGGAAAATGAAATGCAAAAACTGCGTAACAGCCCGGTTGCCTTGTGTAGGAGGTTATGGATGTGTATTAATGCTCTTTGTCTGGAGCATTTTTATGGATGTTGTATCAAGATGAAACTTTACATGCATGTGTTCTACAGTTATTTATTAAAAAATCTACTCCCCCTTTGCTCTAGTAAGTTATTTGGCAGCTGTATCAGAGGTGAGGACCTACCCCCTGGCACTCACCTGCGGTGCACACCCAGTGTAGGACTGAACTGCTGAGGGTGAGGTAAAAAGGTGCTTCTGCTGCAGAGGAGCCAGCTGTGCCCTCCATACAGCAGCACTTATCAGTTAAATGTGCTGGAGAAAATAATTAACGCTACAGACTTAACAAAAGGAAGGAGGTGTGGGTGTGTGCCCCTTAAGGGAAGGGGGTCTGATGCCACAGATGGAGGCTCACTCTAACCCCTCCCGTGTCCAGTCAGGGCTGGGTGAACTCCAGTGAACCGGTGTTAACATACCTCCCCTCTTTCGCAGGGAGAAACGCCCAGACATTTACTTGGGAGAAGGAAAAAAAAACCACCTCAGTTTAGTGGTGTTCACACTCCACCTTCCCTTCACTGCGACAAGGGAAGCAGAGGCAAGAATCGAGTGCTGCAGGTAGGGTGGCCTGAGCCCCTGCAAGGGCTAGTACAGCTCTGAGAAACACTCACCCCTGAGACAGTCTGGTTAAAAGCACTTGTTTATTGGTTACAATATCAACTCATGGCAACATCTTTCACTGAGCCACTGTACAAATACAAAGAAAAAGATCCATCGTGGAAAAAAAAAAAGCTATAAACAGAGTTCATAGCAAGTGATTTTTTTTTTCACAGGGAAGTCTTTTTACAACAGCACTGTTAAAGAACAAATGGCACAAGTCCCTGGTTTTTTTAATAGCTTAAATAAAAGCTTTAAGACTGTTTCTGAATACATACACAATCCAAAGGCAGTGCAGAATCACTTCATAATTGGTAACATTACTGAAGTTTTCCAAAGTAGTCAGCAACAAGTAAAAAAAAAAAAAAAAAAAAACCTGGCTGATGAGAAATGCTGGGAACTAAAGGCAAATTAAAACCAAGCATGTTTAGAAGCATTTTGTTTTGGACTCCTTTGGATGTAATATGTACTACAAGTGTTCAGATGCTTTCATTTTAAAAAAAAGGAGAAAAACACAAATAGAGCACCATTGTGTAAGTTAAACAAAGGCTTGAAATATCTAAGACTATTCCACCGAAGTCCATATTAGTTAAAACCTAAACATACTGTGTGGTATAAGAATGTCAGGCACATGTAATCTGTTATCAGTTATATCAATTAGTAACACTGTTCACACATTTACCATAACAACACTGCATTAACATTCTGCATGTATTTTACATAACCAGCAATTGGATAAAAAGGCTTGTGGTGCCTCTGAAGTGTAGGAAGTAGTTTCACCAGCATGCATGCCAGATTACTGGATACAAAGTGCACCATCAACCCATGCTTAATTACTTTTACAGGAAATGCTATCTCAAAAATCAGTCATTCTGCTACACAACCATTTATACCAACTAGTTGAATTAGCCAAAACTCTCACCAACATCTTAAAGCACAGCACTAAACCTAGTGGAGGTGACAGTGTCCTCAACGAGGAAAGACTAAGCACTCTTGGAATGTTTTCACAATGTTTTCATTCCACCTTAAAGTAATGTGAACTTCATTGTGGGACAAGCGGTTACACTAACTGAATTAAAGAGTTAACTATTTCCAACCCATGCATTACAGTAAGCACACTAGGACCAGCTGTTACATCAATTCAGCTTTGCCAAGTCAAGGTCAGGCCCTCTCCTTCGGCAGGGGGAAAAGCCTATTTAATCCATGTTCCACTTCTAATGGTATATATTATTGTCAATGCATTCAACTATCAGTTCTGCCAGATACTGCGACATACCTGCCATTGGGCAAGGCAGAGGATAGTGATGTTTGGAAGAAGAAAGGTCTGGAGACTGATGGAAACAGGCCCACATGACTGGAGTAAGCAAGTATACATCAGCACGAGGCCGCGCAGCAGCTTTTTGTGGTTCCCAGAATCTCAACCAGCATCTCTACCAATAAGCGGGTGTCCAAGTCTACACAGGAACAAGCCCAAGGTGGGCCCTTGGCCTGGTTAGTATTTACTATTGCAAAGTTAAATCCACATCAGAAAATGCTGAAAAAACCTGTACCTGAATAAAATAAATCTTGTTACACAGAGCACATAGTTCCACTTCCCCAGCCATGACTGACTGTCTCTAGGAGGGGCTGGGAAGGAGTTACCATGCCACCGTTTTGGCACAGTGTTCGGTTACTCCACTTCTGTAATTACACAAAAGTTACTTGAAATTCAGATAAGGACATAGTTTGGCAACAAACTTTTCAGGAGGGGTTGAGCTGTACCCACTAGTGCTGCAAAGCGTGCTGTGTGGTGAGTGAGTCTGCTGTCACAGCACACAGAAATCACACAAGCTGCATACCTGAGCCTACATTAACCTATAGGCACACACCCCTGTCTCTGAGATTCAAAGCTGGGAATAAAACCTTTTAAGTAACACCTCATTTTATTACCTCCCTTGTATTAGGAGGAGTTTGAGCTTTTACCATTAAAACTGCATCCATTTCAGCAAGGGCATCAACCCTGAAATGTCACTGATGGCCGTTTAAAAAAGGAAATACCACAGCCCGTGCAGGTTCAGTATTTGGCCTCACATAATAACAATGTGTTACATTAAATCTGTAGGCTTTAAAAAAAAATATATCCGGGACAGTAAAGAGCAAACGTCACCTTGGCAGGATCTATCACAAGCTTTCTACAAGTTCCCAAGAAGCATCAGCTATTGTTTCCCCAGTTGTGCTCGGGCTTCTTCCAGGGTTCCTTGTGCGCTGACACAAAAGGAGCCGCCTCCGGACCTGCAGCACTACAAACACTGGTTAACCGAATCACAAATGCTGGCAGATATTTGTGTGATGCTTCTGGAAACCTCATTAGCAAGTAGTTGGCATTCCTTATTATTTATTTTAAAAGCAGCTGAATCCAACAGACAATTGCCCACCAAACAATGGTAGTGAAATTATTTGCAGTAATACCTGTATGAGAGCCATTACTGTGTTTACAGTCTACCTGAACTTTTAAGAAAAGTTATATACATTTGTAAAATTGTTTTTGGAGTTTCGCAAGTAGAAACTAGTTTTAATACCAGAATGTAAAAATGGCACCTGTCTTCGCAAAGGTATTGATTAGGAAATCGATTCAAAACACCTCTATGGAAAAAAAATTTTTAGAAAAAGAATATTTTCTTAAAATTCCTTAGTAACAAATTTCCAGAATGATTCACTCAAGGCAGCTGTGAGTTAAAAAAAAATAATAATCAAGTGCACCACTAAAAAATAAACCAAGTCTGCAAGATCCCAAAGAGCTGCTCACTTAAGAGAGTAACAAGAATTCCATAATAGTTCTGTTAATGCAGACAGATCATAAAGCAAAGCACTGAGGAATTCCTGTGACATACACTATAGTGTGATTTTGGTCCTACACCACAGTCTGCTGTTAGTAAATGTATACTTCTCCAGCACAAGATGCGCCTTTTTCTTCTTTTAAAAGTGAATTTACTGTGATTGGTATGTTTACTGGCACCTTCACCATTATAGACATGGCAAGTTTACAGGCACAGTCTGGAAGTACTGGAATTTAGGATTACAAGTGTCAGAAACTTGACAAATAGTCGCCTCAGCCACAGATCTGGTTTGGTATATTACAAGATACCGGGCACTTATATTTTCTCCCTGACCCAGAGATACCCAGACTCCCCGTAACTTCAGATGAGGGCAGATTAACATTATCTTCCAACCTGATGATTGAAGATTCACGTATCTTTAAAATAAGCCACTTAAGAGAAGCCAATAGACTTAATTCCCCTTTCCAAAAGCGCCACAGACGTTCAGATTCCCAAGAGAACATCCATTGCAAGCGCAGGCATGCTGCCAGGCACCAGAAAGTTAAGCGATCTTCTCGAGTCGTTTCAGATGGGCATCAGTCACTTCATTTTCTTCTATCTACACTCAACTGTACTTGATCAGAACCTATCATTTATAAGCAACTGACATCAAAGTCGGAATAAAATCAGGATTAGGAGAGGAAATGGCTATTTACAGTGTCAGAGCTGCAGAACAATTAGCATCTACTAAGCCACCATGGTACAGACCTCTGTGACCACAGGAGAACAAGCAAGTCGCTAAGTTTATATAGTATGGAGTTTGAAAGGGTCACACAGGTAAGTAAGGTTATTTGGTTCATTGTAAGTTACACAATTCCTTTTATAATTCACACTGCACATAACTGACAACAAGCGCTTTTGGTTGTGGTATGCTTTGGCAACCCCCTAATTTGGAGGGGGATTACAGGCGATTAACTGCACATTTAAATCTTTAAGATTTTAAGCAAAATCCTCCTGAATTTCTCCGTTGTGGTAATTGAGCAAGTTTTGCAAATACACTGCTTTCTGCGCGCTGAGCATCATGCCAAATCATTCTGTTAGTGCAAATCAGCTCGAGTTTGTGATGGGCCAAAACTACCTCATTTAGTCGAGAGCTGAATTGTCAAAAGGAAAAGCACTCAGCCACTTAACGACAGCAATGCAGGTCACTTGGCTTCCATACCCAAGGACTGCGTGGAATAACTGATGCGAAAAGCTGCAGTAAGGAAGCTAATACTTCTGGAACCGGATTATTTTTTAAATTTTATTTTTTAAGTATTTTTGCTGTTGTTACAAGTCTGCCTGGCATTAACTCCTTGGTGTTTGGAGGCCATGACTGCCAATGGATGAACCAGGAACCACTGGCTTGAAGGAAGAACCCCATGATTAAAAATAGGCAAGCAGGTCAAGAAGTGAGTGAATAAGGCGGTAGGTATTAACTGGGAGTCTCCAGGGCCTTTAAAAAAAAATTCAAATGCCTTCCATTATAAAAACACATACATACCATTGGCTTCACTTTATCTACAGTAAATTCACAAAAACATTTAAAACAGCAATCTAGTTCATCCACTACAAAACTCAGAAGTGACATCTCGGGTTAAAAGCAAAGCTATAAATGTAGTTCCTTAAAAAATGCAAACATATTTCTTTACATACAGACAAATGTTACATGATTGGCTGCTATAATGTGTATATTCTGTTATGTACAAAAAAAAGTACAGGATTAGCAGACTGAGCACAAGCAAAAACCCTTCAAGGACAATCTAACCAAACCACCAAAAACAAAAAGACTGGCTCTTAGTTTGTCGGTCACCATGATTATGTGTGCTGGCCCCTTTTAAAAAGTCAGTGATTTCTTCCCCCCTCCCCTATTTCTTCACTTGATTTTTTTTCTAGTTTACAGAAAGCCTTTTTGTGTAATAATCAGTGAATAGAAAAACTTCACCTGCAAATACAAGGTAGAAATGTTATTTCACAGCTATAGGCTGCAGCATTGATCTCTCCAGATCTCAAATGGAGAATGTACATGTTTGGCTCCCAGTTAATTCCAGATTCTGAGAAAACTGTCCCAAGACCCTGTAGCTACAGCCATGCCGTCATCAGTAACGCCTAAACAGCTGACACGGTTGTCATGGCCAGCAAGGACACCTGGAAGAGAAGAAGCAATGGAAGTTAATATCCACGGGATGTCAAGGACTTCAGCTGTTACTCTGCTCTTCCAGGTAAGTCTTCAGATTTGCTAAAAAAAGAGGTAATGCAAGATCTAATCATCCTTTTTGTCTTTACCTGACAAACTATATACATCACAACGGCCGTATCAAGAAACTCAGCGAGATTTTAAAAGATACATACACACAATACTGCCTCCATTTTTCTCTCTGCCCTTACGATTTCTCCTTCTTTCTGCCCCAAAGACCTCCTCATCCCTAATCAGGCTCTCTACTGTTTTTTTTCCCCTGTTTTCAGCAATGCTGTCCACAATTTCAGCCCTCAACTACTTCCAAAATCAGATGTGATGTCTTCTGACAATGCCCTGGATACAGGAACTACCTTGAGTTTCCTATGTTTTGCAAACCCTAGGGATTAAAAATGCCCCGTGTATTGTGCCAGACTATTAGAAAAGCAGCCCTGTACCCTGCCTCTTCCCACTTCGTTTTTGGTTTACTTCTACCCATTCTTGCACTTGTCTGCTCTTCCAAGGTGCCACATCCAGGTCTATTAAAACTCAGCCTGGCCACATCCCTTAAAGAGAAGGATGTATTTTCAGTCTGAACAGCAGAATCAAGGCTCAGAACTGAACCAGGGCTCATCATTTAAATTACTCTACAAAGTGAGAAAGACTTAGCTATGCTATAAATGCGCTGCCTATCCTGACAGAAGGGACTAATTCAAGGGCTAAAGGTGTCCACTTCCCCTCCCTCCCAACAGCAGGAAATCATGGTCCTCAAAGCAGAAAGACTACTGTAACTTATTACTTTCTGAATTACTTCCTCTGATGGATGGAAAAGTCAATGCAAATGGATAGTTTTGCATTACTTCATTTCATACACTTCAGTGAAATAGTTTTCCATAGACGTAACATAATTTTGGAGGCTGTTTTTTAGCCTCAAGAGCTGGTGTCTTCCAGCACAGATATATAATGGCCAATACCCAAGAACAGGAGTATGTCACTGACTGGAGCGTTTACTCCACACATTACAGATGAAAATAATGCAACGTACACCTGGAAGGTATAACCAAATGCAATAAAAGGATGCCATTCCGAAAGAAAACAGCCTTAAAAGGAAGCAAGCAGATCCCCTAACATCAGCAAGAGCATTGGCAATGAACTGGCTCTGCGTTTTGCATAATTTTGAATATCCATCTTCTGCTAAGGAAACGGAAAACTTCAGCTCACCCGCTCTCTCCCCTTTCAGAGTATCCCACACGTTGCAGTTGAAGTCATCATAACCTGCTAGCAAGAGGCGACCGCTTTTTGAGAAGGCTACAGAAGTGATCCCGCAGATGATATTGTCGTGCGAATACATCATTAATTCCTGATCTGCACGTAGGTCAAAGAGTCGGCAAGTGGCATCATCAGATCCAGTGGCAAATGCATGTCCATTAGGGAAAAACTGAAAGTTTTAATGAAGAGACAGGAGTTTGAGACTGGAAAAACACATTGTTGATGCATTATTTTACAAACATCAGAGGAATATTTTGCTAGGGTGACCAGACAAAGGCAGAATGATTTATTTTTTTAAAAAAATCTGCATGTTAAAAAACTGCATATATAGAGCTATGCAGTGAAACACTTCTAGAATAGTATTGGTAACACCTGAATGACTGGAATTTTACCCAGACAGTTCCTGCATGAGGTATAACAGGAGCCAAAGGGGATGCAACTAACTCCTACAAAATGAAGCAAAACGCAGTTACGTGCCTCCTGGCAGTGGGCCAGGAAGACCTGGGTGAAGCAGTACACAATGTTCCACCCTCAGCTGGGCAGCCAGGTTGGCTCAGCCAAGATAGAAGATTGCAAGCAAGCAATTCAATTTCCAAAAAATATACTCCAAATCAGTCATTCTTACAACAGCCATACTGATTGAAATGGGAATGAAAAGAGCTCAACACATCTCAGGATTCAGGTCTAAGTATAGGAACTGCATTTTTCTACTGGTCACGCTTTTGGTATTTTCTCAGCCTTAATAATTTTTCATGTTTATCAAAAACAGATGCAGCTTAGGCTTAGATTTCATTCCCTATTTATCAGAGCTTGTATCTTGCAGATCAGAACATAGTGTTACTATGACAGAGAGGAAATATAATCCAGTTTATAAATATTACAAAATTATTCCAGGGATGAATATTCAACATAACTACTGATTTTAACTTTGCCTTCCAGAATATTTCTCTGAAAGCTCTTTTCAACAGAAAATATCAAGTACACTTTCATTCAACAAAAAACTTTAAGATGATGATGCCTGGCTATTTTGCTCCCTCACTGTGTATCACATTTATCTACAATTTTCAGTTTTTAACATATTGCCACATGCAAAAATCTTCCCTACTCCATTCTCTGCTTCTTAAAAAACTGAACAAAAGCATAGCTGAAACTATTCCAAGAGCACTTCCAAAGCATCGTAGATAACGATAATTATAATTCAGTTATAAACTAGATCGTAAGTTATTAAACAACCTTCTTTGTTACATACAATTTAAGATTCTCGACCCTAACGAAGTAATTGATTTTAAATCAAGGTAACCCAGCAGACTATAGAACTGAATTCATGCAACTATAGCTTTTATTCTCCCCCTTTCCTCCCAAGTGGAAATATAAATGATCACTTACACAAACTGCATTAATATCTGACACATGCCCTGTGAACGACTGCCTGCACATTCCATCTCGAATATCCCAAAGCTTTGAGGAGGCATCACAGGCACCCGAAACAAAAGTCCTCATATCTGGACTTAGAGAGAGACTCATCACATCGCCAGTATGCCCAGTGAATGTGGTGGTCTGCTGACCAGTTTCAATATCCCACAAAGCGCTGCAGATAAAGTGACAACATTAACATAATGTATGTGGTTATTTGACAGTTCAAAATTTAAATACAAAATTAAGGCACTGGAGAGGAAAGGAAAAAAAAAAAAAGAAAAAAAGAAAAAGGGGGGGAAAAAAGCCCCCAGGCCAACAGAACTCAAAAACTCACCAAGTGGTGTCTCCTGAGCTAGTGACGATTTGGTTGTCATCTAGAAAGCGACAACAGGACAAGTATCCTAAAAACAAAACAGTTATGTTAGTTTCAGACCCAGGAGTAATAACTGAACTTTAAAATCCAAGAGCAGTGATTAAAGTTCTCCCACAGCTAGTCTGTAACCAACAAAACTATTTCAGAGTTCACAACACACCTCAAAGTGAGATTGTTTCATTTGGTGCAATAAAAAAACCGAAGCTGAAGCAAGAACATGGCTGACCTGTGTGCCCTGGCAACTCTCGGCTCACTCTCACATTGCCCTCTCTGGTTTTTAAGTTGTATATGGAACAGATGTTGTCCAATCCACCACAGGCAACGTAGTTTCCAGACGGTGCGTATGCGCAAGTCATCACCCAGGAGGATCTCAAAGGAATGGCGTGCATCTTCAGAAAGACAGAGCTCATGAATGCTACGTCACACATCAGCTTTCCTTTGTCACTGAGGTCATTCGGATCAGTTAATGAATTATAGCATATTAAACACACCAAGTAGACTGTGTATCATAAGTTTCAGTATTTTGATTTTACAAGATATTAGAACCCATTTCATATTTATACATACATACATACTAGGATGAAAAATACCAGTAGTCTCTGGGGTAGATATACAGAACTTCAGTACAATGTTATTTAATAGCAAAGCTCTTCTAAACTCAAACATTTACAACATTTGTTTATTCTACTTAGATTTCTTTGTTCAATTATTCTACATCTCTGAACTATAGGTTATAAAATGCGATGGTTGTATCCATGGAGACTGGACAGTTTAGAGGCAGATCACCACTCTACATTCTACTTAAGCTTTTCTCATTTAACAGCTTTTCTTTTTTTCCTCCTCCTTCCTCTGCCTTCAAAAGTAAAGCACTCTTGTAAATTCTGAGGTTGTATATTTCTACAGTTTAAAACCAAATTAGTTTCAGAAGCAACACCACACAGGCATAAAGCAATAGCTATAAGCTACTGCACTAGCAATTTAGAGTGAAAACATTACGTATTACCTAGAACTATTGCTTCTGAGGCACAATCTACAACATATCACTAGTAATCAGCTAGTCAAGAAAGAAAAAAAAAAAAGATTACGTCTGATTTAGAAAAAGAACTGCTTCTTTTCATTTTTGCCTTGCAACCATAGAAAAAATAGACACAAGCCCCCTCAAACACACAAGTTATGCATGAATTACTGATACGGATTATAAATAACTCTACCTTATTTGTTGTATAACTATCCCAAATAATTAATTTTCCATCTTGAGAAGCACTGACTAGTAGCCTAAATATAAACAGAAAATATGTTAATATAAAATAAACAAAAAAAATCTCAAAATAGACATACATCATGTATGATTACCAAGAGATTCAGAAATTTCATCATTTTTTTATTACTCTCTTTTTCTTCGGGGGGGGGGGGGGAATGATTTGCTGGAAAAAAATCTGCTAAGATCTACGTATTACCTGACCAAAGAAACACGTTTTATGAACCCTTTCCACAGCTCCTTTTATTTCTCATATATTAGTATTTTAACTACATAGCTACACAAAAATAAACAAGAAACTTAGAGGAAAATACATCTTATTTTGAGAGCAGATTCTAGATGTATTTCCTTCTGGACATGACAGAGAATAGACCATGAGGCACTGTTAACATCTGACTGTCAGTTCCTCTAAAGGCAACATAACAAAACTCCTTTCTAGAAGCTGAGTACCTTTTCCCACTATGTAGAAAAGGGTCTTTTTTTCAACAACATCAAGTTTGGTCATAGTGTTTTTAAATTTCTGTTATCACAGAAGTTACATAATTATTCAACATCTTGGAAAATACCATATCCATCATTCCAAAAATATGCCTCAATACATACCCATCTCTGCTTAAACAGACTCAAAAAACTTAGTTAAAACTAAAAGAAGGAAAAGACAAAACATCTGTGGGGAGAACAGGCAAAGTACCTCTCCTTTCAATCAAGACTCCTCTATTACCACTATGCAATCTTCACTGGTTCTAAGGTGAACTATATCTGAAGACAAAAAAACCCACCACAGTCGTGGTCTGTGATCCCTCTGCAAGGGCACCAACACCATACCTTAGGGCTCCCAAAACCTGGTATAAGATCTGAAGTAAACAATCTGGTTTTAAGGATCACTTGTACAAACCTGGAGTCGGATCCCCAGTGCATAGCATAGATTTTGGCTAAGTGACCTCTAAGCGTACGCCTTGTTCGCATCTGAATTCGACCCACTGAGTCCAGACTTGTTGTGATCTAAAAATAAATAAAACAAGCCCCTGAGATACTGAGAACTATTTTTAATATACAAGATAATTAAATGCATTTGAACTTTGATAGAAAATAATCTATTTTGGCATGCAACATTAAAAAAAAAGGGATACTAGTGTACAACCCAGGATTAGGCCCATGCACACTGTGAAAAACAGATTTTACAGAAAATACACTAACATGCTTCACAATGGCTTCACCTGAAACTTCAGAAAGTTTTTTAAAAACAATATTCTGTAATACTGAGGTTATTTCAGATTATCAAATCTGAAAATTTTCAATTAAAACCAGTGGAAGAAATCCGCCAATATTTACTGCACTGTTACTTTTTAAAGCATGACAGTACTTTAAATGCAAAATACTTTTGATTCCAAAATACAGCTAGAAGACATTTATTTAAATCTTTCTAAATAGACTAAACACAATAAACACGGTCTATTTAAAAGGCAAACTGGAAGCAGGATCCATTAAGATAGTAGGGTTTTTGTCTGGTTGGGATTTTTTGCTGCTTTATTTGTTTGAGTTGTTTTGGTGAGGTTGTTCTGTTTTATTTTAAATAATTGTATAAATACACAGTATCTTTCCAAAGGCTTCTTTCACTTTATTCTTTCACTTACTAAACAGTAACATGTTACAGTCCTAAATTACAGGGATTTTTTTAAAATATATATTTATATATATATATCAAGTAGGAGTCTATACAGAGAATCACGAACATACCTGAGCAAGAGTTGTGTCACTGCATGCTTTCCTTGCATCCTGAAACAAAAGAATGGAACAATTTGAACCTAAAAGGCAACACTGAGCATCAACTGAGAGAAAGTGTCTAAAGGAAAAAATAATTCTTAAGCTAGATTTCACCATGCTCAAAAAGCCGCAATCCAGCAACAACTTACATGCCGATATGCCTTCTGGCACCCCAATAGTTTTATTATCCAAGGAGGAATCTAACGCACTGGCACACAAGCTGGGGGTAGTGGAGGAACAGGGACTTAAGAAGGGCCATGATCCAGCATCCTCCGAGTCTCCCTTTCTACAGAATATGTGATTCAGAGGCATTTGGAGCATTCTGACATCCCAGCGCCTGCTCTCTCCCCTGTATTCCTTCCCTGGTGTGGATGTGCTTGCTCAGGGTGTGCTGAGCACCAAGGGAAGAACTGATCCACCTGAAAAAACCACTACATAATATACATGATTAGCAAGCTTTGTACTACATGAGGCTCTTGCATTAACCCCCCTGCCACTGCAGGTGTGACACTGTTAGTTATGAGAGGCAGGATGAAAATTAACAGGCAGGATCTGGAGAGCAGGACAGACAGCAGGCTCACCAAAGCTTAAGCTGCTGATGCACTTCATACAAAATGAAGGAAAAAAATAGTCAACTGACACTCTCATTTATTTCATGGAATGGATGGTGCTCAGCTCTCCATACAGATACTCTCGACTCTTCATTTCAGACTCTATGGGCATATGACTTACTTTCTGCATATTATTCAACCCTACCTAGAAAACAGACTTCACTTTTGTTTGTATAATCAGAGTAACAGACTGGACACCTGATGCAGGCGAGCACCATTGAGCCTAGTCTGCCACACTCTGATTTTGCAAAACCTGGTTTCAGTTACAATTGCGATTACACTGCACTCCTGCAACTCAGGCTCCCGTCTACGAAAGACAAAAATAGGCACACAGTCAGCAACCCCTGCTGAGAAGCATGGTTTAAAATAATTGGCTTAAAATTAGACAGGAACTCCATAGCACAAGTTAAGGATAAAACTATCAACAGCAGTACTGAAGGATCAGCCACAAGACCCTCTCTAACTCCCTGCAATTTCTCCAGATACCTTCCAACTTCTGTAACCAATGGAGCAGGCATCCCACAAATGACTGATGGCCTTCTTCACCACTAATTTGTGTGTCCCCCCGCCCCAAGAAAGCGTTCAATCTGTACACTAATGGCTATGTCCTCTTTGAGAGGAGGAACGGAAACATTTACTCACACATTTTGGAACTGCATCAACGCATTCAGACTAGGATCTTAAAATTTTTCAATCTCTTCCTTGAGAGTTACTTGACATTGCAACTTTAACAATTTTTTAGTGCCTGTTTATTTTGACCACCCTTTATAGCTTTCCTCCCAGAAAGCAAGCCTGAGAGTGGATTAAGTCATCTCAACTTATTTTTAAAATGTCTGAACTGTAGAAATATTTATAAAATGTTGACGTCTGGAATCAGGAGGGGTTTAAAATACCAGGGCAGCAAATCCCTTAGCACTCAGGACTTACTTCATCCACAGGAAGAAACACACTGAATTTTAAACAATTGTTTAGCTTAGCTGAAACACTTGAAGATGTTCAACATAAAATGTATTCTGAATGAATCAAAGCAATTTTTCTCAAAGAAAGTGCTATTAGCAAAACCTATACTTGAGGCTAATACTTGCCATATGATTGGCAAAGTTGAAGGAAAAGCAAAGTTTCAACAGACTATTCTAATTCTCACATTTTAACTGTCATTTCTACATATGCATCATCGTAACAGAATCATTATGTCATAATGTATAAGAGTTCCTCTACAGAACTGTAGTTTTTTCTCAGTTCATGCAGTAGACGTTGCAGAATTTGTGAGAAAAAACAGATCAATATGCAGTCCCCACAGTTTCCTAGCATACACATGTAAGATTTAATTTTTTTCCCCAAAACTATATACGTATTTTTTAAAATATAGTGTCTTATTTGCTCAAAATGTCATTCAATTTCAAAGGACACTGTGCCAAGTATGCAACACTTTCGAAAATAACATCCTGAATTTCAATTCTCAAAGTGAGGACACACATCATGCGGGAGCTTTATTACAGACAGAAATAGGAATTAAATTTAACCACAAAGCCATCCTGCTATCATTCACTGATGTTTCAAACTTCTTGCACTAAAAATTAATGCAGTCTTATTTCATCCCTCCATCAAGTCTGTGTACAGAACAGAGCTACAGCTGTAGTAACTGCATGGGGAGGCAAAGGTACTCACTTTACCTAGATATAGTAAAAAAAACCATCACTCGACATTTCTAAAACATTTCAGGCTAAAAAAGATCTATTTGGAAACTGACAGCTACACATCACAGTTTGCTTGAGGAAGTTGCTAGTTACAATCTTACTTTTAATTCACTTAGTACAAAGTTGCTTTTTCATTATGAAATTGTTAGAGAAAGTATCAGGCAAAAAACAAAGAGTTGTAAATAACTGAGATAGCACACTGCTAGCTATATATAAAACATCAAATGTTGTTTGCAACCTCACCTCTTTTTAGGAGTGCATCAAAAATAGTTCCTGAAAATTACCAGCCCGCTAGATATTCTAGACACTTAAAAACCCTTATCTTTGTTATACCCTATACCTATTCTCCTACCCATCCCAAACAAAAGATCTATTCAGAATGAAAACTCTGTAATGATTTAATAAGATAATATTCACCTATACAAATACTAAGCTGAATTATTTGGTGAGAAAGTTTCTTGAAAAATCATTAAGTCATCAGGAGCATTTTCTAATTGCATATTAACCTGAAGTTAAAATTAAGCATAAGATATTCAACCCTGCACTCGGATCCAAAGAGGCAAAGACTAATTGCCAATACTGAGCCAGAAGACTCCAGCAGCAACAGCCATAGTTAGTCAGCTACATCTGTGCAGATCCAGTTTCAAGTTTGGGTGACAGAGTTACAACAGAAATATTAAATTGACCTAAAGCCACAAAATGTGCTTATACAAAGAGCCAATCAGATTTTCATGCTCCGAAATTAAGAAAAGCAAACATTTCTGCAACACAGTCTAGCTCTCTTACTTGCCTATTATCTCCTTCTTCACAGAACCATTTTGCATAAAATCAGACTGACTGATTACTAAGACTGAATTAAAGACTCACTGGCTCACCCCAACTTAATGTAATAAGAAAAATCTTTACAGGCAGAGGAAGAACAGAAAAATACCTTTTATCTGTGCAATGCCATAATAAAGCCTAAATTTACAAAAAAAATTTTAAACTAAGATTTATTTGCATTCCTCTACAGAACGGCTAGAAGGGGTACCCAGTGCCCCAACTGACCCCTTGCTTGTCTTTCATCAGTTTATCAAGCGAAAACAAAGCGACTCAGAACTCTCCTTGAATGACACCAAATGAGGAGCAATGAAAGCAACATTTGCCCCCAACACATGAAGTGTGATCACCTCATGGCTGATACCGACAAGCAGCCTAACGCCCGCTGCACTAAGCACAAGACTGCCACAAAACAACTGCTGCCAGCAGATGTTATGCTAAAAAAGTGTGCACGCAACATATTCTAAGAAACCTGTAGAGCATTCCCATACAAATCAGGTTTATGGATGCTTCTTGCTTAGAAAAAGGAAATTTTGATGAAGAATAAACAGAATTTGAAGATCCATATTAAGCTTTGTAGTTTTTTCTTTACTGAAAACTGCATCACTGAAATGTACAGGCATGTTGCAACAGATTCCTGGTAAACTGGTTTGGGGCATGACAGATCATACTTCGTTTATTTTCAATGAGTAATTTCAACAACAAATTAGCACATATGGGGGGATCCACGTTTTCAAAAAAATAAATTCAACAGGAAGCAAAGAAAGAGGGCTTGTAGAAATGACATCCACCCCTGGAAGGTTTACTCTTACACTGCGTGCTTATCAAGAGTGGCAGCACAGAAGTCACTTTTAGTCCAGAAACAAGCTTTTCTAATACCTTTAACCCCAACTTGTTGTGCCTGGGTTCTAGAAGTTTGCTGTTCCGTTTTTAAAAATCCAAAGTAAGACAGACACACATATACCCCTAGTAACAAAAGACAGGAAACTTCAAGAGGAAATAAAATATTTTGTTCAAGAAATATTACGAATGCATTACATTATACCAATGTCTTACTTTTCTGATTTTTAAACAAATAGTCTTGAAAATATTTTAAGCTCCGTACAACCTAAACAGGGGCAAGTATTAGATGTGATCTTTACACTTTATTCCTTTAAAGAAGGAACTTTACTGTGAAAAATAAGCAATTAGCAATTCTTACTCTGATTTGATTTCGCAGTTGCTCTGCCTCCTGCCGTAACTGTTCCAGCTCACTCATCTTCTTCAGTCTCTACTTCTCACACTCCACTGGTGAAGAAAACCTGCCAATGAGATGGAAGAAAAATAAGTTTCTGTATCACTTTCTCCTCTTTAAAAAAACAAGACAAACCCCCCATGAACCTATATATATTTATTCTGCCTTTAGAAAGGCTTCCAAATAGATACTCCCTTTAGTACACTGTCCAATAAATTTGGCAAGACCCAAGTTATTTCAATTCCTGAATTGCCATGAAAAGCAGAGTTAATTTAAGTCTATTTTGAATATTGAAGCAACTGTCAACAGAACCACCCACTGTACTTTCGTGAATGCATTTGTAGCGCCACTCTTCACAGCCACCCGGAAACCTCTGTCAGTCTTCACCCCAAGATGGCAACAGAGAGCAAAGACTGCAGTGGTCGCCTTAAACATTTACCTTTGAGCTCAACAGTGCTATGACACAAGAGCCTTCGGACATGACATCCAAGCCGGCTTTTGTTTTAACTAAAGATGAAAATTTTGAATCCTAGACTACAGCTGAAATGGCAGGTTTTCTGCAATTTTTTTTCCATATTTTCCTTGGGCAAGGCCCGAAGATCTTTTCATTTCAAAAGCACCCAGACAGTGAGAAGGGAGAGTAAAGACAGAACCATCCCTAAAAGGATCCTCATGCTGGTACAGCCCACAGCAGTTCTCACCTAAACAAGGACTCAAAGCAACCTTAATAAAAAGATCAATAAACAGTAAGACCACATGCAAGCACACTTTCAGGTTAGTAATTTTTTTCAATCAGATTTTGCATCTGATTTTATCAGTGTGTTGAAGTTTCCTCAGATCAGTTTTCCTCTTTATCCCCAGTACAGCAGCCATACACCACTACACAGACCTCTTAAGTCTATTCACATACACGTAGACTTCAATATCCTTGCATTGGAAGTAAAATAAGCTAGTAGCTAGCGCACGAACAAGCCAGGTACTTGTTTGTATTTTTCTCATGATAGAAAAAGATAGAAAGGTGACAAACATACACAAATTGGATCATCTCCCAATCAAAATACATCCTAATCGGTAAGAGCAGAGGGGCAACTTAGAAGGTTTAACTAGTATTTTCAGCTATACATAAGTAAACTATGAAGTTCACACCTTTCCCGTCCTTAAACCCACGCTGTTCAACTACAAAGACATTGTAATTCATACATGACTACTCTAGAAGACTACTTTATTACTATCATCTCCCTATTTCAGAAGCCCAGACTACTTAATATCGCTTAATGCACAGCAAGCATAAAATATAAGTCATCAACACTAATGTCCGACTTAAAAAAATCAAACATTAAAAACATCACTTTAGCATGCAGGCTAATCACATGCCTTATAGTCTATCGAGTTTAATTACAACCTTAATACATTTGATTGCAATACTAGACCTCTATGAAATAAAGCCCCACTTTCAGTTCCAACAGGGTCAAATTATCCTTTTCAGCACGTTCTTCCTTTTTTTGTTCTAGAACCTACACAAAGGTAACACAGACAAACCAATGGAGTCAAAGGTCTAAAGCAAGACAGCCACGATGCCTGCCAACGTTTCAGTAGTCCTGCGTGCTATTTTTAACAAAAGATAAAGATTCCTACCAGAGAAGTTGATGTATCTCTAATTTTCTGAGAAGTCAGCTTCTGCCCTGTGATGTGCCACACACTTCAGTGCTCTGTAAACAGTAACTTCCAACACAGAATAATTCACCATAAAGAAAATGACATTACTATTCAACTGGAAGCATGCATGGCTGCTCACAAATAGCTAAAGTTAGGGCATTTTTTTACTGATAGGTAAAACTGTGAGCATATTAGAAAATTAGCTGTAGCATTGCACTGCACTCAAAGACCATCAATGCCCATTCTGTACTTCAACCGTAAAGTCAGTGTTAATGACCTTAATGTCATTCGTATCAGTACTGTTCCTTGTTAATGCCATTTCTGTATCGAGCTGCACCAGCAGCTAAACAGCTGTTAAGCTTAACAGTTTAAATCATGTTATACCTATACAAGTTCCTACATGGACAAAATCCAGCTTCAGAAGCCTTCTCACCCACCCACCTTTAGCTTAAAAATAAATTCCTAAGCAAATTCAAGGGCATTGATCTTTCACACTTTTTCGAAATAATTTTTTTTTTTTGTAGTTGAGAAGTCCTAGCAACATCAGTATTTTCTAAATTTGCAAGGTCATTAGCATTACTGTTCAGCAGAAATGTATCAGTGGTTCAAGGTCAAGCTATACCTCAATGAATATAATGGCCTCCAAGCCAGTACACATTTCTACGAAGTCTAGATTAATTTTAGAACTGGATTATTCTAGCTTTAAGCATTAAAGTTCCTTTCCAGCACGCAGCAGCTGAACAGCAAACTCTGAGATATTCTTAAGCTATACATAAACAGCGGGATACTACAGTAAACAAACTAAGTGCACAGTTTAACTATTAAATTGAAGTGTATCCAACACTGTTGTACTGGCTGGCTGCAGGTCCCAATGCAACTGCTCGTGTGTTCAGACTGATCATCCACCATAAAGTATTTAGCAGAACAGTGAGCAAGATGCTTCCACTTGGGATTTTTACATTTTTTAAAGCACTATTTCAAGGTGCCCACAGAAAATTACAGAAATTGAGGGGGTGTGGAGGAAGCTCTCAGATTCACACTAACTCTGCAAAGTAGCATCTCTAACCTCTTGTCAAACTACTGTGTGAACACCTTACTGATGCCATACTCATGACAGCAACGCAGGAACATAAGCACGTGCTTGGAACTTGCACACGTGGACACATCTGTATCTGTTTTAATGCTTCTGATGTTACAGTGATATGGTTAAAGAGAAGAAAAGAGAGGAAGCCATAGTCAAGATGTTGTTATGTGTGTAGACCATTATCCAGACTAGATTTATTTGCTGTAACATTGGTTTTAAGCGTATCAGTGAGGTAAGCAGTGAAGCACAGCGAGAACACAGAACTGAGATGCCTGGCAGCAATGGCAAAGGAGAGGCTGCATCCTGTAAGCCAGCTCTCAGTGCACAGAAGCAGGTCATCACTACAACCCTGAAGTGTGCTATTTCCCAATGCTCCCAATCATCAGATAAAAAACAAGTTGTTTTTTATCAGATTAAATGCTGGGACTGCTTTTGCAGGGTTTGCAAAGAACAGAAGTGATCTCTGTATTGCAAATTTTTCCTCATACAACAAATTACTGAAAACCTCAGTGGATTCAACTCCAACTTGCACCAGGTTACAAAGGACACATCCCCTCCAGGAAGATCAAAATACTACAGCCAGGAAGGAGCGCTGCTCCACAGCCTGGAAAATTCCTTCTTTTGAACATGAACTTCCCCAGGAGCCTAGCTGTATTGTACTCAGCTGTGCACACAGCAAAGCCATCAGCTCTGCACCTCTATGGGCAGAGAGTTAGGATTCCCCCTGCCATCTCAGGAGACTGAAGGTAACGTAATGTCTGCCTCCCTGACTTACTAATATTTTTAGTAAATGTTTAGTCAGAGAAAAATATTCTGAGTTACCTTAGATGCAGAATACTAGAGGTATCTGCTTTTCAACATTCACAGGCAGAAACCCTGATGAAGAAGCCAGATGCTTCTCTTCAAATGCAATTCATGATGTGCATGATGTACTATGAATAATATCATCTGCTACAGCAGAGAGACCTTGAGGGGATGAGCAACAGGAAGGGGAAGAACTTCTTAATACCATTGGTAGCCAGGGGGTGTACCACTGCATGATACCCAAGTGATTAGGAAATGGGGTCAAGGACATGAGATGCTTCCCATCAGAAGCAGCAATACAGGGAGCTCGTTGTGAGCAGTAACTATTGTGTAACCAAGGCGGCACATCTTTGCCCTCATAAAAGCAATGTCATTTGTAGGCTGAACTGTACCTCACTGCAATTTTTCCTCAGCAGACTTGTACAAGTGAATTTACTGATACTAAAATAAAGTGCATCCCGAGGCAAAATAATTAACTAAGTCAGATTCCACAGCGTATCTAGCATCAGGAAAGCCACTGGCAGGCTTGAGTGCTCCACAGACAAATTACCCCTTACACTATTCCTGATTCAGTAGCAGCACCATTTGCTAAGAGTTTAATTCTTCATGATACGGGCAGGCAGTGACAAATTACCATGGGTTCTTGTCTCAAAAAGTACTTTCTCTGCAACCTGTGGACTCAAACATTGTGGCTGGGAAAACACCCTTTTCTCTGCAAAAGCTGACTCCAAATGCACTTGAGGACACACTGTAAGAAGATTCACTGAGCCCAGGACCTGTGAGACACTGGCGGGCGGCAGGGCAGGACAGAGAGCCTACACGAGCCGGGATGCAGGGAGTTCATCAGACAGGGACCCGCTGACCCCACCGCACGGAGAGGGAGGCTGGCGCAGAGGCCGAGAGCCGACGCAGCTCTGGAAAGCCAGGAAATGGGCTGATACTTGGCAGATTACTCAAAGCAGAATAGTCAGGCACGTAGTGATAGGAACCTTTAGTTCTGTAAAGCAGAGCTATTTCTGTCTCAGAGAAGACTGCAGTTTACAAACTAAGATCCTAATTAATTTGGTTTCTTTAAAAAAAAAAAAAAAAAGCAGCATTTTCACTTGCCTTAGCAAGCTTAGCTTATTCCCGTGTAAAATCATCATAATAGACAGGAGGGGAAAAAAAAAAAAAAACACAAAACCTAGAGAAGGGTAAATACACCCCTCCCCACAACAAAGCATTCCTATTTTCGTGCCAAATATATAGAGATTAAAGGGACTGCAGAAAGAACAATCTGTCTCACTGGATTCTTAAGAGCTATTGACTAAAGAATTATTTAGGTAAGAATTTTATTTTGTATCAAAAAATCAGTCCTTTAGAATTGAAATAAGTGCTTACCTATACATACCAACCTCAGTTTTTCAACCCATGCAGTAAGATCTCACAAGTCATCAACACACAGCAGCAGAAAGTAAGAGAGGAGGTTTCACATAGCTTTCATGTGATCATCCCTACTAGTGATCACACAGGTGGCTAAACATAAGGAATGCTAACTATAGTGCTTTACTAATTATAGGAAGAAGACAGCAAGAAATACTCCAGATCTCTCTCAAGGGAGCTATACTGGTAACTCACACACACATTCAGGCTCCAGTCCACAAAACCTTTATATGCTGAAGTCACTTGTGTAAAGTTACCTCCTTTGTCTTTGGTAACTGCTGACAATGCACGCAGGCTTTGATGTCTCAACAGTGGTGGACTGGGGTTCTGGCTTGGAAGTGGAGCTCTGGCACCATACACAGACTAATACTTTATATATTCACGATGTGCCAAAGAAGATTCTGATAAAACATTTCCTCATTTAGTGACACTAATAAACTTCGGCTGCTTTACCCGCTCATTTATGTCTCTCCAAAGCCATGAATAGAGAAGGAAAACATAGAAAGGTTTTATTTCTTACAGCCTGAAGGGAATGGATTTGACATATTCAAGAATGGTGCAAAATCTATAAGCTTTGACATAGTGAACAAAGCCTTACATAAAGTGAAATCTGCCAACAGCCAGTTAAAATAAATGCATTAATGCATGTAGTTACATACCTTCATATATAAAAAGTATTTTAGTTGGAATTTTACGTAATATATTTACTATGGTAGAGCTGTTTGAGGACCACACACACACACTGGGCTCTCCATTGAAGAAAATCAAACATTTAATGCCTTTTTTTACTGTACCTTGGCCCTATGTTGTCTCTCCTCTGTCTCTCAAAGAGACCTTACCAGCTATTCAAGAGACCTTACCAGCTATTCATTTTCCCAAGAATTCTTAGTTCTGATTTGTAGCTGTATTGCATCACTAAACACAGACAACAAAGCAGGGAGCTTTTATATTGGTCAACTAATACTTAAATACAAGCAGAGAGAGGCGTAGTTGAAATAACAGTGTATAAGGGCTGTAATTGTGTCACTGGGTACCTTGCTCTTTCCTTCTCCCTCTCCTCTCAAACCTCTTCAGTGCATCTCCTTCCCTTCTGTATCTTTAACGTACACTTGAGGGGTGCATTAGTTGCAGAACATCTTAGACATTTCAGTAAAGAAAGAGTAATAGTTTAGTTTTAAAAGAAGGTTACCATTTAGGAAATAACCTTGGAAATCCTAACTGAATCTTTTCCTTAAGATTTTTAAATTTTCATTTTGTATGATGGAATTAATTGTCACTCTTAATTTCCAAGCCCCCAAGCACATGTAAAGGAGAGTTGTCCCATATTCAGGGCCTCTGGTCTCCCCAAGAAGAAAACAGGAAGCAGCCTGGGTGTGACCTCGCTCGCTGAGGTCAGCGCTATTGTTGCACTTCTGCACATTTTGGAAGTGTTTTAAAGTGATATGCCTCCATTATAGCTTTGGTACAAAAACAGGAAATAATCAACCAACGCCTCTCAAGAGGAAGGGTATTAGCAGAACTTATTTAAACACCCATTTCTCTAACAGATACCACCCCCAATTTTAAGGAACCGTTTCATGTATATACTCAAAATCACATATACAGCTGGAAAGGAGAGGTCACAAAGGAGACCCACAAGAAAACAACAAATCAGTGGGACATAAAAGTAGTCTTGTCACTTCGTGTGCCAACATGCCCCATGCAGTTACATCACGAATACAACCCCACCCACGAACTGTGTGGCAGAAGCAGTTTCAAGCCAACAATATTGCTCCTTCCTTCCTCCGCCAAAACACCTCGTACCCCTACACATCATAAAGAACAGAAGTTTGTGCCATTTTATACACACAGAGCTACTTCGCTTGTGATTTTAATATAACTTTGAAATAAACCCTGCTACAAAAATGTCTGTATTTACCGCAGTAACTACTTGGAGTTATTAACAGAAGTAATTTGAGTCAGACAAATATAAACATCTGTCTTCACCTTCAGACTTCAGCACTCTAAATATCAACCTTTGGTGTTTTTCACTAACAGAGGAGAGCAGAGGAAGCAGCAGCTTGAAGGCGTCTTGCAGTAGTGTTGCTGGGTTTAGAAGTCAATGCCATTTTACCAGCGCTGCCGACACTGCGCATGCACAGCTTGCAAATGAGAGAGCAAACCCGCACGGTGATCAGCCTTAACAGATCACGATACATCTCTGCGTTTGATGACTGGTTTGATTATGGTTTCCATGGAAGACAAATAGACCAACAAATACTGACCTTGTTAACAGCTGTCACAAAATAGACAAAGGAAATCACAGTGCAGAAATTAGAGTGAAATAATTCTTAAGTTTACTACTGAAAAATGATCAGTGACTTTAGACTTTTACCCTTCTTTAGACAATAAGCTGATGGTTCACTAGACTGCTGTCTTAAGCTCTGAGATATGAGAGTTTATTTCTAAAACCCAACTTAAAGTCTAAGCCAAGTACATTCATAAAACATGTACAGAAAGCCCCTACTCTTCCTTGCCCACACACACGAGATTCTAGAAAAAACTCAAGAAATTCAGTGTTAAGCATAAGGCTGAGAAAAGCACAGGAAGGAAGGAATATTTAAAAGTCATGAATATTTCACAGTCCAAAAGAGCGATTTTTCCAAAAGTAACATTCTTGCATCTTATATTCATAATGTTTGTTTCCAGGTCAAAATGTTTTGGTACGTAAGCACAGATTTATTTTTATCACACTCCCGGCAAACAGAACTTCATGTGAAATTCAAATTATGTTGTCTTTAGTGACTATAATAATGATTCTCCAGTGAAAATTTGGTTCACTGACCACAGACTACTCCATCACTGAACAAATTATTACTGGTTTTGCAATTCAAAATGTGTAAGAAGCAGCAAGAAAGATCTCAATGAAGCAAAAAGATATTACCCTAAGTAACAACACAGAGATGGTTCCAGTCCAATTTCTTCCTTGGGGACAGACAGGTGGACACACACACAGGGTGAGCTGACGTACTACATTATTTGCCTCTTCAACTACCCAGCTATACCCAGAAGCTATTCTAACAAGTTTTGCTATGAAAAGTGTACTGTAGAGTGACAATTCAAAGTCATTTTTGAAGACCACTTACATTTAAATCCATCTCTAAACAAGTTTGATTTTGGATTTAAGGGGCTAGTACATTGATATTTACTGAGGTGGCATAGCACCCTTGCATCTTGTAGCGCCAGTGTTATGCATACAAAATCTGGTCTGGCACCTACATGCACAAAAGATTACTTAGCAGCCTCCTGTTTTCTG
Organism: Strix aluco; assembly: GCF_031877795.1. NCBI lineage: Eukaryota > Metazoa > Chordata > Aves > Strigiformes > Strigidae > Strix > Strix aluco. The sequence goes on along the minus strand of NC_133939.1, from coordinate 23,032,610 downwards.
AGAGCATGCAGACTGCACAGTATGCATAAAAGGCACCAAGTACACAGAAAATTTTAGGTTTAAAGTCAGTAGAGAAGATACGCATTAAGAGAAAAGTGCGTTGATTCAACTACGATGACTATTCACTTGACTGAAATAATTTCTGGCTGAGAGTTTTTGAAAGTGGAGCATTCTTAAGACACTTCAGGAGCAGAAAGCCCAGCAGTACCAGTTACACATACACATTGTATCCTTTCAAATGTATCACACCAGCTTGGGGAAAAAAAAAAAAAAAGCATTTGATCTATACATAGTCTTTAGCACCCTTCCCTCCTCCTCACCATTCAGCACCACACACATACTCCCTTGGTACCAAAGTTACAGGGAGGCATTATGCAGTTCACATAATTATGCAGCTGTAACATTTAGCATACAGCTGTACTCTTTCATAAGAAAACAAGGGAATATAAACATTTGCTTTTTTATACTGATTATCCAAAGATCAGATAAAACTATTGCCCTCAGGTCTAATTTTAATTTAGCTTTTGGTTCACAATACATTTCTGGTCAATTATTTGTAATTGAAAGCCATAAAAATTAAGTTCTCTTCCAGACTAGAGTTCAGGCTACTTTAGTAGGTTTTTCTAAGTTTTTTTTTGAGATGCACATTATCATAGGCCTCACTTTACAGAAAGCCACTGAATGATTAGAAATCCCATACCAGAAAGTGAAATCCCTAAGTACTGTTTTTCACCCCTACTAATACAAGTATGGGATTAAGAGTACACAGGCTATGTACTTCAGCTAAGACTTGTGATGAGATTGATATATCTAACCTATACTCTTTTGAACTGCTTTTGATGTTTCTCATGCAGTATCGCCTGCTTTCAAACGGTCCCTTATTAAAAAAGAAACTAGACCAAATATTTAAGGAAGCCGTCATGTTAAAGCAGTATGTATCACTGGGCTTCTATCCTCACACTTGCAGGGTTCTCAAAATAAAGGCTGTCTTTATAGTAGGAGTATTTTTAACATACTGATTATATCTGGCACAAAACTTTTAGGCAAGATAAAAACCTTTCTTATAAAAACCCTATCCAGATAAAGCTGGCATTATTTAAAAGGAACATGTAAATTAAACTTGTGATTCATTATTTTTCACGCCTTTAGAATGCATTAAAATCCAAATGTAATTGTAGAGTTCATAGCCCAAAAAGAAAAAAAATAAAATATTCAGGTCACATAAACATACAGAATAGAGTAGCCAAAAGTCAGAAATTACCCACCTGCCTACTGGAATGAAAACGCCCTAGATGAAGTCTCCAACAGAAGAGGATAGAAGAGAAACAAAATGCTGAAGTAGTACAATATTTCCACCAGAAGCAGTCTTCCCCGAAGTGTCACTTTTTTTTTTTTAATACAAGAACTTTTCTGTGAAAGTGTGACACTCACTAGGTTATAAATAGCAGAACTCCACTGCGGAGACAAAGCCTAAGGTTATAAACAGGAATGTATTTGCCAGGCACCGTGGCCACAAGAGAGCCCACGGCTCCACAACCTGCTTTGCTGGAGGTTATCTTTCCAATCCACTGAAAATTCTGTTCTTGTAAATACTGCCTAAGTATCTCAAAGTGAGCTGGGTCAACAGCAGCCTCTGCTTCTAGCCTTCACGAAAGAGCAGATGCTGTTCTAAGTCTTTTGGTTTTAACGTTTGGGATACACATACTACCATTTTGGAGTTTTTATCAGCAGTCATGACTGAAAGATGAGTAAAAATGGCTATATATTCTTAAACTTCTGCTTCCAGAAGCTAAGCACAAACCAAAACAGTATCTGACTCAAGGAAAAGGCAAACATTAGCCATTCCAATGAAACTCTCAAGCAATTTAACTGTCTGCTTAGGATGTTGGCCTTTCAGCTGTCGTCTTGTTTATTACTATAAAGGTCTACAATTCAGGGCCACAAGGTTTCTGTAGAGATTGAGGACAGAAAATTGCTCAAGTTTCTGAAACACCACCACTAGGAAAAGTCAATTTTCTTTTCTTTGTTTCATCCCTTTTCTAAGAGCTTATCTGGCTTTTCATGCCCATCTATTTGCATCGATAACAAACTATAATAGATGAGAGGAAAAAAAAAATGCCTTAATGACTTCCTGTCTTCAGCTACCTGACCTTCCCAATTAGCTGCTTTTTCCTGAAGTGTGGAGAACAGCAACTAAGTGCTGGCATTGTTACATACTCATTTAGAGTGCTTTTATTTTGGACTTTTATTACATTTTTATCCTGCTCTATGGAAAAAAAAAAAAAAATCTACCTCACTCTTTTGGGCTGCTTCTAAAACAAAAGAGGAGTTTTCCCCCTTTCTGTTGCGTAACTTGGAAATTAAGTGTGTGTCTGTAGCACCCAAAACAATAGTTTTACTTCCTGACCACCTCATTCTCCATACTTTGGATCCGCAGAAGTTTCTTGCCCCCCAAGTGTCAGTCAGCAAGATTAAAAATAGGCACTTAATGTCCTATAAAATGATGCAACACTTCCCTGTGGACCACTGCTCTTCTCCCCTAAGATTGTTAGGAGCACCCGACATCCCTGCTATGTCCTTCCTACTGTTCCAATCAAAGGAAAATGGTACTAACGTCATTATTAGTTTCTTGAAATTCTAGGGCATCTGGACTTAATGTCTTCTTGGAAACTTTGCTGTACTGAACTCTGCTTATTGTACCAAGTGTTGAGACTGCTACAAAACCTGATCAGCTCTTCTACTTCCTTTCCTCCCCATCACCACTGCGCACATGTAAATGAAAGGACTCTGGTTTGCATTCTCACATAGCAACACAAGATAAATACATTTGCTTAAACCTAATTTATAATTAATTAATTTGTTGCCAATTTATAAATTTTTGGGGGGGGAAAAGCTTTTATGTAACCAGCCTACCTAAAACCCAATATACAACAGAATTATTAATTTTTTAGTACTCTGACATTACATTGCACTGTCAAAATCTTTAAGTCAAATCACCAAAACTGATCAAAGTCACCAGATACACTGAGGCTCTAAATTTACACTGTGTTAAATCAGATTCTGACAAGCGTAGCATCTATATATGCAATCTGAATCTTTCAGCTCAGTAACAACTAAGCTCAATTTAAATCAAGAATCTAAAGGAAGGAAAATATCTTCCTTTTCCAAACTAGGGATAAAATTGGTTTATGTGAACAATCACTTAAAGCAATCAGTCATGACAGAAAGGGTCACCAGAAAAATACTCCGATCAAATATTTCTTTTAATCAGATCAATTTTAAATACCACGTGTTTTAACAATAGCTCATAAATAAGCATCTTTAATGCTAGACTTTAAATGTGTACAAATATGGCATAAATTGCATTTTATTATATAAATAGAAAATGACACAAGTGCAATTTATGTTAGAAATAATTACTACAGTAAAAGAATATATAGGGCAGCAAAAATTTATACAAAAATTAACCAAACAAGAATCAAATCATCAAGTTATCCTGAAACTGCTTGGGTGCTCTGTGCTAGACTAGATGCTGACCACCTGAAATAATAACTGCACTATGAAAACAAATTGAACAGGTCCAAGAATATTGCGAGGAGGTTATTTGTTCATGTCTAAGACACCAAGCCAGTCATCAAGAGCAGATCCAAGGTCTTCAATCTCATTTAAGAAACACAATCCATCCCAGGATTGATTTAATGATTTTATTTTGTTCCTCTCCCTCCCATTTGAAAATTAAAATCTCGTAATTTTAATCTTAGCATTACTCAGCTCTTTTAATGTTTCAAAACAGTAGCAATCATAATGACTCAAACACTTGGCTTATGTTGAAAATCCATATGATTAATATTTGTCTGAGATCTAACATAAGAAGGAGGGAAAAGCTACAGTTTCTGCAAACTGGCAACCCTATTTTGCCTCCAAATAACAATTTTTATGTAATAGGTGGAAGCTGAAAGTGCCTTTTGCTCTACATTACAGTCAGGCACTTCTATGCTTTCCCTTCCTTTCCAGTTTAAGTCATTTCAGAAGGCAACAGACTGCAAGAGTTATAGTAATTGAACCAGAATTTGTTTTACTGCATGTCAGCATTTCACATGCTTTTGGAAGCCGAGACATCTTAAAGGAAGTGAAACTGTCTTCACTGCATAGCACAACTATTTGCTAGGCAATGTCCCTCTGTATTTAAGTCTAGTTTTTATAAGCCTTCAGCTCAGTTCTCATTATGGTTATTTCCCCACACTAACTACAGCAATTCATAATAATCAGAACATCGAACATCACTGACTGCATCCAAACTGACATCCATTCAAAACATTGAGAACTTCACTTCTTGGTCTTTTGTTTCAGGCTCTCTGCGAAGATGGACTGTTTCGTTGTTCACACGATGCTGAACACATTAACACAATCCTAAACTGTACAGATTTTTAAAAATTAAAACTGCAGTTTTGTATAGCACTGCCTCGTTATCTAGAAAGCTCTATGAAGCTCTCTGCCCTAGTATCAGATATCAAACCACAACCTTAAGAGAACAGCATACGTTCATGTTTTTCACGATCATTTGCTTTAGTTCTGCTTAGCATCTTTCACATAAATTCTATTACAAAACACTGGGTTGCAAAAGACAGAGGTTTCATACAAGAACAGAACAATAACAACTAAATTTAATTACACACTTCAGAAGATGAAATAAGTGACAGGTCTGCATCCAATTAGAGGAGAGAAAAATTTTGGTGGAACTTGAAAAATATTTTCTTGATTAGCAATACTGTGCATACTTTCTAAACAGCAAGTTCCAGGCACTTGGGAATTGCATTAATCTGAGCATTGATATTCTCAGACAGTATTAAGTACAAAACACAATCACTGCATTATCAGTGTCCCTAAGTATTTACATTCCATGAGCAAGCATCATATATCAAGCTTAGAGATTCTGAATTTCCTACTAGTTTGATAAGACCTTTAAAAGTGACTCTTAAGATAAAAACCAATAAAACAAATGACTCTGTCTTCAGTGACACAGCAGTCTTAATTTATGACTGGCACAGAAGACAGGAACTGAGGAAGATATACAATGCACTGCATATTGTGGGTTTTTAAATTTTTTTTTTATTTCTTACTTCATCTTCAAAATCTTATATTGACAATTTTTGTGGCATTTTTTAAAAGCATAATGGTCTAGGCGAGAACTATGGACAGTTCTGTATTCAAAAATATTTTTCAAGGTTTTCTCATCAGGGTTTTGAGTCCCAGGTTTTTCTTTAGAAACTGTTTGGAAAATAAAATACTTGTACAAATTAAACACTAGATACATTAGTATTCAACTAGGTAACAAAGATATAGTTGAAACTTTCATTATCCAACATAAATACAACAGATGACATTTGTAGCCATCTTCTACTTAAGATTTAAATGACCTGAACAGTCTATCAAGACCAACTTTCAAGCACTTGGGAAGGGGTTAAACAGGAGATAGAGCATCAGTTATTTGCTGTACCACTTTAACAATACAGAATGCAGAAAGAGACATCCCTGTAACCTGAAACTCAAATTTTTAATGATTAACAGACAAAAGGTATTATTATAGCCTTGGTTCTCAACATATGAGATATGTATAACTCATCTACATTATTCACTGTAAAAACTGCTAATTTTAAATAATACATAATTAAATATTGACTTTATTTTGCCATATGAGACACACAGTGAGACGCATCCAAGTATTTATGATCTCCCTCTTTTTTTCTACCCCCCTTCTTCCAAGATACAAACAGTCTGTTCTTTAGAAGCACAAATTAACTTCACCACAGGTATGGTGCTTAAGAATCACAAACAAACATTGCAAAAACCCACTGAAGATTCCCAACCCATTAAAAGTCTGTCAGGATTATAAGGGTTTGTCATGTGGTTTGTTTCATTTTGATTTGTTGATATAGTCATTATTACTGTTAACATTACTTCAGACTTTTCCCAACTTTAACCAGCAATTACATCTACTATATCTGTCACTTAATTGTCAGATTAGTGACCATCTTTTACATCAGTTCCAATATTTCTAGTAGAAGTCAGAGAGCAACTTCAGGTTTTCCTCTGCACACTCTAATGACTGACGTCCCCCAATATTCCCACCACTCCCCACAAGAACTACCAAAAGATCTCTGGAACCTCTATTTATACTTAGGGAAGTATATGAAATTCTGGAAAGCACATCAAATGCTCTTGTGGTTTACTCTGTAGGTGAAGCACTGCAATCCCTACAAACCAGAATGAGCTTGCGCTGACAACTGGCAAAAGAGGAAAAGCACCCAGCTACCAGCGGGGAACTGCTTCTCACCGAGCAATCGCTCTGATCTCTCAGTTCAGATTCTCAGTAAAAAACGGGCTAAGCATTTTTCAAAGCAGAGACCAAACTCGAACACAGAACTCCATTGAATACATAAAACCCACCAGACTCAGAAAACTCCAGTTTTAACCTCTTCCAATGACCTTAAGGTGGGGTTTAGAGGTTGGTTACCTGTTTCCTCTCTCTAGACCATTTTGCCACTCTTTTCCTTCCTTTCCTAACACTCTCTACCTAGCAGAGAAGAGTTACTATTCTGTTATTTCAGAAACTGATTATATATAATGAAATTAAACTCTAAGCAATCTTTTCCTCAACTCATACTAAGCTTTGAGACTTACCGTGCTCCTACCTCAGAACTGAAAACCAGCCTGGAAAACCATACTACAATAATTGGCCTAATAAGAAGACAACGTGTCTATTCCCAAACTGTATAATTAACAGGAGGGAACAGATCAGAGGCTTATTTTGCATTAGTTCAGATAATATTACAACATAAACTAAACTAGTTGTCTACCAGATGCAAGCAATTTGGATGCTTTTTACAATTTCCAACGGAGACCAAACTAAAAATTAAAGAAGCTGATCACCTCAGAAATAAGTGCAAATAAATGAAAAAAAGCAGATTTGGAAAAAAAAATCTGGATGTGGAAACCAGCAATACCTATGAAGTATGCCACAGAAATCATCTAATGACTTTGCACTTTTCCTAAAGACGGGGAGTACCTTCAGATTTACCCTTGTCACAACACTCACGCAACGCACGCGAGTCACAGCCCCTTGCCACAAGGCGAATGACGGAATGCTGAAAACCTGGCAAGTTCTAGATAGGTATAGAAAAAAAAGAGAGAAGAAAGGGAAGAGTTTCCCTACATATTCCATAAACCTGGAAACTGCCTGCCGCTGCCACCTGTACGGCCTTTTAAATCCAAATTGCTGGGCTAGTTGACCCTGTTGGGACGGCAGGAGCATTTCGAAGCCCCCATACACAGGTCAGTGTGCCACCTGCGCTGCTGATCCCAGTCTTTTCAGCGCCAAGTCTGTCCTTGACGACCCCCAGCAACAAGAAGGTACTTCCCAAGCGGGAAGGGGTACCTCAGCCCCAAGACCATCTCCCTGCGACCTACACCGACGGCTGCTCCCACAGCCCGCACAGCGGGGTGGGGGGTCCCGCCGGCTCCCTTTGGCGGAGCGCGGCGGGCTCGGGGCCGCCGACGTCCCCCCCTCCCCAGGCGGCTGAAGCCACTCGCCCCGTTTCTCGCCCCCCAGCCTGGGGAAACGAGCCTCCCCCTCCCTTCCGCCCCCCTCCCCAGGCCGCGGCGCCGCGGAGGCCTAGCTCTGCCCCGACACCACCCTTCCCCGCGGAAGCTGGGCGCGGCGCCGCGGCATGCCCGCGCTCCGGGGCGGCGAAGGCGGAGGGCTGCGGGTGGGGGGAGAACGGGACGGGAAGCAGGAGATGCCGCCCACCCCCGCCGGGCCCGGCCGCTCCCGGCGGACCCCGGCGCCCGAAACCCCGAGGCGGGACCGCGCCCCTCACCCGCCCGCCGCCTCAGGGCGGCGCCCCGACGGACCCCCTCTGCCCGCGGCCAGCACCCGACGGGAAGCGCAGCCCCTGCAGCGGGGCTTTACCTGCTGGCGGGGTCGCAGCGGCGCTGCCGGCCGGGCTGGGGCCGCTGCTGGCGGCGACGCCCGCGGCCGCCTCAGCGCTCAACCCCCGCTGCGGCTGGGTTCTCCCCGCCGAGCGCCGCCCCCTCCCCCCGGCGCTGCGGCGCGGTGGTGCCGCCCATGCTCCCCCCTTCCCCCCCCCCCCCGCTACCCCGCCCGCGGGATGGGGCCGCCCGCGAGGGGCGGGGCGGGGGCCGGCGGGCGCGGGGCGGCTGCGGCGCTCGCGGGCGGCCCCCGCCGGGCTCTGCGGGGGCGGCGGCGGAGGGGACGCCGGGGCTTCCCGCCGGCGCGGCCCCGCGGCCCTCCCCGCGCTGAGGGACGGCGGTGGGGGCGAGCCCGCCCCCAGGCGCCGCGGCCCGAGCAGCCGCTGGAACCTTCCGCCCGGCCCCGAGCGGCCGCCGCCCTCCCGCCGTCCCTCTCCTCCGCCCCGCTTGCGGCCGAGCGCGGCGCGGGGGCGGCCGGCGCCGCCGCCGCCGCCGGACCAGGAAGTGAGGCCCGCGGCCCCCCACGGCCCGGCCCCGCCGCCGCGCCCCGCCCGGCCGAGGCTCCCCCACGCCGAGGCACGGAGGGGACACCGCCGGCCGCCCCCCGGGACCGGCCGCCGCCCTCAGGCGGCCCCGCCGAGCCCCGGGGAGGACGGGCAGAGCCGCCCGCTGGCCAGGCTTCCATCCCCCGCCGGCGGGGGCCCGGCTCTGCCGGCATCCTCCGGCCCGCCGCGGCCCGGGCGGGAAATACCTGCCGGCTCGCCGCCGCCGGGTAACGGTCCGCACGGGTGTCACCGAGCCGCCGCCTCCATGGCGCTCGGTCGCGGCGGGAGGAGCTCCTCCCCCTCCCGCATGGACCCAGCCAACGTGACGGGCCGTTGCCATGGCTGCGCAGCGCTGACGTCAGAGCGCTTAAAGAGACAGCGCCCCGAAGCTCCCGGCGCCGAGGCCTGCCCAGCCCGCCGCGGCCTGGCGAGGCGAGGCCGGGGTCCGTCGGCCGCGTTCGGGGCGGGGGAGCCGCGGCGCCCGTGTGAGGGCCCCAGAGCCTGGCGGCACCGCGGGGAGGAGCCGAGCGCCGCAGGGCCCGCGGCGGGGCTGAGGGCCGGCAGCGGTCCCGCCCGCTGTCAGGATGCCCGCGGGGCGGGGGGGGGGGGGGTGTCAGAGGAACGGCCGGCGAAGCACAGGGCACCCCGCGGGGTGGCGGGTCGGTGCCCGCGCCCGGGGCGGCGGCCGGCGCGCTGGTGTCCGCCGAAGCGTTAGCGCAGCTGCGGCCACGCCGCCTCCACGCGGAGCCAAGGGGAGCGGGCGTTTGCCGCGCAGCCTTTAACCTCCCCCCGGCACCCAACCGGGGCGGCTGCTGCTCAGCGGGCCCCCAGCACTCGATGGCCGCGTTGCCTTGTTATGTTGGAGTGGCCCCGGCCTGGCCGGGGCTGCGGGGACCTGTGGAGCCGCCCATGGGTGTTGGGAAGCGACACCAGGTGAGGCCCCAAGCTCTGCGTGTGCAGCTGCCTCCTCGTGAGCTGCCCAGGGCTCTGCGGACCCGAGCGATGGAAGCCCTCTCGCCCTCGGCACCCAGAGGGTTGCTGTGTTTCCCATTGATTAGTAGCAAGAAATAACCGCTGAACTTTGCAGTAACAAGGTAGAAGGGATGTTGCACGGATACTCAAATCTCGTTTATTCCTCACAAAGCTCCAATCCCACATCCCTTAATGGCACACATCCTTACACGGGCAGAAAGACCGTCAGAGACTGACTGCCAAGGGTGTATCGGTGTATCCACATCCTGTGCTCAAATTACAATCAAATTGACAAACAATCACAGCCAAGGTGAAAACTAAGAATATACAGAATAGCTAATTTGTGGGATGCTCTGGACACACCTTCTCTGAGTCTTGCTTGCTCCACTGCCCTTGATGCGGCAGGGACACCTCTGTAGAAGCCAACATAAGGCAGCCCTGGTCAGGACTCCAACACTAAAGATGGGACACCTGCATCATCCATCTTCTCGGCATGGGTCTGACACACCATCAGCACCACAAAGTCTCGAGATTTTTGTAAAATATTTTACATGAGTATCATAACTACCATGGGTAAAGCAATCTCTGAGCTATTAGTGTATTACTGATAAATGGCTCAGTGTTAATAGTAGTACATACTGGAACATACAGTACATACTGTAATGAAGCAGCTCATTGCTTACCTTAAATCAGTTTTAGAAAACATTTATGCACTTCCCTTAACTGACTCAAACCTATTATCTTAATAGCTTTGTCCTGGTTGCAAAGCCTACGTTGTGCTTTCCCGCACTGCAATACATCTGTCCTCTGTTTATCCAAAGGACAGATGTCATTCAGCAATATGTTTACTTTGCATTTAATGAGTGATCACATAGCAAAAATCAACAAGGAATGGGTTTGATTTTGTTGGATCGTACTTGAAGAGGAAAAAAACTTTCTCAGAGTCACTATATCACTGTATAAGTCACTTAACTTTTCATAAAAGGGAGAAATTGGCACAAGGATAGTTCTCCCTTAAACTATGCTTATTCCCTCATATTTTTCTTAATTCAATCCTCAGAACTCCTGAGTAGTGATTACTGATAAGATATGGTCCCAGAATGAGCACATCATTTCTCATCTTCTGTTTTGAAACAGCTCTGGAAAATAACAGGCAGTAAGCAAAGCCCCAGAAAAGTTCAGATGGTATTTAGGTAGTTACATATTATGAAATTATCAGTCTTTGTCCTTCCAGTGGAGCAAATTAAAACATTTTATAAAAATGACATAATGAATCCTCATGACTCATTTGGGAGATGAGGAAGTTTCTTCAGTTGCAGACTGGGAAAATGAAACACACAGGACATGGTTCTCAGCAGGGGAATTCATCTTGCAGGAGTGGCATTGCTGCAGCTGTGGTGGTCCAAGGCTAACAGCAAAGCAAAGGTTGCAGGGAGGAATATCTTTTCTTAGATCTACCAATACAAATAAAAGAAATTGCCTCTCTTTATATAACTCATTTCACCCATTGTGTAGTCTGTTTAGTCATTTATTATATGAATAAGTTATGACTTCCTAATGAAACAGAAATCCTCAGTCCTGATACTGGTGATATTTTACAACCAGTTGTTACCCAGTTCTGCTTCTGATCATTGGTTTCATATGCCAAGCCCTACTCTGCAAAATCAGAGCTACCCCAAATGGAGCTATTCTCAAGCCAGTTCCACAATATGTTTCCTATTATTTTAGAATTTTTATTAAGGAATCAATTCGTCCTGCAGTGAAAGAGAAATGTTGAGATACAGTGCCAGGTGAGTTTTTAAAATCACTATCTAGATCAGCTTCTCTAACATGTTCTCTTTGAATTATGAGTTGCTACAGCCAACACAGCAACTTTGGTTTCTGATAGATTAAACGCTACTGAAGGTCCCCAGCACTTGGATTCCTGCCCGATGAGTCTGAAACATCTCCAGGGGGAAGGTAGAGGACAGGAACCTGTTTGGAGATTGTGCTGATTCAGCTGTAACTGAAAACCTCAGCCAAGATAGCTCCAGCAGCACCCTAAACACCCTTTTGATGGAAATCTTGTGAAACACTGCATGTTAAAACAGCAAAGGGTACTAGGAAGCAATGAGACATTTTATAAAAAACCCCAGTCTTGGCAGGGCCTGAGACCAAAAGGCATAAAGATGGACAGGCACACGTATAATCTAAATGGCTAAAAATACCACTAAAGTCAATGCATGTCTTTTCCTGGTTCCAGAGAAATGCAGAGTTCATTATCAGCCTGGTACTTTCCATGTTCCAGAAAACCCCCACGTTTCATCAGTCCATTATCTAATTCCTTCCCAAAACACTTCAGGATATACACAAAGTAATCATATTCGTTGAGGAGACAAGTTAAAGCAAAAAAACAACCCAGATAACAGAGAGACAAAGATCCAGAGGGAATCCCCTTCACTGTTGTGACTCAATCACACCACCCTTTTGACTGACTTCAGGAAAACAAGAAAAAAATTTCTCATTCAAACTTCAGAATTAAGTTATTGAAGTAGCAATCCACTTTCTTGACACCTCTATGATGGCAACGCTGGTTTCCTTTCATCATTGTTCTTTTCATTGGCTAAATCAGGCCACTCCTACAGTAGGTACACTTTCCTTTTGCTTTGTCCTCATTCTTTGTTTATGGCTGACAGCACTTCTGCTACGGCAATCCATGCAGCTATGCAGGTGGGATATGCTAATCTACGTCTTTTTCTCCTTACATTTCCATCCTTCTCGTCAGATCTAGGAATTAAAATGGTGATTAACCCCTTACTAATGAGTGAGCAATCTCACATCAGTCTTTATTCAAGCCTTAAAAAGAGCCAGAGACTTAAAAGTTCACTTAATTTGCTGATACACGTCAATTATTCTCTTAAGCAAGATTACATGTATTATCTTTATATTCTATTTACACGATGGAAAAACACGTCCACCTTCAGATATCCTTTCCTTGATTCACTCCAACATAGGAAAGCAAATATTTTACTCTTTACCTTCAATCTCCTGGTTTTATTCTTACTGAAGTCTAACATTCATTCATTTCAAGAACCCTCCACTTGCTCTGCCGCACAACTGAAGCATGTCAGATCATCTTTTGTCATTCTGTCAGTGGCTCTGTTTACATACGGGTGACCTTTCACAGCACCCAGGAGCGGTGAACTCTCAGCACACCAGCTGATGCTCTACATGAAATGCATCTAAGGTGGCAGTTTAGTAACGTGTCTCTCTGGAAGTCCAAGAAGGAATGCATATGGCGAACGCACTAGCTGCTTACCACCAGCTCTTGTCTTTGGATCACTGTTTAATTGGGCAGGCAGAGTATCCTTGCTGTGTTTTACTAGTGTCCTCGTGCTACCGAGAAACTGTGAACTTCAGTTTCTAGGGCTGACAATCCAGCATGATTCAGTTCCTTTTATATCCACATGCGTATTCTCTAATATTTAATTCCAGTTAAAAAATCAAGGAAAAAGAATGTAAGGAGAAACAGTAATAATATTTTTCTTATTATTTAGGAGACTGAAGAAACAGTGGATGTCAGAGAGCACATTTAGTTTTTGAGGTCCAGTAAAATAACTAACTGATCAAGCTACACAGTTGGATCCCTGCACAGCTACAGTTTTGAGTCTAGATTCCTGACTCCAGAGTGAGCCAGGTGACTCATCCTTTAAAGAGAACTGAACGCTATTTAAGTAGAAGAAAGGGGAGTGGATATACATGCATAGATGCTTTATGTATGGCCTATATGTATGCATGAATTTATGAATAATATATATTACTATTTCTTTCAGACAAAATGATGGATACTCATGGAACCACTGAAAGTGCTCATCATAAAAGAACAGCAACAAAAATCAAACAGGCTGAAAAAGCCATTTGAGCTATACTGTTCCCTTCCAAGATCAGTTGCAACACTGAGGGATCAGTAGCAGGGTTCAGTGCTTACTGTAATCTGCAAGGTGTTTCACCAATGTTTAAAATCACTAAGTGAGGCAAAAGGCAATGCTCATCTTAATCACTGTGCAGAAAGCACGTTCTCTGATGCCGCAGTCCAACCCACTTGTAATAATGGCATGTGAGGGCTGAGAAAACTCTACAGCATGTTTTGGAAATTCTTTTGATTTCTTCTGGAGGGGGAGAGGACTAAGCAAGCAGAGGAAGGGGAATCTGTATTTAAAACCTACACAGAAAAATTTAGGAGTCTGCCTACAAATCCCAGACTCAAGGGATGAAGCCTCACATCAGCTGTAACTCTCTGGCAGCAGCTCTGCTTGAAATGGCCAGGGAGAAGGCTCCTTTCTACCAAGGGTGTGGGTGTGGAATTGTAATAGACGCTTCCATAAACTGCTGTCTGCTCAAATGTCATGATGTTGGCTTTCTGCCCCATTTCAGCTGCAGAGAACAGCAGATGGGAGGGGCAGAAACAATGAAGATCCCTTTTTAACTCTCAGTTTGAAAAATCTCCCAACCCTTTTCAGCCAAATAGCTCTTCTCCTAACTATTATGAATGTATTTTCTAGATCCTGCTTTGGAAATTACAATTACTTTACCTAATCCTAAACCCCAAGAATTTTACAGTGTTTGCAACAGGGAGCAAACAAGCACTAGTTAGCTGCACATATAACAGCAAGTGATGACTTTTTGTGAGTTTTCTGTTACTTCTTGTACAGATGAGCATAATGTATATTAAAGTTGTGTTCCAGGTATAAAGTGGAATGAGTGGAGACAAAAGGCAAAATGTGAGTCGTCATGAACGGAACTTAACAAAGCATTCAGTAACTGACATGGGTAGTAAAAGAGTGTGGAATTAGGAAGAAAGTATTAAAGAAATATTATTTTGTTCAGTCTGTTCAGAGATTGGCCCTTTTATGGAACAAGACAGGAAACCTACTAAGAAGCATGATCAGGTGCATTAATTAGCTTTAGAAATTCTTACAAATATAAGCTGGTTTCCAATCACAACAAAATCTAACTACTTACCACATTTTTAATGAAAGATTCTTGCATTCCACTGCTACTCAATATCTTAGAAAACAATAGGCATAATATTTTTTAATGTATGTATTCACACAGTGCCACCAACAAATGAAGGCATTTACACAGCCAAACCCCTCTGTACATAACCACAAACCTGTCCCATCGAACACAGGTCAACATTGCTAATTGCAGACCGCAGAACACCAAGTTATCAGGTGTGTCACACTGGCAAACACTTTGGTGAAGATCAGTAAATGAACTAAGGATTTAACTCAGTGAGTTGCAGTTGCATTATGGTAAAGATGGCAAAGATGGCTACTTATTCCTCAGTTTTGGAATCTAAGCTAACCTCCAGGTGAAGTGAAGCAAGAAATCTTCACCACAGTCAAGTGTTGCATATTAGACTAATTACAGATATATTTCACCTTCTTCTGAACTTTGAGTCTGAGCTTGCACTGAGTTGTCAGGAATATTACTCAAGCTTGCAATTTTTAAGTTTGGCCATTTAACTTACAGAATTTTTGATACCTGAAGAGTTTTATGGCCATGAATGAGGAAATCTGACACAAGAGGCTGGGTTTCCAGGGCTACAGAGAGACAGAGACCATTTTTAGTAAGCTTTTCAGCATACTGCTGCTGCTGCTGGCTCTTAACCTGCATCTGCATCGACATTGTTGCTATGACCCCAGCCATTCCTGAGGGAAAAGGGTTTCAGTTACAGTGAATTAATGATACTGGAAATGGCACTGTGGCCTAGGCAGAGAAACTACACTATTTCTATTGTTACCTGCAACAGTTTTATAAGACTGTAAGTAATATAAAATTATACAGCAACTGTGCTGTGCCCTGTTGGTGGACACTTTATCCAAATTAAATCGGGGGGGGAGGAAACAGAGAGAACACTGAAGTTTAAGGAGAGAGCAGTACATACTCTCTGCAGTGCCAGTTCAGATCTGTACTATAACTATGTTTCATTAGTTACTAGGATTTGCTACTTGCATATCACATCTGTTAAATGGTCTGAAGAATCTAGAACGTTTGGATTTTTTACAGTTTGAAGGCTAAGATGTCTATAGTGGTTTGGATGTGTACATCGATGATGACTCAACATTTAGACCTATTTCAGGAAAGGAAAATGAAGAACAGAGGCTTACAGGCTTAATCAACCCGTATATACTTTAAGGAGCACATGGAATAAAATACTTGGTTTCATGTGTGTTTTCCTTCAGAAAATCGCACTAGTAGATGCACAGTTCTTTTTTGTCAAAGATTTTAAACTGTTCTTCAACCATGAGTCTCTTTCTGTAGGAAAGTAAGGCAGAGAGTGGTGTAAACAGCTTGCCAAGCAACCAGTGGCAGAGCCAACATCAAAATTCAGATTGCCTGCCCACCTGCCTTCCTTCTACCCTTATTGCCGAGGAAGTTACCCAACATGAGAGCTCTTCAGATGGAAGAACAAATGAGCAAACAAGAGAGTGACATTAAATATAAGCAAAGTGAAAATGACCAGTACAAGAGTCCAAATAAGCAATATGCAAAAAAGAAACAGCAAAAACATTATAAAATAAAACTAGAGATTACAATAAAGACATCATTTCCATTTTAACGCATGACTGCTAATGGTGTGTTAATGATTTTCCTCATATACACAGGGCTGTGGTCCAAAACTCTGAATGAAACCATTCATGCCCTTCCGTGTATCTTTTACCAGAAGATATCAGTGCTTCTTAGCCAAGGTACTCCTTATTTTTGTTCATTTTGCTTGCCTGTTTTTACCGTGTGTCATTTCAATGGTGGGGAAAGCATCAGCTTGACAGCTTCGCAGGCTAATGTTCTTTCTCTCTTTGCAGAGAGGGGAAGGATGTGCGGCAGCGGGGGAAGCTTGCTGCAGCAGCGCTCAGCTGCATGCCTCAGCTCAGCTCTGCCCCGAATGAACCCGCTGGCACAGCTCCGTCCCCCTTTGCTTGCGAGAGAGTCAGTTAGGGACAGCGGCAATACTGGTTTCTGTGATGCTTTTTCTGCTAGAAACTGGACTTGGGCACAGTTCATTCACATCATCCATCAGAGTGTGTTAACATGGTAACAGTTTCTAGTCACTAATGACCTGGGCTGGATTTGACTGGGCAACAGGCCATAAACAAGAAAGTCTCCATAAACCATTACCAGCTCCTGTGAACCATTGAAACCTCTGTAACGCTAGCAAAAAGAGAGGCACTTTTTAAAATAAAGCTTCTCACAACTGACAGAGAAGCAGTCGCCCCCGCACACACCTTATTCACTCACTGTACTGAACTGGCATTCCTTCAAGAGCTGGGAAGGGCCCAGAGCTGCTGATTCAAAGACATTTGAAATACAAACTCAAAAATTGAAGGTTTTTGTTCCTTTCTGGCTTCCTGCTTCTTTCCTTGACCTGCTCTGCCTGCCCATGCTGAATGTCAATCAACAGAGCACCTTTGCAAAGAAGTCCTGAATATTTTGGCAAACACATTAACAAGCATGTGAAAAAACCCAAGGTTTCCACTACTCCAAAGAATAAAAGGCTGGTTTAGAGTGGTGGAGCTGAGCAACAGACAAGGACAAACGGTCAGGAATCGATAAAGTTACACAATCTTGTCTAACCTGTAGCAGACACAGAGGTGTCTTTTTCAGAAGAGATTATCCTCATAGTGCATCCACAGTTTATTTTCAGAGACATTTGCTTACATCAAATACCCCTGGAAAAATTCCCGTAAGGAAATTGCCAGAATCAGTTGCTATCTGCACTCGCAGAGAATTGCATCTTATGTCAAAGTGGTTGTGATCAACCCAAAGCATTTCTCAAAAGAGGCAGTTGCATTTTTACTCAAGTCTCTGCCAGGTTATAATTGACAACTATGCTATATTCAGTGCCATCTTGGAATGAGTAACAGCTCAGAAGTTTATTATGAATTTCTTATGAACCCGTAGCTAGGACCAGCCTAAGTGAGCAAACAGAAAAAACTGATCTGAATTCAACAAATTCAAGTCTCACTCTTTGATGGTCTGATGAAACTGGATCATCTTGATCTTTTGTAACTACTGAATAGCTGGGAATCTGTTTCTTTTGCAGCCTGTCAGTTTGACAGCTACACTTAAAAAAGGAGCTGTTTTCCTGATGACCATATGAAGCTCTAAGTGACTAGGCATTTCATCTTTCCATTTTAGCAAGCAAATGTTGTATTTACCCTGTTTAATAACATTTTCAAGGTCAATATAACAGGATATTCCTTACAATTGTTTAAATTGTTAACATTTTGAATCTTAAAAATAAATACAGTGGTTATAAGATGGCTGGCCAAATTCTGCAGCTACATTGATTAAAATCCTAAACAATTCCATTCACTTCATCATGAATTTCAATTCATTGCAGTTTCAAGCACCTGTAACAGGGAAGAGAATTTACCTTTTTTTTTGTATTGCTAAAACAGAAAGAGAAAACAAGAGTGCTCAGTAGTGTTAATATGAACCCTAACATTGTCTCCATTGGGATGAAGCATACTGTAATGAAAAGATATTTAATCTTTTAAGGCTAAATCATGTTCAACTATCCCTGTTAGGCAGGGTAGGCCTCTCAGAACAAGTATGAGAAGAGGTTTGGCTGTTCTTTGGATTTCTTCAAGTTTCCTGCTAGATCCCACCAGGATCTAGCAACAGGAAACTGAGGAGTTCAGCAGCAGACCTGGCACAATAACCTCATTGATCTCTCAATTATTTCTGCTAAAAGAAAGAAAACCAAAGATAGCAAAAGGAATTGAAGAGTCAAGATATGCTGTCTTGTGTGTGCATTGTAGAAATTATTAGCTAAAGTAGAGGGAAAGAACATCATATGGGGTAACGTCCCTGCATGATTATCTTCAGACTACTCTGATTAGTGACAAATAGTAGAGAGCTGGAGATCTATACAAATGTTGTTAGACCAAGGGTTGTAATGTGATTTAGTGACATGGCTACAGTGATAGCTGGTTCCCTTGACACAGCAAAACATATGGTGTTTTAGCACTGTTGGTCCAGTACTGTGCTAAAAAGCAAGCATCCAACATAAATGTGTGTCTGTACAAGTAGGCAAGCAGGGGTTGATCCCTATTTGCACCACTGCATATTAAACCGATGACTTAAATTGGCATAAGGAGAGTCAAGTCCTAAGACAAAACTTACTTCAAAACACTGCAACAGTGCAATGCAGTTTGATCTTTCCAGCACACAAAATAAAGATTAATTCCTTTTCCCACTGTTCCCCTTCCTGTTTTTCTTTCATCCCCTTTCACCTTGCTTCGTCTTCGACTCTCGCAGGCCAGGCTATTACTGGCTTCTCTAGGTGGCACCTGCTGGGGGATGCTTTCTGCAGCGGCAGCGCACAGCAGCTTCTGCTGCACTGTTTTGTTTCGGGGGATCACCAGTCACAGTCATACTGGCTGGGCTCCAGCTGGCCATGCTAGTTCTCAAATTGCTTTTTCTGGCTATTGGGCAGTCCTCATCCCATAATAGGGTAATTTTTAACTCTCCTCTCAAGGGAAGTAGCGAGAAATAAACTTTCTTTGGGATAATGAGGGATAGTGCTGCTTGCAACCCCATAGAAGTTTTGTGGTTGTTTTTGTGATCTTAATTATACCCTGGTTAATTTAACCCAGTGGTCTCTGTGATATGGCAGCATCTCATCTACTTCAGGGCATCATAGCAGGAGAGCCAGAAAAAAGTCTGTAGGAAATTGCCCCAGTCCTTTTCTACTCTTCAGCCAATTAAGAATGACTGGAGGATAAGAGTCTGGGTATGTTCAGTGCAGCAACCTAAACGCATTCATAAGCAAATGGGTTTTTGTTACTAAATGATACAGTTTTATGAATAACTGAATCTTAATATAATTATTTCCAACCAATTTCCATCCATCAACAAAAATCAACACAAAAAGACATCCTTAGTGAGTATATAGGACAGAATGAAGTTAACTGTTTGAAATCTTGGTTGCCAAATTCATATTGGTGATGCTTCTTTATAGACTAATAGCAGCTGATCTCTTTTTTAGCATTTTACAGTATGTCAGTCGTCATCAATCTACAAAGCATATGAATACAATTTTCTGTTTTACAACCTTGATTTAATTTCATTTGTAAATGTTAGGAAACAAACGTAGCAATGTCACGCAACTGATGAGCAAGGCCCTGCAACACACTGCACAAAAACACATTCCCTCTAACTTCTATCCATCTTCTGGAGGACATAATGCAGTTACTGTTCGCCTTCTTTCATGGTCATATTGTTCATACCAGTGGGAGGATGCTTCCTCATGACATATGACTGGCAAAACATCAGTGTGCATTGAAAACAGATACTCTGCAACAGTCTTCAGACACTCTGCATCTAAGCAGAGATGAATGGAATGAAAATATTCTCAGCCTAAGATAGAAAAGGGCAGAGATGCTTCATAGGCTTCAGCATTTCCTTGAAGGCCTTCATGACATAAATAGTAAATTATGTACCTGATATGCTTGAACTCATTGACAAAGCAAGGAACCAAGTCCTCTGCACTAGTTTCAAGTGATCATTTAACAAAACACTATTTCTGTGATCATTTTGTTTTTCTACAATATTTGTAAATTCGCATAGGAAAGAGAGAGCTTATACACAGAAGACGGTACTGTGCTTTCTGTTTATTCTGGACACAAAATAATACCCAGAGCTTCCTCTAAAAGCCTGCTGAGAACGTAGACTAAAAGAAAGCCTCCAAGAGGAAGTACTGAGAAGTAAATAGGCACTGCAGGCAACGCTGCCGAGACTCACTACAGAAAGTTAGTCAGTGTGTCAGAGTTTTGGTTAGTACCCTGAATGTAAGCCTGGGAGACAGAAATTGCCATATAATTCTTTCTGCAACATATAATTACATTCTTAACCTCTTTGTCTTTTTTTCCTTTTTGATAAAGAGGAAATAATTCATTTCCAGGAATATAAGTGGCTTTAATTCACTTGGATCAAGCCTCTTTTTTTTTTTTTCCCCCCCTTTTTTTTTTTTCCCTCTGATTCAGTGCCTGACTCAGAACCATCATTCTTACTGCTTCTGTCAGACTATTCCACATTTCCCAGTGGTTTTCACTACTGCAGTTTGGAAGCACTCTTTGTTCTTATAGTCCCAGTGCCTACTAAGGCTTTTCTTTTCATGTTCTTTGACATTTATTCCCTAGGAGCTGGATCCTTGTGTCCTTACATGTGAGCCAAATCTCCCAATGAATTTGCAAACATGCAGGATCAGCAACTTAAACAGTTTATTTGTTCTTCAGGCTTCTCTATGTTCACAGGAAAAAGGACGCCTATAGGCAAACACTGCATCACTAGGTTTCATCTTCACAAAAAGGAAGCTTAGAGAGGAAGGAAGGCACAAGAGTGCGAAGTTAACGATTAAAAAACAAAACCCAACCTTCTCAAGTTTTTTCCTGAGAGGCTGGTCATTACGGATGCAGTTACAGGACACTGAACTTACATGTTTCTTGAAATACATCAAAAGACACCTTCACTGAGTTGGCACAGTGTCAGCAGTAATAGCTGATTCCAGCATGTTGTCAGAATAATATATATCTTTGGATATATTTCTGAGATATCGTTCAACTTGGATATCTATACTACATTTACATTTAGGAACCTGATTTCTAAGTGGCCTGACACCTCAGGCTGGAAAACACTGCCTGCTCCTATTTACTTCAGCTTTGGTATCTGCGTCACAAAATGCTGGCCTGGCGGGTTAGAAAATGTAATGTATTCAATTTATGTCCTACATAAAAGTTGAGATCAGCATCAACGACTAGTTCCAATCTGCAGCTTTAATTCAAACAAACAGCGCTGCTGACAACACTGTTTCTGTGGATAAGGACTCTGTCCCACAAGCTTAAATATTAGACAATCTTCAAATTTTACTTTAATGCAGATATCCCTCTTCTGATGTCAGAAATTTTATGGCAAGTAGTCTTGGTGATAAGGCAAGATTTGACACGATCTAACTATCTAATCATGTTAAAATCCAGGGTGAGACAGTGCCATTAGTATCTTTTTACGCAGTAGAATGAAAACCTTTTCTTGTTCTCCATCTGCTGTGCACATATAGGACAGAGCTATAGACTCATATATTTTCCAAGCAGAGAGATTATTCTAATCTTTTAGTCTGACATTTTATAGCAACAGTCAACCGTATTCCCTTAGTAGTTCCTACATCAGATCCTTTAACTTGTCTATGTTATTTGGATTACATGTGTGTAGTCTTATACAAACCTTCAATTTACTGTGCATGTGAAATATCCCATGTTTCTTGTCTAGAAATGCTGATGTTTAATGACCCACACTAATAGACACATATGCCTCATTTCCAGTCTGAATCTATCTGGATTCAGCTTCCTGCTATTGGATCTAAATACATTGCAGGCATATATTTTGTTGAACTGTCCATCATTTCAGCATGATGTAGCTTGGGATATGTAAAACTGATAAATATGTACTTCCATGGTGTTTTACAAATACTTTTACCCTAATTTTATTATTTAGGTCCACCATCCTTAGATTTTCTACAAAAATCAGGTAGATCCATTCACAGCCATTTACACAGTTCAGTTTTCTACATTGCTTCTATTTAAACTGAGATAATTTCCATACACAGCAGGTCCATTTGCACACAAAAAGCATACCACAAGGGTTTGAACGCTCAGCTGAAGTCAGACCTAAGGCTCAGGTTACCTCTTGCTGAGAGTATTTTGTATGCATCTTTATTTAACCTTGAAAACAGAACATGCAAGATAGTGCCATCACCTACAGATGATGCCGTAAGTGTATGCCACATCAGCACTACTTCGCCAGCATTCCAGCAGGAAATTATATTTTGTAGAGGATATTTTACTCTGTTGGCATTATAATCAGTGTCAAGGCCATCAGTGAAAGCGTCAAGCAGACAGAAAGTCTGCCAGACCTCAGTTGTTTGTGCTACTGCATGTGCCCTTATCCCTGATGGTATCCCCAAACCAATAGAGAATAATCTTTTTATGAATAAATTACTTTAAATTCAGATAAATGCGTGCTAGAGCAGTAAGATGCTCTGGAATATTGAAACAGCTTGTGAATGGAAAAATCATTCTCTAGTACAAAATAAGGGCGTTGCTGCATTGTCTGGCAACATTCAGCCTTCTGGGGGATACAGCAAGAAAAATTTAATGCAGCAGGAAATCTTTCTAAGCAAGAAGTTGGCCACCTGCTAAAAATTCTATGCATTTTATGCTGTAAAAGCTTCCCTGTATTTCTATTTCTTATTATCATTCTCTTTCATATGCTACTCCTTCAGGTAGTTTTAGGGAGTCACTTAAAAATAGTCCTCTTCCTAAAAAAAATAAATCTCACAAACCCATGCAAAAAGGAAAAATTCTTCAATAAGGTTTTTTAATTATATTACATTTTGCCCCTCTGGCCGTCACCACTGAATATAGAAATTCTTCAATTCTTCCATCTTTTTTTTTGTGTGTGTGCCTGTTTTGCAGACTAAAGAAAATGACTGTAAATGAGTTTGCATCCAAAACACCACACTACCAAATAAAAGGACAGGATATTATACCATTAAAAATAAGATTCAGTACAATGGTAAAAATTTTGTGACTGACAGAGGAGCACCTTTTGAGTCATAAATTCTTATTTTTAAAGGACAAAAGGGACTATCACAATCACTGTCTGAATTCCTACATAAAAGAGACAATGTAATTTCACACAATAATTCCTACGTCAGTGCCCTGACTTCTGATCTGCAAGAAAAACTTCTACTTTACATGTTACACGCCGCAAGCAAAAGACCCAGGGATTCTTCAGCTTTATCCATGACAATTATCAAACAGATTTTCAAAAAGCATTATCAGCAACAAGGCAGAATCAAATTCTGGCTCTAAACAATCTCGAACACAGATGAATCAGCACAAGGAAATAATGATAGGATGGGAATATCTTTTAGAGACATAATCTTTTACAGGATGAACACAGGGTAAAAATCAAACTATTTTATACTTCACAAAGTTCCTGTAATTTGATCTTGCACAATGGATAAATACTGTAATGGATCTGTTGCTTCATTAGCAGGCGCTCTGATAACCAGCAGTACAACATCCATCAAGCTCTTCATTCCCTCTAGGGAAGGCTGCTGCAAGTGGTTGACAGAGACGTGAGTCAGGCTCTGTAGGATTAGCAGACTTGGGGTTTTAGCTTGTGCCCTGGCTACAAAGAGGAGACCAGGCAGTTTGGGGCCAGGGTGCAAAAGCTGGAGGGAGAACAGGTGGTTCTCCTTCATAAGGGGGCCAGTGCTAGTTACAAGCAATTTCTGATGGTTTTGAATCACCGTGAAGCTGTGGTAGCTGACTCTGAATGGGTGAGGAAAAGATTGTACTTCAGCCAAGGGAGTTTCAAGCCCATGGGTTAGCATTTGTAACTTGGAATGAGAATTTGCAGTGGTGTTTGTCTGGAAGAGACACAGCTTCATATTTCTACCCCTGCCTGCCCTTAGACGGTAAGTTAAGAACTGTAGAAAAGACTGTTATGAGTAGCTCAGGTTAGAAAACCTTCTAACAGCACGGATAAGCCTAGTTAAACATTTCTGTCCATGGCCTAATTAGGATAAAAAACCCAGGATGAGATTTTCAAAGGTTGTGAGACACCCAGTCCTATGTTAATCTTAACTTTCATGTTATATTGATTCTGTATTTATACGTGTTTTCTCTATTAGATCAGCTTTAATTTGGAGCAGCTTAAACACCACACTTAGTGGAACACCTTGCTAGTATCACAGAAACATTAAACAAAAGTCTACATTACAAAACTGGAATTAAGTTAAAGCCTGAAAATGTGACCTGTGTCTTAGCTTGTAGATCTAAGGCCTAAAGGTCTTAAGTGGTGTCAAAAGAACTTGCTCCGAATAGCCCCAAAACACATGCTGAGCAAGATTCTTTCCTGAACTTGGAGACTGGAGGCACCATTTACGCCTGCATATAGTTTTTACTGTACATTATTTCTTAACCTTTCAGCACTTCATTTTACAATATGAATATTGCTTTGTGGTTTATTTTTTAATAGAACAGTGATTATACTGGCAGTAACACTGACATCATTCTCGTGCTGTGAATCCCATAGTTACATTAAGAACTGCAAAACACAGATTACTCAGATCAGACAACCTAACCAGTGGGAAATAAACACCAAAAGCTTACTTACCATGACAGTTTTGGAATTGCACCAGGGATGAACTTGTCTCTGTGGGCTCTCCCAGCTCACGAGTCCTAAAGCATCATCTGCAACATCTGCCAGGATTGCAGTCCGATATTGTTGCCTTTGTATTTAAATAAAAAGCCCCTCAGCTGAGCTCTATCTCTTTACCTTCCCATTCACTAGTGGTTTAAACAGACATTTGATTTTTCTATTCTGTGTTTGCCTGTAACTATTTTTAGCAGCTAATAACTGACACCCTGGGGAGCATGATGTCATCACACTTCGCACTTACGGAGCTCTCGAAAGTCAAAACCAGACAGCAGCAGCTGTCATCATGGTGAGCTGGCTCATTAGGCAAGGGTAAGGCAGTGACACCACCAGAGCCGAGTTCAAAAGACCAAACAAGAGGAACTTCAGTAAGATCTCAAATAAAAAATAGTTCTTTCTTTTATAAGTAATCTGGAGCCAGGATTTGAAAAATGGTATGCATTTTTTAAGGCTGCTGAATACTTTTCACAGTCCTAATAAAAATACAGTCTTACTGGCAATCCTCTTGTCAGTGTTGCATGCAAGAGTTTTGTGGACTTTTGGAATTAACACCAGTCAACTATCCACATCAGAAAAGAAAACTACTGAACAGGCAGCAGTTGGCAGCTTTGTTAGCAATCTCAGCAGAGAGGCTAAGGACTAAGTGATCATGGACACTGTACCTATCCATTTATCAATTCTTGCTCCCAGTATATTTCATGATTCATCGCCCCAGAAACCTCCATTTGGTTGGGTATATGAGGCATTTCTAATTTCCCTTCAAAAGATGGAGTTTCATTCCCCTGCTCATCCTGTATCTCTTCTTTGCACCTCTCACAGTTTAGTTTCATTTGTCTGAAAATAGCTAAACACAACTATAGAAATACTCAAAAGAAGTTAACACTCCTTGTAAGATGGTACCAATATCTCCTTCTCTCTGTTAAAAAACTCTCACCTTCCAGGATTGCATTATCTTTTCTACCATAATTACATTCCATTGTCCAATCGTATTTATCCTTCCACCAATAAGTACACTCAGATTTGTTTCCACCTCCGTTACTTGCAGTTCATAAACCCCCAGGTTACAGATGAAGTTAATATTGAACCCAAAGTGTATGGCTTTGTACATATGCTACTTACTTATATGACATTACCAGCAAGCTAGTAAAAAAGTTTTGAACAACCTAGTCTTCCTCAGCCTTGGCAGTACCTCCCAACTTTGTCTTATCTAGGAATTTCACCTCAACGCACCAGTAAATATGTTAAACCCAACCGGTCCCAAGACTAACCCCAGAGAAACACCACTAATAATGTTTCTCCAGTCTTGTCACTTTGCCTTGAATATTACTTTTAGTCAGCACTTCAGCCAGCTCACAATTCTCGTTTTCACCACCATAATTTCCAAATTCAAGAACAATTTCCTGTGGGATATCAGTTACTAGAATCTAAGTGGATGAAGCTCACTTTTACCACTCCTAAAAAAATCAGTTACCATATTGAAAAATATTAAGTACTACCTTTGATAAAACAATGTTGTAATTCATTCCAAAATAGGTCCACACTTGCTATTTTCCTATCGCAGGAAAAAAACAACAAACAAAAAAAACCCCAACAAAGAACCCCAACAAAACAAAACAAAAAAACAGACTCACTACAAACCCCACATTACTGCAGTTCCTTCAGCAATCTGGAAACTATCTGCATCACCTAAATCTGTCTTACCAGTAAGCTTTGCTTCCATGCCAGCAGCTGTAATTTCTAGTGCATCATCATAATTTGCATGATAGAATTATCACCACTCTCATCAGCTATACTGATAACTGAGGCTAAACATTCATTTCATATGTGGGTCACAGCTACCAAACTGTTAATCTGTATCCTAGCCTTTGTATGAGGCCTCCCACCTCCTTATTTGACACTGAATATATATTTTATATACAGCACAATACACCTTGTTTTGTATGTGCCCACAAGTTGTAACAGTTGCTTATGCAAATGACAAGTATCAATGCAGCGATCTAACCAGAAATACCAATTACTGAAGAAATTGTGTGTGATATTTTCATTTAGGAATACCCCCTTATTCAGTTTTCCTTTTTCTCTCTAAATGCACTCGACACCTTGAGAACCTGGAATCTCATGCACACAGCTGAAAAGGATGTGAAACATTTTTTTCTCCATGAACAATTAAACACTTAGAATTTACCTTGGATTTTGTTAATTCTCAACTATCAGACAGTAATCTCCTGAGGCAAGAATCTAAACAAGGATGTTCTAAATCTCCTTAGCATGTTGGGTGCACAGTCTCTCAAAGCCCAAGATGAAAAGGTCCCTTTCAAGTATCAAAGATGATGTCCCCTAGAGAATCATGCTGTGCTTCTTTTGCCCATTCCTTTGAAAGGCTTTATCAGGAAACCTCCTGTTATCAGTCACATGAAAAACACCAACTAGTCCCCAAAGCTGAGCTGACGTCAAAGAGGGACACTTAAAGGGTCTGTCTAAACGCAGCTGAAAGGCTTGTTATAAGCCACAGTGTAGGAGCACCCACATCAGACAAGTACAGAGGAATTGCTGGCACCAGAAATAACAGGATGACACAGTAGTAGGCCTAAGGATGTGGAAGCATGCTGCTCACCAAGAGTTTTGCCTAGAGAACATATTTTAACTATGATTGCTTATTCTCTCCTCACAGTCAAAAAGTACATTAAAAAAAAAAAAAAAAAAAAGACTTAAAAGAATAGTAAAGCTTACCAATGGTGCAGTGAGTAGATTTGTGTGTGTGTGTATTTTCTTTGGCATTAGAAGAGTTTAGCACCAACACAGATATAGGTTGCGGGCATTTTAAAGGCTTGGATTAATTCATTGTTTGTGAATACACATCAGGGAAACGGAAATTCTCTCTCCACAAAACATGCATCCATGAACAGTGTTAGTGTATTTTTCCATTGAATTCATGACATTTCTCAACCACAGGGTTGAGGATATTTTGTGTCTCTATGTATAACTTTCCAAAGTCATTTATTACAGTAGTTATATTTAGAAGTTAAAGTCTACTTGCTAGAATTGTAAAATGCATTTCCCTTTAGCTGTCTTTTCTACCTCTTTGCTCATTTTTTTACAAATGTTTGAATGGTTTACTGAACCAGTCTTGCTTTATACACTTAAACCATTTCTTCATTTGTCCTTGTGCTCTTCCCTTGAGATTTTCTTTTAGTCCCTTTTTTTTTTTAACACAAATTTACCCTTATTTACATATACAAGAAAATAATACTCAGATTCCTAAATAAAAAATTGGCTTCATTGTTTTGTCATCTCCAAGACTGAATTATCATACTGTATATATGTTTCCTTACTCTATTCCTAATTTTTCAGTTTTGGGGGAATATACCCACTATGATTTTGCTATTCCATGCTAAGTATGAGGGATTTCACTTTCTAATTTTTTGGCTGAGGACAACTCTGTTCAGTGTTTCTAATATTTATTTTAACTGAAATTGTTTCTCTCTCCTCTGTATTAGGGAGTACTGTAGGACCACAGATGGTCTGGTTAATCAACTGACCTTACAACCAAAACTGACAATGAAAAAGGACCTGTTCACACAAGACCTAAACATCAAATCAAACAAAATTACAGAAAATAATTAACATATTCCTATTTCATCCTTCAGCTAATGTGAAATTGTTCCTTAACATATATTATATAATATATATGCCCAGTAAGTGGCATTTCACTAAGCCATTTTAGAGAGTCAGTCTAACAACAAGGTTTCAGAATGGTTTTGTGGCATGCAGCACACAAAATTCCTTTTCAGATTCCTGCCATAACTCCTAAATCTCATACTGCTCATATAGTGGTAAAAACTCTAACCAATAAGTCTGTCCTTAATTCTGTCATAGCACCAACCTGAAATTTGTAACATCGTTTTTGAGGCAAACTGCCATTTTTTTCTTCTGCAGCAGTATCATAGAATCATAGAATACCAGGTTGAAAGGAACCTCAAGGAGCACCTGGTCTAACCTTTCTTGGCAAAAGCATGGTCTAGACAAAATGGCCCAGTCCCCTGTCCAGCTGAATCTTAAGTGTCCAATGTTGGGGAATCAACCACTTCCCTGGGGAGATTGTTCCAGTGGCTGATTGTTCTCATTGTGAAAAATCCTTCCCTTGTGTCCAACAGGAACCTCCCCAGGAGTAACTTGTATCCATTAACCTTCATCTTTTCCATGGGACTCCTTGTGAAAAGGGAGCCTCCATCTTCTTTGTAGCCACCCTTTAAACACTAGAACATTAGTGATGAGGTCTCCCCTAAGCCTTCTTTTCTCAAGGCTGGACAAACCCAATTCTCTCAGCCTTTCCTCACCTGTCAGGTTTCCCAGTCCTTTGATCATCTTTGTGGCCCTTCTCTGGAGACTCTCCAGCCTGTCCACATCTCTTTTGATTAGCAGGGACCAAACCTGAACACAGTATTCTGGGTGTGGCCTGACAAGTGCTGATCAGAGGGGGATAATCACTTCTTTATCTCTGCTGGGGATGCCCTTGCTGATGCAGCCCAGCACCCCGTTGGCTTGCTTTGCCGCTGCAGCACACTGGTCGCTCCTATTGAGCTTGTTGCCCACCAGGACCCCCAGGACCCTTTCCACAGAGCTGCTCCCCATCTAGGTAGATTCCAGCCTGTTCTGCATTCCTGGATGATGTTTTTCCAGGTGCAAGACCTCATACTTGTCCTTGTTGAACTTCATAAGATTCTTGTTAGTCCGCTCTTCCAGCCTATCCAGGTCTTCCTGCAGAGTGGCTCTCCCTTCTGAAGTGTCCACTTCCCCACTCAGTTTGGTATCATCAGCAAACTTCACCAGGGTACACCTGATCCCATCATCCAAATCACTCAGGAAGATATTAAACAGCGCTGGGCCCAATATCGACACCTGGGGGACCCCCACTTGTCACAGGTTGCCAGTTGGAAAAGAGCTATTTCCCAGCACCCCCTGGGTATGGCCTGTCAGCCAGTTCCCCACCCACCACACAGACCACTTGTCTAGACTGTAACGCCTCACTTTCCCCAGGAGAAGGCTGTGGGAAACTGTATTGAAAGCCTTGGAGAAATCTAGGTAGACAATGTCCACCACTCGCCCCACACCAACTGAGCAGGTTACTTTGTCGTAGAAGGTGAGCAGTTTCCTCAAGCACCACTTGCCCTTGGTGAATCCGTGCTGGCTTTTCCCAATCATGTGCTGCATTTGACTTGTGATAGCCCCCAGGAGGATTCGTTCCATAACTTTCCCAGGGACTGAAGTAAGACTGATGGCTCTATCATTTCCTGGATCCTCCTTTAAGCCCTTCTTGTAGATGGGGCTGACGTTAGCCTTCCTCCAGTCTTCTGGGATGTCCCACAAACTCCCCAATGTCTCAAAGATTATGAAGAACAGCCTCACAACAATGTCAGCCAGCTCTCAACACCTTCGGGTGGATAACATCAGGGCTCACTGATTTGTAGGGGTCAAGCTCCTGTAATAAGTCACACACTAACTCTTCCTTCACTGACAGTGGATCTGTGTTTGCATCGACCTGGATTTTTGTTCCCAAGGTCTGGGGCCCAACAGTGCTGGTAAAGGCAGAGGTGAAGAAAGTGATGAGAACGTCTGCCTTTTCAGTGGCGCTGGTGACTAATTCACCTCTCCTGTTTAACAGTGGGCTAGTATTTTCCTTCTGTTTCTGCTTGTTGTTTACATACCCTTTCTTGTAGTTTTTGACATCTCTGGCCAATTTCAGTTTGAGCTGAGCTTTTGCTTCTCTCTAACTGCATCTCTGCACACCCTGGCAATGCCCTTGTAGTTCTCAACATGTATTTGTTTTTCCACCTCTGGTGCACCTCTCTTCTGCTTTAAAGCAGACTCAGAAGCCTGCAGTTAAGTCAAGGGGGTGTCTTGCTCCGCCTACTTCCCTTACCTTTAAAGGGGATGAACTGGTTTTGTGCTCCCAGGAGAGCATTCTTGAAAAACTCCCAGCACTCACTAGCTCCTTTATCCTCCATGAAAGCTTCCCAAGGAATCCCTCCCAGCTGAAGTTTGCTCTTCTAAAATCTAAAACCTTTGTCTTGGTACTGACCTTCAGCATGCTCAGCAGGATCCCAAACTCCACAATATTGTGAGCACCACAGCCAAGGCTATCACTAACCAAGATACTACAAAGCAGGTTTTCTTGGTTTGTGAGTAGCAAGTCCAGCAGTGCCTCATTCCTGGTTGGCACATCTAACATTTTTATGAGGAAGCAGTCCTCTACGTATTCCAGAAACTTGACAGATGATGCATGAGTAAATGTCTGTGTAGTTGAAGTCACCCATAAGAACCAGGTTCTGTTGAACCGAAGCTTAAGTGACCCAAATATTACTTCATCGGCTTTATTGTCTTGGTTTGGAGGTTGGTAGCAGATGCCTACTGTAAGAACCACCATGGAGATGACCCCTCTGATCTTGACCCAGAGACATTCAATAGAGCTTCCACAATCGCTGTAATTGACTTCTATACATTCAAGGTTCTCCTTAACATAGAGTGCGACGACTCCTCCTCTTCTTCCCTGCCTGTCTTTACAAAACAGCCTATAGCCATCCATCACAATTTTCCATGTCAGTTGTCCCACCACGTCTCAGTTATTCCTAAGATATCATAACTTTCTGATTGGGCATGGAGCTCCAGTTCCTCCTGTTTGTTCCCCAGGCTGTGTGCATTGGTATACAGACACTTGAGGTGGTTGGTCTTCTGGTTCTCATCTTGGGAGGCAGCTAAGGAACATTTGTCACTGCTCTGGTTGACCTGACTTATTTCCCAGTTGGTTGCAGTGGCATGAGCATTGCCACTTTGGACACCGCTCCCTGAGTCCTTCAGTTTAAAGCCCGCCTCACCAAGTTGGCCAGCCTGCTGCCAAAGATTCCCTTGCCTCTTCTAGACAGGTGGATCCCATCCCTCCCTAACAGGCTATAATCATCGAAGAATGTCCCATTGTCATAAAACCCAAAACCCTCACAGCAGTACCAGCCATGAAGCCAGAAGTTGATTTGCATTATACATCTATTTCTGGCTGCACCCTTTCCTCTAACTGGTAAAATGAAAGAAAAAATAACTTGGGCACCAATACTTTTCACTTGCACCTCCAGGGCTTTGTAGCCTGATTCTGCCCAGGTTCTGGCTCGCCGTGTCATTCATGCCCACATGAAAGAGTAGCAATGGATAGTAGTCTGTGCTCTTGACAAGTTGTGGCACTCTCTCAGCAACAGCTCGGACGTTAGCTCCCGGAAGGCAGCATATCTCTCGTGACTCCCTCTCGGGCTGGCAGATGGGCACCTCAGTGCCCCTTAACAGAGAGTCATCCACTACAAGCACTCATTTAGTTTTGCAGTATCCACTATGTGCTGCTGGTACAGTTTCTCCTTACAGACCTTGTTTGTAGGTGTCTACAGCTGTTGAAGCTTCATATCTGTTTTTTGTTGCAATGCTGGAGGGTGGCGATTAAAGCAGAGTCCTGCTTTTGTGGGTCACCAGGGTCTAAAGTGGCTCATTCTCTGTGGTGTCTGCCACAGGAGCATGGTTCTGAAACCACTTATCTCCATCTCAGCCCCTCTGAGACTGCACAGTCTTTTAACTGTTTCCCGCAACTTGGCCACCTGATGCAACAGATCACCAACCTGTGCACATCTTTTGCAGGTACTTACCTTTTCTCCAGGAGAAGGGTCTGGGCACTTGTTGCAACCCACTGTCTGTACTGAAGTCTCCTTCCTTACCAGTTCCATCTGGGTGGAAGCACCAGACATTTCAGGGGCTTCCTCTGTAGAAACGCTGGTTTTAATTCTGAGGTGAGTGTCCACCATTATGGCAGAGACTAGAGCACTTCCCTGGGCTGTGGGCCTACAAGCAGGTTGCACAGCCCTCCTCACACAAACTGCTGTGCAGACCAGTGCACCCTCTAGATCCCTGTTTGCACGCCCTGTTCGCAGCACTCCCTAGGGCCCTTCAAATCTCCCACGGTTGCTCCTGGCAAGGCCCAAGCCACATCAGCCTCTCGTGAGAGCTGCCAGCTCCTGGAGGGGCTCTGCTCTGCCTCAGCATCCCTGGCTCCGGGAACCCCCCATACCCTCGATCGAGCGCCCAGCCACAGGACTTGCCGGTGATGCAGCTGCGTGCCTCGCAACTGAGTATCTACACTGTCAACCTGATTTTAAATATTGCACATACTTCCTGGTGACATTATCAGCTGAATTTGATCTTCTCTGTATAAGGGGCCACTTAATAGGAGGAGGAAGTATCTTCTTACTACTTTATTTAGGTATGGTGAATGCTTATGTAAGAACTGGTGATGAATGTCAGCCAAAAGGAAGAAATCCTTTCTTGCACCATGAAACATATTAATGTAATTGTCCGCCTGCTTCATTTAGGTTAAAAATAGTTTTAAATTAATATTATGTTAAATCAGAGCAGGCTTTTTTTATGCAGATATATAAAGGAAAAAAAGCTGGTGCTTATATTTTTAAGTCTCAGTTGCAGCAGTAAAACATACAGTGAGTATCAGGATCAAATCATAGCATCTGTCTGTAAAGATTTGTTGGTATAGAGCTGTCACCCACATGGCTTCTTGTCTTGTATTAAACAAGACAAGTGCAACAGAGAAACATGAAAAGCATTAATAGTGCTGCAAGTCAGATACAAAGGACAGAGAATTCAACAGATCTTCTGAAGCTAGGCCTTGGATGTAAAATTTTCAGTAACGTCATTTGAAAAAAAAGCATTTTAACCAAAAATAAAAATTTTAATCCTTTTTGAGTTAAAAAATGTTCATCCATTTTAATGAAAAGCCAGATTTTACTTATATTCCTTTTCAAGTAAATACTGCTTTTCTATTAAATCAGGTATGGCACAAAAACTATTGCTCTTGTTTTGATTATGAACTTTTCTCTGTTTTTTCAGAGATCTTATAACAGCACAATTTATGATTTTGCCAGGGACTTTTATGAAAGCCAATCCTGAGTAGAGAATAACCTCCCATCTCTAGGTAGGAACACAGAAGAGTCCTTGAGTCTGTCTGACTTTAGATTCGGTTACAAATGCAGTGCACAGATATAAGGTACGCTCTTCCACTGACTTTCTTCGTCTTTCAGACAAACTACTCAGCCTCTGCACATAAGACCTGAATGTCATATAAAGAACAGAAAGAGAAGACTGAGGGGAAAATGAACGTTTCCCAAGATGGCTGCATACAAGGAAAGAACATTATCAATATTAGGTTTGTAGTCCTCAGTACAAAGTTGCCTTTGCAATGACCCTACATGGACCGGGTTTTTACCACTGCTTAAGTTTAACACCTAAGCCAGGGGCTTAAGGTAGGCTGTTAGTTTACGTAAGTCTCTGTCATGGTTTAACCCCAGCCGGCAACTAAGCACCACCCAGCCGCTTGCTCACTCCCCCACATGGGATGGGGGAGAGAATCTGAAGGGTAAAAGTGAGAAAACTCATGGGTTAAGATAAAGACAGTTTAACAGGTAAAGCAACACAAGAAATTCATTCACTGCTTCCCATCAGCAGGCAGGTGCTCAGCCAGCTCCAGGAAAGCCAGGCTCCATCACGTGTTACTTGGGAAGACAAACACCATCACTCTGAACGTCTCCTCCTTCCTCTTCTTCCCTCAGTTTTATATGCTAAGCATGACGCCATATGGTCTGGGATGTCCCTTTGGTCTGTTGGGCTCAGCTGTCCCAGCTGTGCCCCCTCCCAGCTGCTTGTGCACCCCCAATCCCCTTGCTGGTGGTGTGGGGTGAGGAGCAGAAAAGGCCTTGACTGTGTAAGCTCTGCTCGGCAATAAAAACATCTCTGTATTATCAAAACTGTTTTCAGCACAAATCCAAAACAGCCCCATACTAGGTACTGTGAAGAAAATTAACTCTATCCCAGCCAAAACCAGCAGAGTCTCCTACATCATCAGTGAAGAGTGTCAGGCTCCTCTAGAGGTGCTTCAGAGCAGAGGCCGTACTTGTAGATTCTGAATTACTTTCTGAAAGAACATCCTCTGCAGTTAATCTCTCAAAAGCACAGGAAAATTTGTCTTCCTCATTTAGGCACCTATGTTAGGCATGTAAGGCTAGGCAATAGGAACTGCCTTACACATCTCTTTCCCTGTGTTTCTGCACTCCACTTCTATTACCTTCACAAATTTTGCTGAAGCTAGAAGTAGCAGATGTTATCAGTGCACTAACTGGTTCAACCACGCTCTTTCCTGCTCTGATACTTCTGGTTGTTTGCATGTCTAAACAGCATCTCAGACTCTGATCCCCTCTAGGGAGCATGTGCTCTTAAATTTTACTATTTTTAGTACCTCATCTATGACCATCTTCAAGACGAAAGATGTCCCTATCTACGTAACATGGGATGATGCCTACGTATGTTAGTGAACTGCATACATACTGATGGGTGAAAATCCCTATACAGGCATAGCATATTGTATTTTTATAATTATATACACAGTATGATTGTTAGTGTCTCCTGTATTTCACCTGAATATCAATGTATTTACTTCTTGTAATTTGTCACACTTGGATAAAATCAATTTCCCATTTCTGAGAAGACAGCATACCGATTAATAAAAACTCCACTCTACCGCATGTCCTCCCTCCTGTGCTTTGCGGGCATGGAAAACACTGATACTTTTTCTTTGATGAGTGAAAAAATTCTATAACAATAAGTGACACAGAAGAGAAGGCTTAAACTTTTTGAAGCGAAAATTTATAATAAAATTCTTATGGAAGAGCCAGTACATGAAACATTCCCTGCCAATGGAAACAGTCTACACAGACTATATAGATAGACAGCAAAGAGTGCAATGGCTGTTCTGGGATCAGACAGAGGTACAAGTCAGGAGGCTCCAGCAGCTTGGTTCCATCTCTCTCAGAGACCCTACTGGACGCACCGGATCTGGATCCAGCCTGCAGCTTACACTATGGACCACTACCAAGTCTTTTAAAAGTGACCCAGTCACAGTCGCTGGTAGCTCAGAGGAGGAAAGGCAGAGGCAAACCAGGCTCGCTTTGTTACGGAGCAGATATCAGTATCTCTCAGGGAGGTCACAGAGATGTAAATGGCTGTAGAAAATATTCCCAGCTCCACAGCAGTCACTTTAAAATGGGAAACATGGAATCCGTCACGCTAAGGATTTATAAAAGGGTAAAGACACAGAACATACAACTGAGTACCATATATTCAGGAATCCATATCTCAGTCCCTCTGGATCAAAGCAAAGAATTTGCACACTACTGAGCAGGTCTTAGGGGGCTGCTCATGAAACCCTGGAGGTATTCTATCCAGCCATCCTCTTATGTAGGAATTTCTGTTATTTTTCGCAGAGTAGTACCTCATGTTTCTGGGATGCAAATCCAGCTGGACATATAGGTAGGAATTTTGTAGGAAACCATAAAGTAGGAAAACCTGAACCCCAGTATTGTTTGCTTCATTTTTTAAAATTTCTTCTCTGGATTATATCATCACCATCTGAAACACTACTAGAAATTCAAGTGCAAGCCATGATGAAGTTGGTTTCAGATGCACCGATGAAAATATAAATATTGCTTTGATTTGATAGATGGGGAGAACATAAGACCTGGACCTGGGTTACAAGATCTGGGTCTGTTCCTAGGTCTGTTACCAAGTTGCTCATTGATCTTAGATACTCACTTCCTTTTTCTGTGCTCCCATTTCTGTAAAATAAGGCCATGATATTGACCTTCATTATAAAACACTTTGAGAGCTGTGGATGAAAACTACTAAATAAGAACTAATTATTATCATTAGGTTGGATCCAGAACCAAAAGTCATCAGTTTTCTAGTTCAGCCTTACTTGTGACTATAATTATAATCTCATCAGAAGAGTTTGGCCTAAAATGGCAGAAATCTCCTAAGGATAATTCAGAGTATTTTAGTGCTGTTCTATTAGAAACCCTAGCTTTACTTGAAAGTCAAGTCTTAAAGTCTGGCCTTACCTAAGCCTCATCATCTGTGTGTCACCATAGTTCTTCATAGCTGTATTTTGTTATTTAAGAGTTAGAATGCCTGAAAATAGAATTACTATTTGCTCTCAAAACAGTTGTTTTCCTCTTTACTACAAACTGAATGAAAACAAAGCAGATAAAAATGGACAGTTATAATTTCGAGCTGATTAGATTTTATAAAGCCATTCAGAAAAATTATTTAAAGTATATTCTGTGTTTCTGTAAGACCAAAATCATCACCCTCAATTCCATAAGACTTCAGCTTTTTCTTGACAACCCCACTGCTCCTTTTGGATGGTTTTTAGTCTTTTTAAAAATCTCTTTAATAGGCAAACTGAATCCTGCCTCCTGACAGCATACCACACACCTAAAACAAGAAAGTATGTGTGCTGAATGTTTCTTTTGCTACAAGCTTTAGATCAAGCCTTTGATGAGACAAAACACATTCCCTTTCTAAAGCTGAAACATTTCAGCAAATATTGGTGCAATACATCTGCTTTACTATAGAGAAAATCCTCTTTAAGAAAGGGCTCTGGATTCACATTCCCAGTCCAAACTGTGCATCACTGTCTGAATTTCCTAGTCTGACAGCACTACTAAAATGCATCCCAGAGACTAAATCCAGCCTTAATTCAGGTTTATCTGGCCAGCAGAGAATGAAGGAAATCCCACAGCAGAGCCTAACGGCTCTAACAGCTTCTATGCTAATTCCCATACTCCCTCCACATAGAAAGTAGCTGGGGAAAGGAGCATGCCTCAAAAAAAAATGTTTAAGAGGAAGATGAAAGAATCCCCATCCAAAATGGGCAATTCAGAAGTAGTCCAGCTCTAGACGATGTTTCTTTTTAACCTCCATTGAACATTAATGATTATAACTCCAAATTTCTAACTTGTTTTATGATGCTCTTACTACATTACATCATGCTATCCTGTGTATAAAAACAATTGAATGAAAGTCTCTAATTTTAGCTGTCATAAGTTAAAGAATAAATGGCAGCAGAAGCTTTCACTTATAATTGCAGGATTTTAGGTAGCTACCAGAAAAGTTGTGTTTTCTGTATATGAACAAATGCTCAACCATTTAAGCAAAATTTCAGAAACTGAGAGAAGTTGTGTGCGCTTAAGAGTTAATGGTGAAGGTGTCACTATGCTCAGAAATAGAGCTGACTTTTCCATGTCACATTCAGCTTATTAATAACCCAATTATTTCTGTCACAATGGCACATGTCTCTCTCTGCTTTTTGTTATTGTTATGCAACTAGAATAGCTTTCAGAATTGCTTTTGGCTGAGCTTGAACAGGTAAACTATAAAATTCAGCTAGAATTGAGTTTTATGCTGAAATGCTATTGCAATTCAATAGATGAACGTTGAGTGACATAGAGTATGCAATTATGCAAGAAGACTGTTTGCAACAAGCCATCTTGGAAGTACTTCCATTTGTGAGAGGATTTTTTTCATATTCTGAATGTGAATACATTAAAAAGCCTGTAATCAGTTAATAGAGTCAAATCTGCAATTCTTAATTCTGAATATCTTCTGTAACGAGATGAGCTTCTCCATTCTTGTGATTAACTTACAAACAAAGCCAAATACAAGAAGCTGGTTCAGAAAAAAAATCAATGCAAGGAATCATTGCCAGTTTTCTCATAAATATTTCTCCCTTAGAAACCATTGAAATTTACACTCTCTTTATCATGTGCTGTATAGGGCTATATGCAACTACAGCACTTCCTACATAAAATAATACGGATCTGGGTAAGATCTTGCATAAATGGGTATAAAAATTATATGCAACCTCCTGGCAAATTGCCAAAGTAGCCCTTATGCTTACAAAATAGTGCATCAATCTAGTCTAATCCCTGTGTTTACACATGTATAACAATAATGCTGCAAAGCTGCTTTGTTTAGCTGTGTATTTTCATGACCTTGAAGCTCAGGATAATGTATTTTTTATTCTATTCAGTTTCTTCACACAAGGATATCTACAATCATTATAAAAATTCTCCAGTCGGAGGAGTGGGGAAAAAAAAAAAAGGGACTTCAACTGCTCAGTTTCTAAATTAAGCTACATCTGAAGTTAAAAATAGCCCTTCCGCCTGAAGATGCTATGCTGCCTGAATTTAAATAGCCTGTTTCTTTCCCTGACAGATAACATTTATTGTCTCTCTGCTGCTGCAGAAAAATGCCTTCTCTAAGGAGGCTACCTTTTTTTTAAGTCCAATTTCACTTCACCTAAGACAACAGAATTACACAGAGTCAGTGTTACAGCCAAGATGTGTATCAATTTTCCCACAGATACAGTTCTCAAATTTTACTAAGTAGACCTAAAAATATGCATGTGTATGTGTATGAGTTTTCCTAGTTCTTTTTTCAGATTTTTCTGGGAAGATCTATAGTAAGAATGTATTGCATGAAATCCATCAGATTTCTACAACACATGTCCTAAAAGAGCTCGTGCCCATTCCTACCAACCGTTTTTGCTTTCATTTACTTTTATAGACACGTATTTTTAGATGTTTCATTGCTGATTCTAGATAAAAAGAAGTATTAAATGCAATTACACACACTATAAGTGAAATTATTTACTCACTGTTTTTCCCCAAAGCACTGAATGGAAACGAATAGAAGCTGTATTCTGTTTCTGTCTGGGCCTGACACAGCACCAGTATAAGGATATCTATCTTATCCATATTCCTACTGTGATCAGAGGCTGAGTGGTTGCAATTAAGTTACGCAAGGCCTTTTTGTGCTACTCATGTAGAGTAACTCAGGCATTGGCTTTATACTGCATGCAGATTAGAAAGGTAAACATTCCTTTAAGCATCCAGCCTCTCCTCGCCAAAGCAGGTTAGATCCTTTTGTTAAAATTTCTAGTGCTCCAACCAGCGTAGTTTTAAAGTTTCAAGCACTGTATCCATGCTTGCCCCTGGGAAACTGTTAATTTTCCTCAATATTCATGCTAAATTTACTGTGCCTTAATTTCATCGTTTTATGAGAATTAAAATTAATCAGATTCACATCTACATTTTAAGCAAGAAAATAAGAAAGGCATACTTCTAATGTGCAAAAATGAAACTTGAATCTTGCTATATTGAGACAACCCTACTTTCCCCTTCTTTGTTAAATTGCACATTTTATATGAGCACTCCCAAAGGAATAGCACAGAAAGACTCAGGAATAAGTAAATGAAAGATGAGATGGATATAAGTACTCTTACCCCCAAGCAAGACTTTCACATTGCAGTCAATTTATGGACTAAAAGCCTGAAAGATGCCTGAAAGCTTTATAAGCATCAATAATATTTTCAATGATGTAAGCCAAAGGCAATGATCTAAGGTCTGCAGTCCCTAATTGAATAAAACACCCACTGAAGTCAATAGGAATTGCACTCAGTTAAGCTGTACAGTATTTCAGGTCTAAAGCATTTTACATAATGTTACTTCCATAGCACCTACAAAGCAGTGTTATTTGTACAGGGCAATGTTCGCCAAACACAAGCCACTGTCAAAGGAGACAGGACTGGAACACCTGCATGGAGTTCAGTTGTGCAGTTTCGGTTGAAGCAAACTGCAGTCATCAGTCAACACCACATTAAGTTAACCGAAGCTATAGTCTCAGGTGTTAAACACTCACCAATAAACAGGTATGTGTGTGGCAGAGTCCTATCATGTTACAGGACAGTTTATACAGGGTAACCTGTGTCAGGACTGATAAGGCTCTGGGACTTCAGCAATTGTTAAGAGTCCTAAGCTGCTCCTCAGCTTTATTACCAAGCATGTGAAATGAGAGCCACGTGCATTGCCACCGAGGAATCGGAGAGGAATGAGAGTCAGTCTGCAGCACTGGCACTGCAGATGGTTTGGTATCACTTCTGCTTCTGGGGAAGACAGGATCAGGGGCGCCAGAAACCGTTCGCACTGTGCTGTGTCAGAGAGCTTCACAAAAGCATATAATAATGCATGTAATGAGTCTCCAGCATCACATTTGTGAGGCCTGGAGAATGTTTCTCTTTCCAAATGCGAACTACTGAGTCATCCTGTTCATGTGAGACAGACTGTATTCTCTTCCCAGAGAGCTCCTTTGAATCACTATTACCACCAGATAACAGATGTTGCTCTCCAGGAAAGTTTTTCATACAAGCTCTTAGAATCATACGGATTATTTCAACTTGACCTTGTAACTACAATAGAAAAACAAGATGAACAGGGGGATCTCAGAGGCCTGAGAATTGTAGTGCTTCGCATATTTAAGTAACTAGGCCCTGAACAACGTGACTACTCAAAACACTACACAAAGAATAACAGGTAATATCCATAGTTTTATAAGGTAAATACTACTTATTCCCAGTTTACATACAGGAAAAAGCAAGCCCTGAAGTGTTTAAACAGACTTGTCCAACATCATACAGTAAATATGTAACAACTCAGGAATAAGTGACCCAAAGTTCAAAAACAACTATGTCTCTGAAACTTAGAGCCTACAGATGTGCAATGAAACTGAAGTTAAATAACTTGAAAATAGGACTAAAAGTATACATTGGAAGTTTTTATTAAAACTTTTTAAAATGCCCATCTTCTGATGACCACTTCTGTTTTAAACCACAAGACGCTTTCTGGTTACTTGTTCAAAGTGAACCTTAGCATGCACTTTAAAAGAGATGCTGAGAAGTACTGTAATACATACTAAATTTCAATCTTTCCTAACTATGCATACTTCTGGTCAAGTAACAGTCACTTTCCTTCTGCATGCCTTTATTGTGTTCCTGGAGTGCTGCTTTGGATGATAAAGCACATTTTCACCACTCTTTTTCAAAAATGCCAGTAACTGGCAATTTAAAAATCAGACATTTATATTGCAACTATTCCTGTGCCTTCTGGTGCCACTTTAACTAAGTTCATGCAGTTAAATTATTTCTCTAATGCCCTGAATACACGCATTTCATGATTTCACATCAGAGTTTTGGAGTTATGTCACCAGATCCCAGAAGTAATAGAGCCATGCTTATTCATAGCAGTGGACAGTCAGGCCCAGGTAATGCATAACAGCTTGGATTCCAAACAGCAGCAACAAAATACAGAACCACAGGGCTTTGGTTAGCTAAAAATGAATTAGTAAATTTTTCATCAGGCAGTCTCATTAATCGCTGCAGTCTGAATTAAAAACTATCCATCCCAGCTTACCACCCCAAACCCTGCATACCAGCTTCATTGAGATGCTCCAGGAGCCCTGTCTCTTCCTAGTCTGCTCCCTGGAGCTCTCTACTACTTGGTTAGTTTATTGCCCTCCCAGTACAGCACCGCTAAACCTACCTAGTTTCACCTAACCTTATAGCTTTCCTTCATTACTCCCAGTCTGTTTGCCTCCTGATTTCTCAGACTTGTTGCTGCAGAATTGCCTATCTCCTGCATCGCTCCTCAGAGCCACAAATACCTTGCCCTAACTGTTGACAGACATTATACTGTGAACTCACAATGCAGACTTCATCCCCTTCTCCTCCTTTCAGCTTCTACCTCTCTGTCCCACTGTCTGGAAGTAAATGCTGTTCTCTGCATAATACAGTCACAGAGCATTTTCAAGTTGAAAAGAGAGAGAAGGACAAGCAGATAAAGAGAAAAAAGGTGAACAGAAAGACAAAGACTGAGGCTTGCTACCCACTATCTTCTCCATAAAGGTTTACCTCTGAATCTCATTTGAAAATCTACTTTACTAATTAACATGCCTTATCTAGTTGTCATCATGGTATTCTTTGTGTCATGAGACACCACCTAAAATAATACAAAATATTTTTTTTGTGGTTTTTCTTCCCAGATTACTAAAAATGGTGGAATTATATGGAATGCTGATAAACTAAGAACATTAGATAAATTTTCTTTGAGCTTACTGTTTTTT
The DNA here is from genome assembly GCF_031877795.1 of Strix aluco. Taxonomy (NCBI): domain Eukaryota; kingdom Metazoa; phylum Chordata; class Aves; order Strigiformes; family Strigidae; genus Strix; species Strix aluco. The sequence continues at coordinate 22,989,948 of NC_133939.1, read as the reverse complement.
CGTTTCCTCCAGTGTAAGCATTTAACTATTATTTGTATCTTAAACTGCTTAAAAGTGATATCCAGAAAAGAAATGTCAAAAAAACAGTAGCAATTTTTAGGAAGAGGAAACAGGTCTACTTTCTGAACAAACATACTTTCTCAACAGCCTGAAGAAAAGATCGTTTTCACCTCAGACTAAAATTGTCACTCTCAATTCTCTTCTCATATATACAGACTCATTGCTGTGCTCCAGTTGTTTTGATAATGCAAAGTTATCATAAACACATCTGAATACATAGCAACATCTAAAATTTACCAACTGGAATTTCTGATGTTAAATTAAATGCCCCAAATGTATATTTCTACTGGGGAAAAGTGTGAGTCAAACTCACACTCCGTATGCATTTGCAATAAACAGGAAACAGAGTGAAATAAATGTATGTGCTTTATTCTGGTTAATATATGTTGTGCCCATCACAACATGTAAGATTGCCAGGATGTGAAGCACATGCATAGATGCAAATATATTAAGCAGCAAACAGTAATTTCGATGAGACAGATACTATTTTGAACTTCAATACCTTAGCAATTCTACAGAAAAACAATACAACAACCTCATCAATTGTCCCTTTCTCCCAGGAAACTGGCACACAAACAGGGGACTGTACCAATAAACATGTTCTTGACTCAAAATAATTCCTATGTAGTTCATTTAAAACAACAACAAAAAAACCCACCCCAAACCAACCATTTCAATCAAATGTGTCATAACCCAGATTACATGTAAATACTTCATAGAAACTTCTGAGGTCATTGGGAACTTCTGAATGGATTTTTTGGCCCTCACATGCAAAAGAACAAAATTTGGGCCCATTCTGCAAGGCACTTATCACCACCAGCTTCCACTGATAGGATCAGTTCCAGAAAAAAAATTCTGCAGTCTGGAGGCTCTATTTTCTTATTGCCCACAGGGGAGCAAAGAGTTAGCCTATGAGCCTGCAAGTATCTATTTAATAGACAAAATTTAAAACCAACAGGAGTTCAACATCTTCAACATCTCATAGGACAGGGCTCAACTCTGCATGTTCAGTTTCCAGTTGATGTGGCCTATTATATACATACAGTACAATGAAGACTATTCAGAACTTCCCATTTGCCTTAGAGGCAACCACAGTTAATGCTCTGTAATCTGCATTACAACACACTGTGGGTATTTTTGTTTTTAATTAATTCTTCTGAAAATATTTTTGGGATGAGTGGATGTATATGGTGAATGTAGGGGTGAGAAAGGCTGCAGGATTCATAATTACAAAGAGAAGAAAATCCTGACCTTTTGCACATGCAGCACTACTAAGATTTCATTGTTCAAATTAGCAAAACCTCTCTGCTATTACTAACTTTCAAGGTCAGCTACACGTATAGCAAAAAGAATTGGTAACGATGTTCAACATTTTGAAAAATCCAGACAGAGCTGTTAATAAAATAGAAAAGGAAAATCCTCACTTACCTCAATAGTTGTAAGCTGTTATTTCATACTCTGTAAACTTTCACTCCCTACTAACTAAACAAAAGTTCTGCAATCTTGATGCTAGAATAGCTCTCAAATACATACTGCAGAATACCAAAAAAGAGAAAGCCTATGTTGTCCTTACTAGCAGGCATCTCTCCAGGGATGATTGGTCATTACCCTGGCAACCCTCACAAATGGCAAATGACGTAAAGAGAGTGGGAAAAAAGCCACTGAGAGCAGAAAGCACTATATGCATTATAGATAGTTCTGAGAATCCACGCTCATATATGCATTAAATGGCTTCAGAGGAACACAAGGGACCTTCCATTTTGCAGAGATGCCTGCCGAGGTGAATAAGAAACTTTCTAATTTTTTTCTTAATCAAAGCATTGGGAGCATCTTTAAGTCTTTAATTGAAGCAAATTGGTTTCTGATGATTTAAATAATTCAGGCACTGGTTTTATTCTCTTTTTTCCAATTCTGTTAAAATTTCCTATTAAAATAGCTCACAGAGGTATTCAGAAAAGAGTGGATGTATTTTTTGTTATTCCTTTTCACTTTATTTATTGTTACATAAAGTTACTTATCGTTATATTTATTCACATTAGCTCTCATACCCTCATTTTTCCCTAACAATGCATTTGTACAAATTGTACAAGCATTCTTGTGTTTAAGTCATTAGAAATAAACACTTTAGCAGTTGTATTTAGTGTTACTGACAACTACACTCTGCCTAAAGAGGACATGATTTGCCAAACATCAGAGAACAAATTAAAAAGCATTTTGTTATTTTTGCACAGCATGATCACAGTGAATTTGACCACATTGTGATGTGTACATCACAAAGCTAGAGAAACCTGGGTGTGGTTAATTCTTCCACAATTAGATGGAAAAAAATCTCAAGTAAGATAAAAAGGAAATCTGCTTCGAGATTCTTTAGCACCTGCACCACTCATCTTTACACGATTAAGTAAAACTGAAGGAATTCTGGGTATGAAACCCAAGAAAAGCATCTTCCACCCCTGCTTGCGTATGTTACCAATTACAATTCAGGATCAGGCATCCTTTTACCTGCTCTTCTTTGGACCTCAGGATTTCTGGATTCCTAAATGCACATAAGCCAGCTTTCAAAGAGCACACTGGAAAGCATTAGCACTCAGATCATTTTATAACCTAAAGGCAAGGGCACAATTCTCAGAGATGAAATAAGAACAACTGAGGAAGTAAGTGAATAGAGGTAGCTGCTCTAACCACTTAGCTATTATGTAAAAGTTGGATGGGAATGGCTCTACCATGACAACTGAGTTTTGTGCTGAACTCCTGATGAAAACATGTTAGATGTATTTGAACTCTGCCACACTTCAAACCTGAAATGAAACAGAAGTAACCAGCAGCTGCAACTAAGATATTTCTGTACCTAGCTGCCTAAATTCAATTAGTTAAAACTTTCTGGAGTAAAATTTATCACCCTTGAAGTTTAGATGCATTCAAATGTAGGTGTCCTTGAAGAAGATAGATAGGCTTTAGAAGCCCAGCTTGTTCATACAAGAATAAAGGCAAGAAACTTTGCCAACACCTAAGTTAAAAAATTACATCCAGGTACTTCAAGAGCAAATGAACTATAAAGGTAGGAAGAATCAGCATATTAACCACAGCGTACACATTTCTACCAAAGAAATCCCGTTAAAAATATGATTTTCTAAGTGTAACAGAATGAAGACTCTGAACTGAGAATTGTACAGAGTTCTGAACTGAGAACTGTCCAGAGAAGTACATGATACTTCATCAAATAACGGAGTTGATGAAAAAGAAGAATCTTTTATCTGAACAGTTGCCCTGGAATAGTGAGATTTCCTTACGGACATAACAACATGCAAAGCCCTCCATTGCAGGGTATGGCAAAGGCATGACATTGCTGCACTGCTGCTCTGCACCTGGAAACAGCCTCCTGACACCGAGTTAGCCTCACCCGCTGGCTGCTCTTGGTCAGACTGGAGATTTGACTGAATCTTGTCTGGCTCCACAATCTGGAAGCAGAGTAACAAGAGAGAAGACAAGTATCTTCACTCGTTCTTTTTCTATTTGTTTCCAGTCAGAGTGTTAGACAGATACAGAACCACCATCCACCTGAGAGAAAATGTAACTAGATCAGCAGCAGGGCCCCTGATGGTCCTCATGACTAAGGCAGTGAGCTGAGACTCAAGGAGACCCAAGCTATTTAACAGCTATGCTACTAGCTTGTTGGATGAGTTCTCACAAAATGTTTCCCCAGCTGTAGAATGTGAATAAGGATTCCAATTCCTTTAAAAAGGGTTTTCAGTGCTATCACCGAAGGGGCTTCATATAAGAAAGGGCTCCATTTTTATTATTTTCAAAATTTACTATCCTCCTGCAATCAGGAAGAAGGTAGTACACTTGTATCATGACAATTTCCCAAAAAGGATGAACGAGCCATTGCAAATGACTGAATTTTATGACAAAACAAGTAATAAACAGAAAGGATACTCAAAAGATAATGCTCCATTCAGTGTACTTTATTTATTTGCCGAGGACACCTCATTTTTAATTATTTAAACTCTGGCTACATCATACTAGCAAATGTTCTGCTGGGTTATAATTGACAGAAATATCTTGATCTGAGCGAAGTAAAAACCTCAGTATAACATTACCTCTGATGTTACATTTTTCCTGACAGAAGGACTATTTTGTTTAGAAACCAGACGGCAAAGTTCACCAACATGTAGATGGTCAATGCATGCTCTACACTTCCCATTAATATTCTCTTTGATGGTCCAAATCTAAGCTTCTCATTTTTTCTACAGTTAACCTTTGCAGAAATTTAGATCCAACTACAAGCTTTCTACCTACCTTCCACTCATTACAACAACTGAACAAAAATCTTATCATCAGTGTTCCCAGACTTGCTTTTTTAAGAACAAATGTCGTCTGTCATGGACATACTTTGTATGAAATGTTATTAGATGTAAGACCAACAAGTATTTTTAAAAATACAAAAACTTTCTGTGTTTTTGCAAACAGATGGTCTTAACAAAACCTTCATCTTTTTTTATCATATCCAACCCTACCAACTTGCTTTTGTCTCAGCATGTGAGATTGACTCATGTGAATGTTCTGGGGACAAATCCAGTCAATGAATGGGGAGAAGGGGAAGACACTGGTGCAGAGCTGCAGCCAGGGAATAAGGCTTCTAACGGAGTCTTAGGAAGAGGCAAAATGACAGAATCTTACAGCCGTTTCGTGACATTGTGTCACCCATGCTGCTGAGTCTAACATATGTAGTGCCTGATGGAAAATTGGGTTGCCAATCCTTAAAGAATCCTTTCCACACACTAAGAAAATTTGCCAATACTTTAGAAAATTGAATTAAAATTTGGTCAGTGTATTAAAAAAAAGATTGGAGATGCAAATCATCCAGTAAATTATTACTGATTTTATTTTAAGTGGTTCATCCCAGGAAAGGATCAGCTCACTCAAGTCAGTGAGAGTTAAAAGTCTTCAGCACTGCTCTGGACCAACCATTTAAATGCTTGTGAAATGCATCATGTTGCAGAATCCAGCCACTTAAACATGCCTGTAGTCGCTTGGCATAAAGGACAATCATATAGGGCCTTCTCCATACTTTCCAAGTTCTGTCCTTCGTCTTAAGCGTGTCTACTCCAATCTGGTTTTTAGCTGGAGAAAATGAGCTCACGTTTTAGCAGGCCCAATGCACTATATGTCAGAGTTACAGGAAATAAAAAACCCTATCAAAACATATTATTTCTATAAAGGCCCTTACACTGTCATGTCATGTAAACATCAGAAAGGGGTGAATGATGATTTTTGTTTCCTAAGCTATGAATATGATTCTGAACAATACACTGTTGAGTAAGCAAAACCACTTTCTTTTCTTTCTCTGCCCTTCTAGAGGACAGACGTGTGCCTTGCCAGATGATGCCAAACCCATTATTTGTGTCCTTGCGCTTCTCCATTAGCGATATTGCAGCTAGACTAGCTGATGTCAAGGATGTCCATGTTGAAAGATAACAACATTCCTTAGATGCAGAAACTATAGGCTTTCAGCATTCTCTGGCTTTCCCGTGATTTGGCTTTGACTGGGAACATTATTACAGAGAAATTCAGTGAGATAAACTAAGGAATAGAAAGTACAAACATTCAGAAAATGCAAACATCTGAATATGAACACACTGCTGTTAGTATCCTTTAATACTCAATTTTAATCAAATTCATAGACACAGTCAGCCCTTGGATGCACAGATGCATCCACAATCAGCAATTCATTACTCTCACTTCATCTTTTTTCCCATTCCAGCGTTAGTTGTCTAGCACATCGGTCTCTCCTGACCCCATAAAACACATGACAAAATATTCCAATAATCACCTTAACTAGGGAATCCTGGGGCAGGAAAACTGAAGTAGTTCTGACAGGAGAGGACAGTGGCAAGTCCAACCATTCCAACACAAGACAAGGCAAGGTCATACAGGCCACCAGTGGTGGTGACAACACTTGCAGTCTCTGCTGATTTACTTTCCAAGCCGGTAGTTCAGATTAACCATCAGTTACCAAGCCAACCAAACAATGCCTCTGGTAGGTGACACAACCTCAGGATCCATACAGCACTAAAATTTCTAGTAAGCAACATAGATCTTAAGTGCCTAGGACTGGTTATCCCTGCACTTGCACCAGCGAGCATGAAAGCACTAGTGTATACACAGAGAAACTGTGTTTACAACTTTGTTTAAGACAGATCTAAACAAGCCATTGAAAAGAAGCAGCTTCTGAGAAATGTAGCTTAAAAGATCTGGTTTCCTCCAGTTGTGTTTCATGTTTGGATTCTTTTGTGTGATTCAAAAAGCAAAAATTTCTGATCAAAGCTCTAACTAGGATAAAGATATCCGTGCAGTCTGTGTTCTAGACAGGTTAGCTATTGTCAACTAATATAACATAGCTTACGCTGCAACTTTATCATCTGTGGAAGCAATCAAAACGGTAGCATAAAATCAGCTTCCTAAAAGCACTAGTTTAAAAATACTTGGGACTTGCTCACATTAGTTCTGCCCTTCCACAAGCATCCCACAGTGCTAGACAGTTTCTATCTCTATCTTTCTTGATTGTTCAAAGAAAACAAGTATCATGACTGATAATAAAATTCTTCCCCTAAAAGCCCTCTATAGCTAAAAGGTTCAAGAAATTAATAAATACAAAATACCAAGACTGTCATGGAGTGGTGCTCTTACATGCCTTTTATGTCCTGAGAGAAAGAACATCCCTGACCACCCTTCCGGCCAGTATTCCCTATGCCATAGCTAATTTTCAAATAGAAGAGTAAATAATGAAGACTACCCACACACGTAAGCTGACATATCAGGACTCAAGGAAAGCTCATCATCTGCAGATCTTGTCAAGTTCTGCACTGTACCACATCTTTTCCTGACAACACTTGGAAACACTGATTCCTCTCAGTTTCACTTGCAGGGAAGATGTCTTGGGCCTGATGCAGCTCTTGGCTACAATTCTGCTGCACTGAAATAAAAGACACTGTGCCAGTGTAAAAGTGGTGAGAGAGAAGAATCAGACTCCAAGATAACCACATGTGGAAGAAAAAAGGGATTACAAATTTGCATGTGATATAAAAATCAGAATTCTTATAATAGTTATTAAAAATGCCACGAACTTATCTGTTACAGCAATGATCAAATTACGCAAAGATCTTATCTACCACCTCAAGGACTTTTTAAAATGGAGCATACCAATACAGATGTGTGCTGATGCTGTAATTTAGCAGCTGATACTTTCAAACAGTAGCAGCATGACTGTTCTATAATACAGACTTTCTGTGGATAAATATTTAGATAAAGCACTGCAATCCTAAACTTCCCCATATAAATCAGTGTCTCCTGAATCAAAGCACACCCTTTTCTGCATCAGACTTCTTGCTGCAGTGCAATTGCATTGCTCTACATACTCATTTTGGATGATAAAGTACATACTTGTCATACTAATGACCTGAATGAATTTGGGAAAAAAGTGACAAATGCTTTGCAAAGATGCCCATCCAGCAAATACACTATTATTTTTCCTCACTACCATTTAATGAAGTTTATAACAATCTCTTTTTTTGTGAGACAATAATATATAAATCTCAAAAATCAAGCCAATACCTTGTTTTTTGAAACTCAGCAGAAATAATGCTACTCTGGTTCATAATCCAAAACCTGCTACATTGATGTCGATTGCCAGTGCCTCTGCCTCCAGCTTTACCTGTGCCCTCTCCTGGTGGTGGAACAAACATTGCACAGAATAGACATGGTTACACCAAAACCTCCCCTCACAACAAACATTTCCAGATGTGAAGTGAAAACAGCTTTCTGAAGTAAAACAGGCCAAGATTCCAAGCCTAATGGGGTTCCAAAAAGGTAACACAAAAAGTGTCACGACTTCTAGAAGATCATTGATTAGCACACCCTTACAGTTCTACTCCCAAGACTGCCTTGTTGCACCCAATAAAGAATGTGTAGGCAGAAATAGGGACTGGGGGCTCTTCTCTCTCAGAGGAGTAGGTTAAACAGCAGGCTCTCCATTTGGATTCCTTACCTCGGGCTGCTCAGAACCATGATTCTTAACTGCATGGTATCACAGTTTGAAACTGCTAGTGAGGCAACACAGCACTCTCCTGGAAAGTTGACAGTAGGAATTTGAACCTTGTGAGGCCAAAGACAAGAGCATCTGACCAAGGAACAGGAGATCTGTACTCCATGCTACCTGCTCTGCTGTTATAGCCAAATTTCCATTCTAGTAGTGGGAAGCACAGGGGATCAAAATGCCCCATAAAATGGTAAGGCTCAGCTGACACAAAGATCTTCTGCTTATCAGGCTAAGCTGGCTTCTGAACTGTAAGTAGCTTTGTTTCTACAGATGAGAGCCAGGTCAGGTTTGGCCCAGCTGCCAAGCAAATAAGCCCTGCAAGAATCCAGAGTGACTACAGACCAAGCACTACGCCTGAAACAGTAAATTCTGCCAGATCTGAGCCAAATGAGACATATGTACCCAAGAGACATTTGAGAAGCACAATACAGGCACATTTAAGTTCTGGCCAGGGCTGGCTTAGCCCAGCAGACCTACTACCTCAGAATCAGTTCCAGGCAAATGTTGCTGTACCACCTTCACACCTAATCTGTCTCTGGGAATTCATAATATGCCTGAGCTAAACAAGGAAAGTGGTCCAGAGTCCTCTGATTTGGTTTCACAGGGACCACTTACAGTTCAGAACAATAAAGCAGCACTATTATGTGGGTTTCTGCCCCATTCTCCAGTATATCCTAGCCACTATTATTCCAGCCAGTCAGCTGGAATCTCAGCATGCATTTCCCCCCCCCCCCCCCCCCCCCCCCTTCTCCAAAAACTAGTCAGGCAATCTATAGGGGCCAGAAAGTTGACTGTATATTAACAGCAAGCACCATCACCTCTTCCTTACATCATGTTCTAAAGTAAGAGTGAGTCATGGGTCTTTTATGAAAGGACAAGTTAAACACACCAGCTCCAAAAGAAGATTCTGGAATATATAACCCCGCAACTGCCTTGGTGGAGTCACAGACAGATGTCAGACATATCTCCTCTCCTCACCATTTTCAAACACTAAGCCCAAACATCCTGTGCAGTGGTTATGCTGTCACAAATCCAGGTTTAAGGTGTCTGTCTTTAGTACATTTTATATGAAACATAATTCAGTGCTTGGATTCCAGTCTGAGGTAAGAACCTAAAGGTCAGGTATGGCAATGGTGAGGCCCCTTAGTGAGGTTTAGCATTTAGTTTGTGTTCTAGCTCTTTCTCTGCAGAAGAAGGATGATAGCATATTTATACTCACAGCATCCCTGTAAGGCAGGGCAGTATTAAAATTTACAAAGTACCCAAGTACTTTAGCAAAGAAAGTAGAAAGTTGAGAGATCATACAGAGTTCTTGAGTGAATGAATATTAGTGATTATTTTGCTTTTTCATCTACAGATGCTTTTAAAGTTCACATAAACATTTAAGACCTCTTCTGAAAATAAGAAAAATAAAACCTTTAATATGTATTTTGCAATCAAGAAACGGGGAGGAACACAGACATTATGAATAACCCATTGTCAGGGCCAGTCTGCTCCACATCTCAAAGCTGGCACTGCAGCCTGGGAGCCTGACTGGCAGTTGTATGGCACTGCTCAAAAGCAATGGGCCAACAGCCACCCAATGGGGAAGTACAGCTTGTTGAGAAACTAAAAAATCATTCTGTTCAGTTTCAGCCTGACATATGCATCACTTTCTACATTGTTTTATATTACCAAAAAGTTGAATACACTTGCTTGAAACAATTCCATCTTAATGAACTTTCAAAAACCTCAAAGCACTATCAGGAAGCTTCAGATTCTCCAGACTGTTACTGATTAAATGAACTTCTGCTTACCAGTAAGCATCATCATTTGGTGTCTTGCTTCATGCCCCACTTTTAAAAAGATTTTTCTGTTTATTCTTGTGGACAATTTATGTTAGTATCTGGCTCTAGAGTTATTATATACAATGTCACATATGGTAAATCATTCCCATGAAAAGCACATGGTTTGCATTATACCTACACTTGCAACTCCTGATGAGACACTGTGGCCATTTGTATCAACACGGGAACCTAGATAAAATACATTAATTGTTTCTATCTGCTTGGATTTTATAATCCCTCCCTCTGAGGAAACTAAGCAAAAATACTTAAAAAACCTCAAAAGTATTTAGGTACGTTATGGACAGTGGTGGCAAAACTCTAGATTTCACCTGCTCTTATGCAAACATAGGATGACGTGCAGGAATTCACTGAAATAATCCTAGATTTGTGTCTCTTTAAGCGAGGCTGGACTGCTGAAAAAAGATGCCTGGAGTCTATTTCTCTTCTGCACTGAACCCTGTAGGGTTATCCACACTGCTGTAAAGCAAAGTCACTGTAAAATGTTATCAAACCACAGTGATGTTCTACATATTTTCCACACATGTAAATGCCTATAAAAGAGCAAGGCATAGAAAAGTAAGACCTAGACAGTTGTCAGTCTGAATTTCCTTCCCCATATCCTCCAGGCTTCTTGAAGATTACACAGATTTGGCTTTATTTCCTTATGCTAGTCAAATCCTGCAACTTCTAGATATCAGCATGATTTCCAGTGCACGTTACCTTGCAGTTCTTACTATCGGTCCCGATCAACCACTGGAGCAGTAAAGATGAGTCAAGCACAGGCACGCCCTCTCTCCATGCCTCACACAGCCACAAGCCTCTTTACCCCAGCACACATTTTCTGATGGCATCACCAGGAATTCTTCTGTGTTGAAGAAATACTGAAGAAAGATAAAACAGCAGAAAGCTGTGTTTGTTTCTGTCTTGCAGATCAATCATAAGCAGCTCTTATGCAGAGAGCAGGATCTGGTTTAAAGTGTCAATTATCATATGAATACAATGAACCATTACTACAAAATAAAGTACAAGCTGGAGCTAAATGAAGATCCTCTAGCACTGTAATTCCAAGTTTTCTGAACTGCTTTTCCCATCTGCAATTAATTCTTCCTCTGCAAACAACTCTACCTTGAGTATTAGTGCCACATACTGGAAATCATGATAACACATTAACTGTAAAAGATTTCATAACACAAAATCAAGCTGCACTGACTTTATGAGGTAGTTAACGAAACAGCAAAATTTATATCTTCCTAATGCTAGCAACTGTATTTCAAAGTTGTATTATTATAACTTATGTAAAAGTTCAGATTTCTTAATTGCACAACTAAATTATAAAGTTTGCTCATTAAAGAGAGAATCAAACTGTGTGTCAAATTAAATTCCTTACCCTTGAGAGTTCAATCACCTCCTGATATTCTCATAATTGTGCTTAAAAAATCCCACCCAACTGACTGTCCCTTTCTGTTGGGTTTTACTATTTTTCCTATGTTTTGATTCAGAATGAGACTTAAAGGGGGACTGCTGGTCAGCAGCCTAACATTAACTGCAGCATCTTGGGAGCTGTAATCCACACACATTTAGGCTGCTTTTCTCCTTCACTAGCATAAAGTTTGCTGAAATTTGTAATAACCTGCTCTATTCACAACGACTTTACAAACCTCCTGAATAAAACTACTGGGTACACCAAATGTAAATTTTATCTCTCTTCTTACCTCACTGATTAAATTCAGTGTAAGTAAGGAAATATGACTGAAACTTAAGTCACAACTTAGAAAAAAACAAAGCTTTGTAGGAAGTTCTGAACTCCCTATCAAATATGACAAAGCAAGACACATAACAGTAGTTGTTGTCTTATGGTGAAGATATAAGAAACGCTTTTTTATTATTTACAGTCCAATAATTAATTGCTATTAAGTTCACTCATTATGCTATGTAACACTTTACAGGTAAACATAAGGGTAATAAATAAATATCATTCTAATATGATGACTAAATCTGATCACTTGGAGATCCTTACTGCAGTATTACAGAAATAAGCTATACATCTTACGTGAACTTGAAAAGAACACTCATGATTATAGTAGACCACACCCAAAACACCCCACCAAACCAGCTCCTCATCCCCTCCAAAAAAAACCTCATATAGGAATTCAAAAAGGGGTACACCAGGAATGCTTGCACTTTAAGCCAATTCCCCTACTCTCCAGTTAGATTTTAGTCTTCTCTAATATTAACTGCTGGTTATACCTGAGGTCTCTTTCATTTCTTTTAATTCCTACAACTTCATAGTTTCCCCCCTCTGGTTGTTCTGGCTGAACACTAAGTTTTGCCGAGAACTCTGATGCCAAACAGGCAATCAGAAATCCTAATTACAAGTTCAACTGTTAAACTGGCAGCTGAGCTGGCAAATCAGAACTGCCCAACTATCCAGGTAAGACAGCCTCAGGGATCAGGATCTGAGGCGCAAAGGAGTGCCCCATGTGAGAAAGGAACAACACAAAGTTGGGGTAGCAAAGTACACTTTAAACCCATTTTATTCTCAGTGGAAGAGCCCAAAAGAGCAGTGACAGTAACAGAGGAATGACTCGGGCAGGGCTCAGCTGCTATAACCGTTACTCCTTTCCACAGCCGGCCCAGCTCCCCCAGAGGCTCCCTACTCACTCCACCCCTCCATATCCCCTCACGCAACAGCGAACACACCCCACAAGCCCTCAGGACTCCCAAACCACCTTTCCCCACTCCACCGAGCCCAGCAACCGCCCCCTCAACCCTCCCCACCTCACCCGCCCTCCCAGGCCTCACCAGCCCGCGCCTCACACCTCCCCGCCTCGCCACTCTCCTCACACCACCACTCCCGCACGCTGCACCTACGCTTGCTGGCTCGTCCGCCCTCCCTCTCCTTCCTGCCTCAGGATTGGCTGTCCGCGGTATGGCCCCGCCTCCCACCGGTCGCGATTGGCCTTTGCGCGCGAGCGGCGGTTCGGCGGGGTGCCGCGCGGTGGGCGGGCGAGCGGCAGCGGCGCTGCTATTGGCGGGAAGACGGCGGCCTGCATGTTAGGCTGAGTCGCCGGCGGAGCAGAGGGGCCGAAGGTGCTATTGTTGCCGGATCGCCGAGCAGAGGAGCCGGCGGATACCGGGGCCGGGCAGCGCGGCGCGGGCCCAGCGGCAGCCATGAGTGGCGGCGTGTATGGCGGAGGTGAGTCCGGCGCCGCCTCGCTTGCCCGTCCTCCCCTCCCCCGCCCCGTGACCGTTGAGCCCAGCGCTGTCCCGTGAGGCGGCGCGTGCGAGTCTCCTCCGGGCGCTTCCCGCCTCCTCGCCGCTCCCTCAGGCCCCGAGCGCGGCGCGCCGCGGCCCGGCGCTCCCACAGCCCCGTGGCAGAGCCGGAGCCTTCCAGGTCCCCCCGTTTCTTCGGCGCGGGGTGGCAGCATGCGTGAGGGAGAGGAGGCGGCTGCAGGCCTTGTTTATGCCCCTCCCGGCGTCGCTTCGCTGAGATGCTTCCCCCGGACACCGGCCAAGCCGTGGCCTTGGGCTGAATTAACGCTGCTTGGGTGCAGGGTGGCCTGAGAAGACTCCGCGCTTTGGAAACTGGGGTGTAGTTTCTTTCCAGAGCACTTCTGCACAGCCTTCCGTGAGGACTAAAGTCCAGGTGTTTTGTTTCAGACTTCGGTTTTCTTGAGGGTGTGCAGAGCACCTCAGTGAGGATCGGGGCCCGCAGGGATGAGGGCGCTTCGTGGTGTGACAGCCTTCACTTACAGAATAGGTGTTTTCAGGCCTGCCTTTCTAATTCTGATAGCTCCCGGGAGGTTTGGGCTCACTTGGATTTTCGTGACCGTTAATTAAAAATTAGCACTTTTGAAAGCTTTGTCTTGTCGTCTATTTAGATGCAACTGTGTTCTCCCTGTTCTGTTAAAATTTCCCTTTTACTTATGCTGAAGGAAGGTGTTACAATGTCCCACGTAAAGCTTATTTGCAGTCTAGTTCTGCAGTAACCGGAGTTCTGAATAGAGAAGTTTCTCCCTGCCTTGAAAAGGATGCCTTGACTTGCTTTGCTTCTTTCGCAAGTAAAACAGTGGGTAGGGAAAGGTCAGGGTTGTCTTAGAGTGTCATAACCATTCACTGCCTCTTTATTAACAATCTTTTCAGATGAAGTTGGGGCTCTTGTTTTTGACATTGGCTCGTATACAGTGAGAGCAGGCTATGCAGGAGAGGACTGTCCAAAGGTGAGAATCTGTATGACTCGATGGAAGTGCAGCATGAATTTATGCCTTAGGCCTTGTTTGTTAGTTACAAGTTTTCAGAATATACTGGTTTTTGTTCTGACTGTATTGTATAAGAAAAGCTCTGAATTTATGAACAAAAAACCACCCAAACCATTAATAATTCTCATATACTGCTTACTTTTTGCCTTACAGGTTGATTTTCCAACAGCCATTGGTGTGGTGCTAGAAAGGGACAATGGCAGCACTCTGATGGAGATTGATGGTGACAAAGGCAAACAGGGGGGCCCGACTTACTACATAGACACCAACGCCCTCAGAGTTCCCAGGGAAAATATGGAGGCCATTTCACCTTTAAAAAATGGAATGAGTATGGCGCCTTTTTCTACCTGTTTTTAAAATAGCATCGCTAGGCTGCAAAAAGTAATAGCTTTTATGTAAACAGAGGCTATGTATGGCAACAGAAGCCACAAGAACAAAAAATTTATGAATTGCATGAAGTATAGTTGGTTTACAGTGTTAGTGGACTTTCAGCATAATTCTTGAAATGTTATGATCATGATTACAGAGGAAGAGAATTCTGCAGAGGAGGTGTATGTCTGCTGAGGATAGCTTTTGACTAAAGAGCTCTACACAAAAAAAGCATTGGAAAACCTTAACGTATTTATGAAATGGAACAAAACTTAGAAGTAACTAATCTGCTCGCTTCAATGTTGTTTCAGTTGAAGACTGGGATAGTTTTCAGGCAATTTTGGATCACACTTATAAGATGCATATTAAATCTGAAGCAAGTTTGCATCCTGTCCTTATGTCCGAAGCACCAGTGAGTAAAAGCAGCTTTGCATTTTGATAAGTCTTAACTGTGTCTTCTTGTTGACTCTACAAACATTGGTTGTAGACAAGTCTGACACTGGCTTGTAGGTTATGAGTGTTAAAACTTAGCTACAGAAATAACAATTCTAAAATACTTTGCCAGGTTCTGGAAAGTAATCTGCTTAAGAAAAAGTCTAAAAAAGAAAACAATTTGAAATAGTTTGCATGAGTTGTATTAGAAAGTATTTACAATGTGCTATTGTTTTTCACTTATCAAAAAGAAGTCAAAATTAAAAAAATCTCACTTTACTGCCTAGAATAAAAACAAAGATGTTTGGATGTCTTATTGTGTATTAAGTTACACTTAATAAAATGCCATTGAAAATCTGTCACTTCATTCAGCCTTACAATTAATATTACGTGACAGAGAATAATGTTTATAATGCAGAAGTTTTCTTTTTTTCTCACTTCATTTCTGTAAATGGCCCTGTAAGGTAAGTGAAGTGGGTGAATACAAATTTCTGGGAAAATACATGGACGAGGTTTCTGTCATTTAATAATGCCCAGCATTTGAAGGGCAGACCTTAAAGTTAGAATAGAAAAGGTAGATATGCCATACAAAAGTTATGCCATTCTTTAAAAAAATCTCACGAAAAGGATTTTATTTTTCGTTATTCTCTTGTGTTGAATTGTAGCTTGTGGAGTATGGATAAATTCGCAATGGTTGTTTCATGTTTGATGGCTCAGTGGGTGTCTGAATAGAGGTTCCCATTAACATTCTCCTTGCAGAACTAATCTTACTTTAATGTATTGGCTCAGAAAAAACATTTTCAGTAATGTGTAGAATATTTGATACATATCCTGGCTTAATTGCAATTACAGTAGAACTGTAGGAAGATACCTTGGAAACAGGAAAATCTGGATTTATTTTTCTTTTAACTAGGCAAGTTATTTCTTGTATCTTTCCCCTTGTAAAATGGGCATGTTACTTGTAGAGTTCTCTGAGAGACTGATACTGGAAGAGCTGTAGAAATACAAAGAAATCTCTATTGTAACAGTAAAAGTGTATATCACTTTTCATTCTGTGTGATAGATGAGCGTTAGTGTATTGTAGTAGAATTGGAAGTTTCTAAAGAAGTAAATTACTAGAAATCTATCTCTACAGAACTTTTATATGATTTTAAACTGTGGCTATAATAATTCTAACTACTTCTTTATTATGTCAGTGTTCTTAGTGTGCTCTAATGATAAACATATCTTTCTTTTGGTCACTTATTTGATTTGTGACTTGGTTTATTTTTTTCTTCTAGTGGAATACTAGAGCAAAGCGTGAAAAACTGACTGAATTGATGTTTGAACACTACAACATCCCTGCTTTTTTCTTGTGTAAAACCGCTGTTCTAACAGCGTATCCTTTGGAATGTTTCACTGCCTTTCCCCACACCCAGGAAATTACAGTAAACTTATTCCAGGCAATTCCTAATACAACAGCATGTCTAACTTTTCTTCTTTCAAATTAATTTTTTAGGAGGAAGTAAAAAAAACTCCATTTCTGAAGCTTAGAGCTCAGTTTTGAAGTTCTCCCGATCTGACTGTTTTCCTTGGAGATGATGGTTTGTTTTTTTTGGGGAGGTGGTGGGGGTGTTATTTTTCTGGTTTTAATTTTTTTTCCCATTGTGTATCATGGGTAAGAATATTACAGACCTGAAATGGTGTTGTCCAGGCTACTAGATAGAGTAATTAGAGCTTGAAGTTACCATAGCCTTAAGATGAATATTTGTGATGATTTTAAACTAATAACATGTTTTCAATTTCAGAGTCTAAATGAGTTGGATGTACTGAGAGCTTGCTGCATAGTATTGACGTGAAGTCCCACCTTTCTACATCCAAAGCTCAAGTTAGTTCACAGATAGAAGTGAAATGCTGTTCTCTCTATGAGGTTGTGCGCTTCATGGAAAGACAATACGTGCTGGGAAACAGCAAATCATTTTGTAGAGCCAAGGAATAGAACATCTGTGTCCTCATTCCTAGCTATGCTCTAATTGTATGGCAACGTTTTTTTTCTAAAGTGAAAATTACAGTGTTTTCCTTAATCATTTTGACTAGTTTTGCTAATGGGAGATCTACAGGTCTCATTTTGGATAGTGGAGCAACACACACCACTGCTATTCCAGTGCATGATGGATATGTACTTCAGCAAGGTAAAAATTTTCATGGGTAAGAGCATTGTAGTATCAAGGTCAAGTTAGCTTGCTTTCTGCTTTCTCAGTTTTGTTATTGTTTCTAAATCTGTGTATCCCCTTAAATATAGAAGGAAAAAAAAAAAAACTAACAGCATTCACTGACAAATAGTTTGTTGGGAGACTTTGTGATTTCAGTGTTTTCCAGGTTGGTGGGGTTTTTTTGTTTTTGGTTCTCTTTTTGTCTTCTAGGTATTGTAAAATCGCCACTTGCAGGAGACTTTATTACTATGCAGTGCCGAGAATTGTTTCAGGAAATGAACATAGAGATAATTCCTCCATACATGATTGCTTCAAAGGTGGGAAAATAACTTTATTTAATAAGTGTTTGCTTGGGGAGAGGCTTAAATGGTTAACCAATGATTGTGTTTCCTACAATCTCAGGAAGCAGTTCGTGAGGGGTCACCAGCAAATTGGAAGCGAAAAGAGAAGTTACCCCAGGTCACTAGGTCTTGGCACAACTACATGTGTAATGTAAGTAGGTAATTTCCTGCACTCTCAAACTCCCCTAGGCGTCCCATAAAGTTTTTTTGCAAGTATATCAGGTTTTCCTCTTGAAGAACTAGAAAAATCTTTAAAAAGTCAGTATCAGTTCTATAAATTCTGTAAGTTTGAAGACTGAAATTCTTATAACCATATTATTCTTAATTCCATAGTGTGTCATTCAGGACTTCCAAGCTTCTGTCCTCCAAGTATCAGATTCAACCTATGATGAACAGTACGTCACTGTTTTCCTTCTTGTAAAATTAATTATCAGTTGTGCATGGGATGCTTAGCCTGCTCATTGTTGTTGACTGGTTTTATTACAGAAGTTTTTTAGATAAAAACTGTTTATTTCTGAAAGTAGAAATACAGTGTACATCCAGGTGACAGGTTTTTTTATTTACTATTCCAAGATGCATGAGATCATAATAATTGTTATCAAAAGTGCAAGTCATACCAATCACAATATTCCCATTGAAACCCTAGTTTATAATGCCACTTAGATAAGATCCTGTTCACACAGCACTTTAATATGTCCCTTTCTGACTGATGCTCCAGGGTAGCAGCACAAATGCCAACAGTTCATTACGAGTTCCCCAACGGCTATAACTGTGACTTTGGTGCTGAGCGTCTAAAAATTCCTGAGGGATTGTTTGACCCTTCTAATGTAAAGGTAAAACAACTATGATATGTGGTAATTGAAAGGCTTTAAATGCCTAGATTATCATGTCTGCCTTCTGTATGATGTTCTTAATTTCATGATTTGTATGTGTGTATTTACACTGTGTGGTTCTTTCATGTGTGGTAGAATTTGCCTGTGTTGTATTAGTGTTGGGGAAATGAAGAATGAAATGTAGTTCAAAATGGGTGGTGATGAGCTGAATGGGAAAATCGGAATTTTTTTTTTCTTTCCCTAAAAATTGCTTAGCTCCCTCTCTAGTAATACTTGTCAATTCAGCTCATTCGGGGCTTTTATATGCTTTGCTCTTTTGAAGCGATGATGTGTAGATTACTAATTTTAATTCTAGGGTTTATCTGGTAACACGATGTTGGGTGTGAGCCACGTTGTCACAACAAGCGTTGGAATGTGTGATATAGACATCAGGCCGGTAAGTGTTAGTCAGACACGTATTATTTTAAGGCACAGATATTTTTGTGCTGATATATTTTTTTTGGGGACTAGAACACTGTTGATGAAGAAATGTGGATTTCCTAGGATAATCATAAACACACTAGAATAATTCTCCAAATATTACATATTTGTATATAGGAATATGTAGAGTTACTCTTCTGTGTTACACAAGGCTAAATCTGGATTTTTTCCTTTTACTCGGTATTTCTACTTATATTTCAACAGCTAGCGTCCAGATTTTGTGGCTAGCACTGCATAATGTGCATTGGATTGGCTTCAGATAAGCATTTCATGTTTGTAACTTTCTTTTTTTTTGTTTTATCTTCAGATTTTTGGGTGTGGCAGATAAACATAATCATATAGAACTTTTGTAGAGAGTGGAAGGAAGAAAAGAGGTTTTAAGGGAAAACTTTCTTTTTAAAATTATGTTCTAACTTTCTCAGGTGTCAATTTGAAAATATTCTAGGTTTGATACAGACTGCATGGGGGTTGTTTCAAAAATGTTTCCTCTGAACTGGCATGTCGGGCGGTCTTAGAAGGCCAGGCCATGGTTTATGTTCACCAACTGCAGCATTAGTGAGATTGAAAACTGTTGCAGTGCTGTGGGGTTTTCCTTTGTGGTTGGAACATCCAACTGTAAGAAAATGAACAGTTCGGATAAGGGAGATATCTGTAGGTGTAGGGTTCTCTATAGTAGAAAATGCTCTGTGAAATCACTAAGAATCATTATTGACATAGCTTCTGTCTTCCTTGTATAGTTTAGTATTAAGCTGTTGTGAAATATTTTTCAAGTGATTAAAAAATTAATTGAATTGGAAGAGGTAATAATGTTGGCATGAAGTGATGTCTTATTGCTGTTGATTATATGTACTTGTGTGCCATTCCTCTCTTCTGTGAAACAGTTGTTTTGAGTTGTTAATATTGTAGGTTGCTTATTCTCTTTTTAGGGCCTCTATGGCAGCGTGATTGTTGCAGGAGGAAACACTCTGATACAGAGTTTCACAGACAGATTGAACAGAGAGCTGTCTCAGAAGACTCCACCGGTAAAGCAACTCTTTAAATGACTGCATTGAGTTACTTACCATTTTGCTCTTCTGCCACATAAATACACAAACATGTATCGTAGCTTTGACTTTGTCAGGAACCCAACAGCTCAAGAGATTTCTGCAAGGTAAGAAATCTCCTTCTTTAAAGAAAAGAAAGAGGTCTTGGAAAGTTCTTAAATGAAATGAATTCCAGCAGAGATTATAACTGCTTTCTGAATATTTTACTTCTCCATTCCTGCTTTCAGATTGTGATTCTAAGTTCTGTAATTGTCCCTAAGCAACAGTAGCTATTTCCCTTGATGGCTTCTCTTCTTAAGTGTTGCTGACTAATTTGAGGCACATTCAGTTATTCTGGCTAAGGTCTTGTCATTTTGTCATGGGAATTTTTCTTCCTGGATTCTACAGACAACTCAACCTACTCATAGATAAAACCTGGTGATCTAACGTACTTTTTTCTTTAAAATAATTTGTTGTCAAACAAAGTATTAATACCTTACACCTGTGTTCTTGAGAGCACATACAGCTTATGATATTTCTGGAATATTCATATTCAATTAAAAAAGTGCTACTTGTAGCAACTCTGCAATCATAAATGTTACGAGAAACTGAGAAAGGTAGTTACTCGTTGCTTCTTATAAGAGCTGAGGAGGAACCCATTGAAATGCAAACATTTTATTGCTATAAGGCATTTGAAAACAAAAGGAATGAACGGGTCCAAAAAGGCCTAGATGAATTAAGTTCAGCAACGTTAGATATTTTAGTCCCAGTGCACATTTTAAGTAGCCCAGTGTTAGAGATGACAATATATACCATGGGTATTATTGCTCTCTACTTGCCCTATTTCTAGCCTTAAACATGTGGAGCTGTTCCCTGTTGGGAGACAAGATAAAAGCCACACATGTTCTGTTCCACGATGGCTGTTCTTGAATTCCAAGTGCAGGGCAGATGAGCATTATTGGAAGTTTAAGAAAATCAACCTTTTCCACCTGCATGTTGGTGTATACACCAAGTTCTTTGTGCTGTCCTTTTGTCCCTAAAGGTGATCAGCCTACACTTTGATTGTTCTTTCATTTTGCCTCCTTTTCAATTCAGAGCATGCGCCTGAAGTTGATAGCGAACAACACAACAGTGGAGCGGAGGTTCAGCTCGTGGATTGGTGGTTCGATTTTGGCTTCTTTGGTTAGTAAACCTGTGTTGCTATGCTAAGCAGCACTGTCCACCCGAAAATCTAATTCTGCATAAGGGCATTGCAGAGTTTGTGCCGCTGTAGGAATCGTGATCTTGTCTATCCTTGTGGTAAGGTGAAGAGAATCTATTTAAAAAATGAGACATGAGGGTTTCCAATTAAAAAATAACTTGCCACATTCTCCCATTTTTAATGGCAAGGTGCAGACTTGAAATAAGACATCTAGAAATGATGTGTATAGTACACCATGAAAGTAGCAAAGCTGTTTCTGCATCATATTCCCGAGTTGAATTCTACAAGTTACTGTGTACTGAAATGGTTTGTGGGGATTAAAGTAGAGGTATGGGAAAGGGAGACCAAAATCAGCTTTCAGTACTGCAACTTCCAGTCTTTAGTTTAATTGCTAGCAATATAAAACTCAAAGGAAAAGATGCTTAAGCAGGTCAAGTCCTCTTACCTCATTTAATGTAAAGACTTGCTTGTTTTCCCTCCTAGGAAAAGATAATTATGTTTCACTTAACCTTCATTTGTTTTCTGATTATTTTTTTATTGTGTGTTTTGTTGGTGTGGTTTGTTTTTTTTTTTTTTGTAGGGTACTTTTCAACAGATGTGGATTTCTAAACAAGAATACGAAGAAGGAGGGAAACAGTGTGTAGAAAGAAAATGTCCTTAAACCTCTTACTGTGAAAACTGCTGCCTGCTCAGTGCTCCTTCTGTTTTATAGCTTTAGCATACTCAGGAATGGGATGGACTCTTTTTGTAGAAAGTTTATATTGGATTTTTTGCATAATTCAAGTTCCATTTTAACAAACCTTAGAAATGTTGAGAGACCTAATAGGTACTATCATAGAAAAAGGATGTTTACATCCCTCGTAAAGCAATAATTCATGTAACAAGCATTTTATAATTTTGTATAAATATCTATTTTCTCTAGTATCTTTTCCTGGGAACAGCTTTACAGATTAGCTAGTAGATAGAGGCCTAACCTTGCAAATACCCATGCAAATTTATTAAAAACCTCTTGTCTACTTTCACATATTAGTCTTCCTTGCTGGTACTTTGGCCTTAAATTGCTCTTGTCTCTGAAAAAATAAAATTTTTTTTTTATATTTGAGCAACTTTGTGAGTACTTGCAGAGAAAGTTACTGTTCTGTTTTACAGATGGAAAGTTTGTAATCTACTATAGGTGACTCCATTCACTGTAAACTTTTACTGTCTCATGAAAGTGTTACATTCCATGTGGTGAATGTTACGTTAAGCACTGGTTTGCTAATTTTCTATTATGGAGCAATTTCATTTCAGTAAACAATCAGTGCTTTCCACCTGATTTCTAAGAATGTATGTAATGCCTTTGTGATGTAGGTGAGAAGCAAAACTTGTTCAAGCCAGGGAAGTTAAAGCAAAAGAATTGTCTCTAAGACGAGGAGAACGGTCATAGAAGACCTCAGGCTGTGGTTGACATTTTGGCAGGGAGCTGTAACTCCGAGGAGCAGTCACTGCTTGTTTATTGCTGGTATAACTCCCTCCGCTGACTCAGAGCAGGGTCAGTAAGTGCCTGCGTCTTGCATGGGGAGTGTGCACTCAGGGGCAGAGGAAGTAGGATGATTTTTTTTTTTTTCTTGAGCAGGAACTGGCTGTCAGGATGCAGCTCTATGTTGCTGTTAAACTTATTTTAATTTAAAACCGTGTGATGTTCTGTATTGGGACACAATGGAGTTTTGCTCCTTATCTTAAAAGCTGTGGAAAACCAAATAGCATTTAACTGATTTAAAAAAAAATAATGTAAACAGTACTGCTACATTTTTCGTATCCTAAAAGATCTTGTGGGTAAATAATGATGAGGCCTCTAGTTGAAAACAGTTTCACATTACCTCCAAACAATAAAGTAATTTATCAAAACAGCCTGCTTTTGTCTTATCATGATAACCATTAGCTGCTCTTGAGACCAAGTTGCCTGATGCATGTTTCCGAAGCTCTCGGCAAACTGTATTCCTCTCACAAAATAAGGCAACAGCTACAGTAGCAGATACATCACCCACTCAGGTTGTCATACTGGAAGAAAAAAGGCTAGTTTGCATTCAAGTAGAATGTGGAATGTCACCTGAACTTGTCTCTTAGCACGCCACAATGAGTAACGCTGCATAAAGTTACTGTGGCATCAGTGACTGGACAGCTTGGAGCTAGAAGTGAAGATGTAAAGTAGGCTTTTTTGGGGTTTTCTTTATGAATTGATGATTCTGCCTTTTAAGCTTTCCTTCTGAGGCACGTGCTTAGGTTTTGACTTTTACAGTCAGAATTACTGCCATTGTACTATATCTGTGGATGTTCTAGCACCATACAGAGAACAAAACACTTTCTGGGGCTTTCTCACCCCTGTAAAGAGTTTCTGTTTAAGAAGGGGGTATTTTGTGTGATGCAGAGGAGTAACTAAAGGTCAGGATGATGGAGATGGTAGATATGTCTGTCTCCTACAGTTTTGATTCCCCTGGAGTTTCCAGTGTCTTAATCAGATTATACTGTATAGCACCCTTGCTTCCTCAAAAACTAGTGTTTGACTTTATTCTAAATTTCTACACAACCTCATGTAAAGGTTAAAAGCTTTCATGAAGTAGGTGTTTACCATCTGAGAACAGCAGCAGTACCCTTCTGCTTCAGTTTCATAAAAGACTATTACCAGTCTTCCTTCAAACATTTTGCACACTGCAAAAAACATTGAAACATTTGCGCAATTTGTCATAGGCATCTAGAAATCTAGGTATAAAAACTACACTGTTAAAAGTTCACAGGCTAAATATTTCATACTTTCTAACAAGCCAGACTTAAGGCAGGAAAAAAGTTCCTTGTAGCAGACTGAAGAGCATATTTTTCCATTCTTTATGCAGAAAGCACATGTAATTTAAGTGACACACCTGTAACTGGGATGATCAGGGAACAAAGACTAGTATGTGAGTTTCAGAGGCTCTCAGGTTTCTGACTGGTTTTAATGCATATTTGTTAAACTAAACCAGGTAAATATTATCCTTACACTATGCTTTCAGCGGGCAGTCAGTCGGTGCTTTTCACTGTTAACACCATAGCTGGTTAATATGTAATTTTTCAAATGTTTTTAAAAAATACTGTTAGGATTAATTTGAGTTACACATCAAAGCTACTTTTTAATTCCAGAACACAAGTTTAATTTAGGTCAAATGTGGGATTAAAAAAAGGGAAAAAAAAAAAATGGAGACTCTCAGGAATGCTCAGTTGAGTTGTTTGCTGGTTTCAGAACTTGTTTCGTGTTCCAGACAAAGATAATCAACCAACTGTTTGCAGTGCTCTCCCAGCATGTTACCGGCTCTGAGATTTTACAGCAAGGTGAGGGAACTTCCTTTCCAAGAGCTTCTGCTTCTTCCTCTCTAGATTTTGCCTTCTCGCCCTTTTACGTAAAAATTTTTCACGTCTGAGCCTGAAATAAAGAAGTCAGTGTGGTCAATTTCCAGATAGCTTGTAACAACCTTAGTGAGCTCACCCACCCAATCAAGTAGAGGCTCCCAGTGATTAAACTTCAGTATTAATTTGCTTTTGATAAAGAAGCCTGCAAAGCCAATTATTTTTTTCTTCTGCTTTTGAATTCTACAGAAATTCAACCTCTGGCAAGATCTTAGGTAGTCTGCATGTAAAGTTACTTTTACAGTGCAACTTCATAGGTAACCAAGTCTCCTAATAACTTCAGATCGAAACAGCAAAAACAAACAGAACAAGCCGTAATTTTAAAAAACCTTATTTTCAGTCTGCTAGCTGTAAAAACAACAAAATTACTACTATTTTTTTCTGTGCAAAGGGGAATAAGGAGGACTGAGGAACAGATCAGAAAATAACTTACTATGTCAAAACAAATGTTTTTACCTGATGAAGCGATCCACATGAGGTAAGTAATAGAATTTCCTCTTTTTGTATTTTTTGTTCAAGTACCATGGTATTGGCCATTCCTTATATGTGTACCT
The DNA here is from genome assembly GCF_031877795.1 of Strix aluco. Taxonomy (NCBI): domain Eukaryota; kingdom Metazoa; phylum Chordata; class Aves; order Strigiformes; family Strigidae; genus Strix; species Strix aluco. The sequence goes on along the minus strand of NC_133939.1, from coordinate 22,964,864 downwards.
GTTAAAGACAGATAAAAATGATTACAGAAAGTACACTTTTTATCTTCATTCCTGGATTCTACCAGTTACACCTGGTTACAGTACAGTGATAAAGTGGTCTGACCAGAGATCACAGAGGTTGTACGTGGGTATATACCTTCTGTTGCTGGTTTGGTTTGTAACTACATCTCATGTAGTTCAGCGTCTTTCTGTGGAGTGGTCTTACTTTAAAAACAGATGTTTGAAGAGAGGGCCCAGTACAGACAGTGATTCTTTGCATTTATATTTCAAAGTTACTCCTTCATAAGAAAACTTTGAAAAGCTGATGTGAACAAACCATGAAGAGAGTTTTGTTTCTACTACCATTTTCTTTGAAATGCCAGTGTTGGAGTGTCACGTCAAGTGCAAGTCTGCCTGAACATAAGTCTTTCCCTCTAAACATAGGCTCTATTATTTCTGTTTGGGGTTTCTCTTGCATATGGGCTGCACAGATGGCTTGTGCAGCCTCACCTACAGACTCCAGTGCATCCAGATTGTGTCAGACCTACTACTATGTGCATTGCAGAGTTCCTTTTCATGTTGTCTGCCCCTTCCCTCTGCTTTAACTGGGGACTGCACTTCCAACTATATGGGCAAAACCCTTCTCTGCAGACAGCGTTTCCAAGCAGAAAGATCTACAGAGGCCTTATCCCTAGAGATGTAAATCTAGTGGTTAGTGCATTTAGTACTCTATTTATATTTCATGGGTAAGCAACAAATGGATAACAACTGAAAATTCACCATTATTACAATGTGTGACCTTCTGTTATCTACACTATTACTGCAGAGCTGATTAGTGTAATTAGTGCTTCCAATGCCAATATGATGAGGGTAAAATACTGGTTAATGAAACAGCAGGTCCCACCAGATCCTTCAGCATCATCACCTGAAGTTACAGATTATTGAAAGTATCTGGACAATAAATAATTCTAAAGGTAGAAGCTCCTAAGTTAAATATCTGCCAAGACTCTTAGGAAATTCCAACAGATGTTTATGTGGTCTCATGCAATACTTTGGGTGGCTGTCCCCCAATATGGGGATTTTGCATTATAACTATGTAAGTCCAGAAGGTTCAACTTGAACAGTATTCCCCAGTTCATTCCTGAGTTACAGAATAGCTATAGTAACACATCCTCTGAGTACAGGAATCATATTAGTTACACGGAACTAATTTTGTTATAATTAACAGTAGAGTTTACCATTGAATTATTTAGTAACAATTATAACCACATTAAAAAAACCCCACCCAAACTCAAGAGGCACCTGAATGCTGACCAGAAAACATGTTTCCTTCTATACAGAATATGCATCCTTTTTTGATTAGATAAGGATTTTCTGGTAAAGAGACATACCACAAGAAAAATTCACACGTATGAAAAAAAGTTCTCTTTTCCATACCAGTAGGTGCGTCCTAAGAAGTCATGTCTCCACTCGCCAGGTACTGGTTTTTCATGGCCGGTTTGTAAAAGTCTCAAAGCAATTTCCCTTTCTCTGACAACTAAGTCTATATTTTTCATAGACTTTTCTACCTGGAAATAGGAAATAGTTTCAGGATGGGCCAACAAAACATAACACTGACAATTTAAAAGATCTCAAATTAAGATCTAAGGCAAAACTTAAAGGAAAAGCAAAAGTAAAACACACTAGGAAATCATGAGTAATCTCACAGGTATGGACTGAGTGAAACAGCTGAATTGGCCCTGTGTACTAGAACAGTAAAGAATGGGTGCTCTAAAAACCAAACTTAGAAGCAGAACAGATATGAAATAACTGACGGTCTGATATTTCATTAAAGACTAGCTGGCTAATACATAAAGTCAGATCTAATGCTGAAGCATAGAAAGCAAATAGAAGATATGCTCTATGTATTTCTGTCCAACGGTTTGTACTGGCTGTTTGTTATCCTAGTTTTCACTTTGGAGTCTGGTCACAGCTCAGTAATGCCTGTTGGCTGATTAGAAAGCTGCCTTGACTCAACTACAACACTTGAGATGAAGGTTTTTAATTAGGTCTGTCTCATAATATTACTCATAACATACGCATTACATATGGCAACATGTTAAACACTCTGTGAAGCTGCTAGAGCTAATTTTAATATGCAATTGTTGTATTTTGTCTCAGTGCAATCACAGTATTTAACTGGTCCTTGACTTTTACTTTTCTTGGGCTTCAGCCAAAACCAAACAGGCAATTAGTAAGATTTGACTTTTGAAGTGTTGGGGCCACTTACTTAAGTTCCCTCCCAAAACAAGTTCTACTGTGATTGTAATTGCTGGATATAGATGCGTAAGTTGGACTAAGAAGGAAATACTGTTCAGAATGGGAATCACAAAATACAGTTGAGAGACCGTATTAGGATAAATTAGAACAAGATATACTAGGAGATCCAGAGGACAGTCTTATATTGGATCTTCCCTAATTTATAACTACAGTGATGAAATGACAAGAGTAGGAGACCAAATAAATCCATGTCTGACACAAAAGAGATCATAATGCAGATGCAGATATATGTGATGGCAAATAATAGTTAATTATTAACCATACAAAGAAACTCAGCTTAACAATGTAAAGGTCAAGACTTTTCCCAAATTAATTTGGATAAATAGAGGGATATCTGAGAATCTCTCTCATGTTAAACAGCTAGATTATTTAACTGGCCAGTGAAAGTGTAGATTTTAATCTGAGAGACATAAGCATAGAGATGGCAGTTGATTTATAAGTAAATGAAGTTTTCAATGGTAAAGATACTGAGGAAAGAATTTAATAAATTAGTGGCAGAATTGCAATAATGCAAAAGGAGGGAATGACAAAAGTGAGAACAACAAAGAGCCAAAGGGCAGCACAAGTTTGGAGAAGACAATGTCAGGGAAGTAGCTAAAACAAGTTTGTGGAGAGTAAAGATAGAGATAATGTTGCAGTTTTACCAGGAAGTTTCTAGAAATTCTCTAGTGCAGTTTCAGGGCATGAAGATGGCAAAATATTTCTTAACACTGTATAACAGGTGGAAAGGCCTTTTTCCCACTATGTTGCTTGAGGACAGTGTTTGTGCTTATACTAAAATCAGGGAAGTAATTTTAAAAATGGTCTTTAACAAGTATACAAACACTTCACCTTTCACTCAGCAGTTTTACTTAGTTGTATTTTTAGTTAGTATGAAAAAGTTACCTTTTCTAATCGTTCTGGACTTGGCATAGGCCTGACTTGTCGTTTCGATTCTTGCTCTAAAGTTAAAAGCATGTTTTTTTCCTTCAGTAGGACATACCTAGATCAGAAAGCATAGTACTTCAAAAATAATTTCTGAATGCATTAGAAATTATTCACTCACTACCCTGCTGTACAGAGCACAGTTGTTCAACCTATAATCCCATATCCTATACCTGCTAGCTTCATATAAAGAAGCAAAAATATACTGACCAACTGGAGAAAGCCCAGTAGAGGTGGGGAAAGTACTAGTTTATCCCTGGCACAGGTTGTCTAGAGCAGTGATACAATCTCCAGCCCCATCAGAGGTCACTTACAACCAAGTCCATCAAGGCTCAAACTCAGCCTCTCCACACCAAACCTGAACCCTCTGTACTGGGCACAACTATCACACAAGCACCTGCACTACAGCTTTCATATTCTGGGAAGTATCAGAACTTGGGCTGTTCCAAGCCCAAAGCAGGCTTAAGCATGCAGAGCTGTATGGCAGACTAAATTTACTGGCTAATAAGTTCACCAGCCACATTTAAATAAAACACGCAGAGCTGCTTTGAAAGAAGAGAAGCCACTTCACTAAAACTTACCAAAGTTTGTGCAGGTCTTCACTACTCTTGCCCCTTAACTGCTTTATATTCCATGCATCCCCTGTAAAAAACAAAAACAAACAAACAAAAACTTTAATAGAACAAAGTTCTCTTACTCTGAAAAAAAAAAAGTGCTTCTATTAGCAGGCTCAGCTCACTCAACAGAACAAGGATCACTTTTTTAAAAAAATACTACCTCTTGGAAAGCTATCCTTGTGGATATTCAGCTTTGCTTTGAATATACAAATATATTAAAAAGGCAACAGCATGTACTGTTTATTTGTGTTTGTAAAAGGCTGGGAACAGGAAAAGCTGTAAGATGAATCTTACATTGAAATGTTTTTCTTCCATGGTACTGTATATTTCATCAAAGAACATCTCTTCTGTGATACACTCAAGAGCAAAGCAGAGAATTTACATCAAAATATTTTGCTGCATAATAGCTACTCGCTTTCTTAAACACAGAAAAAATAAAATTAACAGGCAAAAAATGTGCAAGTATATGTATGTACATACATATATTTAAAAAGTTTTACATAGCTATGAATACTTACTATCATGCAAAAGAATAGGTCAGATTTCAGTTGAGCACAAGTGGCTCAAAGATCACTACCAGAAATGCTAAATATAACTCACCAGACTTTACTGTTTTTTCTCCCCAGTTTCCTGGATCATCAAAAAACTCCTCCAGACCTTTCCGGGACAAAGTAGTGTGCAGAAGCTTTAACTGATGAAGGGGCTCAACTTTTGCTAGGTTCTTGTGGAATAGGTTCAGCGTCAATCTGCATAAAAATTAAAGGGAGAAATATATATGATAGGAAAAATAATATTCAGCTAAATGAGGATGTTTCTTTAATTCATAAAGGGCCAGGTCCCACAGACAGATGAATACCACAGTCTAGGGGAAAGGGGCACAGGTTCAGTTCCTTCATAAAAATGTAATCTCAGTGTTGTTTTCTACCTCTTGTCTCATCTAATTATAATTTATTTATACTCAGAGATAAACAACAATTTGAAAATAAAAAGAAAGAAGAAGTTTGAGCTACACTGTACAAAAATACATCCTCCTATGCTGACTTTAACTAAATGTCAATAGCAGTAAACACACAGTATAAGCACAAAAAGACCCAGGCTGGAATCATAGACTGGTTTGGGTTGGAAGGGACCTTCAAGATCACCCAGTCCCAATCCCCCTGCCATGGGCAGGGACACTTTCCACTAGACCAGGTTGCCCAAAGCCCCCTCCAACCTGGGCTTGAACCCTTCCAGGGAGGGGGCAGCCACAGCTTCTCTGGGCAACCTGTGCCAGGGCCTCACCACCCTCACAGGGAAGAATTTCTTCCTTATGTCTAATCTAAATCTCTCAGTTTAAAACCATTATCCCTCATCCTATCCCTACACCCCCTGATCAAGAGTCCCTCCCCAGCTTTCCTGTAGTCCCCTTTAAGTACTGGAAGGCCGCTCTAAGGTCTCCCTGGAGCCTTCTCTTCTCCAGGCTGAACAACCCCAACTCTTTCAGCCTGTCCTCACAGGGGAGGTGCTCCAGCCCCCTGATCATCTTTGTGGCCTCCTCTGGACCCACTCCAGCAGGTCCTTGTCCTTCTGATGTTGAGAGCTCCAGAGCTGGACACAGCACTGCAGGGGGGGTCTCAGGAGAGCGGAGCAGAGGGGGAGAATCCCCTCCCTCAACCTGCTGGCCATACTTCTCTTGATGCAGCCCAGGACACGGCTGGCCTTCTGGACTGTGAGTGCACATTGCTGGCTCGTAGTTTTCCATCCACTAACACCCCCAACTCCTTCTCCACAGGGGTGCTCTCAATTCACTCATCATCCAGCCTGTGTTTGTGCTTGGGATTGACCCGACCCATGTGCAGGACCTTGCACTTGGTCGTGTTGTTTCATCAGGTTTGTACAGAAAGCATAACGACTGCAAAACTGGGCAACGCTTCATACTACGCTTACACAACGCCCTACAATATAAGCCCCTCTGCACCCCTCAGCCGAGGTTTCAGAAGCCAGGACACCCGCACAGCCTGCCTCCTCCCGCCAGCGCCGAACGCGAAGGCCGCGAAAGGCGGCTCTCCTTCCTCCCGGGAACCGCGCTACGGCCCGCAACACGCCGCATTCCCGCCCCAACCGACTCCTGAGCCTCAGTCTCCCCCGCCCCCGTGCCTACCCAGGGAGGCCAGCAGCCACCGAGCCCGGCCGCGCTCCTGACAGCCGCAACACTCCCGTGAAGCGCCGACACAGAGCGGCCATCGCCACGGCGGCCGCCATGACCCCCACCGCCCGTCCCACAATGCCTAGCGCCGCGGACGGCGTCCGCGAGGTCGCCGGAAGGAGAGTGAAGACTTTGCCCTTTTTCAAGATGGTGGCTAATTAGCTTCACCCTGCCGCGGAGAGTGGCGCCACCGGCCCCGCCCCCGTGCCAGTTCCAGCTATGGCGGCCATGAGCCTGCTGCTCCGGGCAGCGGCTGTCTGGGGAGCTCGGCGGGCGGCGAGCGGTACTCGCCTCCCCTGGCTCGCCGGGGTCGCCCGCCTCCCCGGCACCGTCGGTAGGGCCTGGGCGGCGGGAATGAGGAGGGGGGCCTGCCGGGGGCGAGGTGACCTTGGGGAACGGAGGAGAGGTGCCCTCCTGAGGGAGAAGGGCGCGGGAGGCCGCGGGGCCGCCGCCTCAGGGAGGTTCGCCCGCCGCGGGCGGTGCCGGGCGGAGGTCGCGTCTCGGCGGCACCGCGGGCCGGGGGCCTCCGACTCGGCTCCCCGGGTGAGGGCGGGCGCTGGAATCGGGCCCTTCCCCGCTGCCATGGCGCTGGGGCAGGAACACGGAGCCGGGCGGTGGTGGTTTTCCTTGGCTGGGCAGGGGTAGGAAATGCGTTCAACATGCAGAAAAACCCCTCGGAGGGTGGAACGTGTATCTCCGTTCGTCTGAGAAATCACAGTTCTTGAGTAGAATATGGGTCAAAATTGGCAGGAGGCCAAACTTCCCGACACACTGACTGTGAATTTACTTGGCCCTATATAATGACATTCAGTGATTATTATTTTTTTTTGTTGTTGTTGGGACTTACAGGTAGAAATAGATCTATGTCTAAAGTTAGAAGAAAAGTAGGTTCATTCTAGCAAAATAGGAAATTAGTTCAGGTAGGCTTTTAGGAACATTGATATCTTCTGGAAAACCAGCTTGTAACTACTCAGCTACTACTGTACACTTTCTTTTTTTTTTCACAAGTATTGTTGACCTTATCCTGGCACAATTACCAAAGGGAGAAAAAAACATAATACTTTGGTTCAATTTTCAGCTCCTGTACGACATAGCAGCAGCGATGGGAAGAGAATGTTTATTATCAAGGCAACAAGTTTTTATGATACTCGATTTCTGAACTTGTTGGTGAGTTAAAAGCAAATTTATTACATTCAGCATAACACATCCCTTGCAAAGGGTGTAAGTGTGTCTAAAATACAATTTTCTATATTGTTTATATGACATCTGAAATATTGGTGGCACTATTCACATAAATGAGAATTTTCTGTCCTTGTCCTAAATAATTTTTTGTGTCTATGTTGTAAAATCAGGGCCAGATGAAGTAAAAAGATTGGCTAAATGGCAAAGATGGTGGTAGGTACTTAAATTAATGCTGTAGTAGCATTCTTAAATTATTTGTATTATTATATGCATAACCTACAAATGCTTTCTGGATCCTTCTTTTTAAAAATGTATTAGGTTACTCTTCTGCAGGGTTTGCCTTCAGTTTCCTAAACCACTAATACCAGAGATGAGACTTAGGAAGCCTGACCTGAGTTCGACCCCTAAAAAGCTAGGTTTTGGATAAAGCTTATTATGACAGGTAACAGCCAACTTGATACAACTCCCTTCGTGTGATCAGGCTACCTTTATCTGTCTTCCCCAGTTCCCCAAGCCAGCAGTGGTTGTATTGGTGTTGGATTATATTGCATTGGTGTTAGCGCCTTGTTACAGTTAAATGCGGAAGCCGGTCACCGCAAGATGCTGAGACAGCATTCAGGGAGAGCACTACTGTCTGCTTCTACACAGACTGACCTCCCTGGGAGACTGAAAGCTGAACTAAATAGGCTCATGGACTGACACCACATTGCTGTTTCTATATTCTAGTTTGTTAATTAACTCATTTTAAGCAGCAATATGTCTTTACATACAACATCCCTATCTAGCCTGTGAATGCAAATCTAAGAATTATTGGCTGTTACATCACTTTCAGACTGACCTCATCTAAATTTTGTCAGTCTTCTGAGTTTCCCATACTGTTTCTTTTTCTTTTTATCCCCTATACAGAGATTCTATATATTTCTGACGGCAATACCAGCGGCTCTATTCATAACATATGTCAATATCTTCATTGGTGAGTGCTCTGTCATGACTAAGCTCAGTACACAGTCAAAATTATTAAATGGAAACTAAGCATGCTGGACAGAAAAGAGATCTTTTAAGGCTTGCTCTTTGGAGGACCATGGAATTAGGCCTAACAGTTACGGTAATATTATACAAGTACATAGAAGATGTTTCTAGTATTTTTATTTATCTGTAGTTGTTGCTTTTTTTTAAAGCTTTCCACATTTTTAAAAATGGAAAAATTCCATCTTTTGACAGTCTTTCAAACATCAGTGAGGCTTAGTGAACAGTTCTTCTGTATTCACATGAGGAGCCCATATTACCTTGTTTTACATACTTCTTTAAGAAGGCTACATACACTGTAACTCATTTTGATCTAGCAAAAAAGCCAAACCTCTGCTTGACAATACATATTTTAAATCTACTACTGTAATAATATGGAATTAATTTAAAAGAGAAATTAGGAAAAATCCGTGCTTTCAGCTCATATACTTTAAAGGGCATTTCTGTGGACCTCATCTTAGTTATTTCTTCTGCATAGCTGCTAATTTCGCCCTTTTGTTGTGTGTCTTAAAGTCTGTGAGCTAGATACATGCAGTGTGAAGTGTCTGGGAAAATTGCAAGTCTGATTCTTCTGAATAGAGCTCAGCTTGAGGGATTAAGTACTCTTCATGTGAAATAATGGTCTTTTCCTAATGTGAAAGGCAGAATATAAGGTACTTTAAAAAAAAGCAACAAACCCCAAACTTGAATTAAATGTTCCTCCCCTCCTTTCTTTGTCAGGTGAAGCTGAACTTGCAGAGATTCCCGAAGGTTATACTCCGGACTACTGGGAATACTACAAAGTGAGTGTAGCATGTAAAAGGGTGGCATGTTATGGGCAGCTTTCCTCTGGATGATAGTTTTGAGAGCAAAATGTGTGGAGTATGATAATGAGGATGGCCATATCCCAGCCATTGGGTGTCAGTGTAGTAGAACTTGAATTGTGCAATTATGATTTTGGTAAACTTGCTTTTTTTCAGCTTTATGGGACATGTGTGTTGCTGCAGGAAATCTTTTTATTGTCACAAGTAGATGCAAACGATCTGTAAATGTATGCAAGTCAACTGCTGAAGCTATATGCCAAAAATTCTTTTATAATATTCCTAAATAGTAAGAACAGTCTTATGTTGCCCAGAAGCTGTGGCTGCCCCCTCCCTGGAAGGGTTCAAGGCCAGGTTGGGCGGGGCTTGGAGCAACCTGGTCTGGTGGAAGGTGTCCCTGCCCATGGCAGGGGGGTTGGGACTGGATGATCTTGGGTCCCTTCCAACCCAAACCATTCTCTGATTCTCTTTATTCTTAGCATGCTGTTTTTGTCTTTGTTTCTTGCTTTGGAACAACAATATTTTAAGATACTGGTGTTTAAAGTGACATTACTTTGGTTTGTATTGTTCTCTAGCGTTGTTTCAAAGTCCCAACATCACACATGCTTTTGTATCTAGAACTGAAGATTTTTGTAGTCAGAAACTGAAGCTTATGCTTTTTTCATTTCATTCTATTTTCATAAAATTACTGCCTGGCTTCTTGCTGCAAGCACTTTTGTGTTTTTGATAGGAAATAGTTGAATTCAGCAATACTATTGACTGTTTCAACTCACTTAGACTTTTGTTCCTAGTGAAATGACCTCTATGTGGAAGCAAAACTTTAAAATGTTACTGATTATGGTAAGAGGTTTGGAGTCCATTTCTGTGATTACAGTGGCAGTTTAAGGAACTTTACTTCAACAGAAAATAAATCACGTCTTCTGTCAACTTTTAATTTTGCTACAGAATAGTCATTTGCGGTTATCTTGCCGTTAAAAATGGCAAAAGAAATAGAGCTTTTTAGGGTTCTGATCTTAGAAATAGTTGAGCGTGTTTTTAACTTTACTATTATGGTTTGAATAGCAACACCCATACTGTTGATGACCTATTTTCAGGACTGGGAACATGCAAAATGATTTAGTTATGATGACAGTTCTGCTTGGAAATTGCATGAATAACCTCTGCTTTTACATTTGCCAGCACCCTATAAGTCGCTGGATAGCTCGTTACTTACTTGACCCCCCTGAAAAGGAGTATGAGAAAGAGATGGCTTTGCTTGATGTTGAAGCGAAGAAAACTCAACTGAGGTATGTTATATAGTTGAGGGTTCTAAAATACTGATGCATACTGTAGTTGACTCTCTTATTTTGCTTAACATACTGAGTTGGGTGCTGACATAACGTGGTTATTCATGTATCACTTGACCCCGAGTGCTTGCTGCACTGGCTGGTGGCAAAGTGGAAGTTAGGGTACCTGCAGTCCCTGCCTTCTCAGTACTAAGATTGCCAGGACTGGAATGATCCAAGGGCAGTCTTGTAAAACAACAGTTTCTCTTCAAAACAGTTCACGTTTATAAAGGCATAACTCTGTCTTCCTGAGTCAGGAAATGGACAGCTCTTTTTGCCTCTGCTAATGCTCACAGCTTAATTGAGTAGCTAAATGACCGTTCACAGGACTGATCAAGTTCCTTGTTGCCGTTGAAAATGTTGTGGGCAGCAACGACATTGTTGTATTGACTTTATTCTGTACTCAGAGTAAACTGTGGCAGCAGAAGAAAATCTGAGTTCCACAAACTGCTGCTATTGGGACGAAGAGAGCATAGCTCCTTCTACCATCACATTTACTTCTGATTTTCTTGCTCCTATTCATTTTTAGTTGAAAGCTGTATTAAAGCTGCCTAGCTTCTTACTAGGCAAGAACCTGTGACAGAACTGCAAGTATTTTTATTACACTTGTGAGATGACTTGCTCAAAAAAATTGAAATAGAAGGATGTAATAGCTTGTTTTAGTCGAATCCTTTATATTTGGGTATTACCTGTGTTTCAGTAGCATTTATAAACCACAGATGCTAAACTCGTTGTCAGTAATGCCCTGATGTTAAACATCAATGTATGTATGATCAAAACCAATAAACTTCATGTTGAATGTGTCTGTTGCTCTTTTTTTTTTTAAGGCTGATGCAGTTGGAGGCACGCAGACTGATGAGACAGAGGGGAGATGGACCCTGGTATCATTATGAAACACCTGATAAAAATCTTGTTGACAATTCTATGAAATCCACACCTGACAATTAAACAATTTAAAGACAGTATGCATGGTCTTAAATGCATACAGACAAATTGTAACTGAGCTATGTAATATACATCCTGCTGTTCACTGATGGAAATTAATAAAAATAAACAATGTTTGTGTTGATTCCAATAATTTGAAAGAAACTGTGTGGCAGTTCAGCTCATAGAGCTGTTAAAGTTGTTAATCAGGGAAAATGCCTTATGTCAGTTGCCAACAATTACTCCTTTTCTCCAGAACATCAATGCAGAATGGGCTTTGTGACCTGATATGTGAAACAAGTTGGTGATATTGGTCTTCATTGTGTGATTTCTAGTATTGAAAGTTTTAAATTAAAGGTACAGGAAACTGTAAGGCTTTTTTCTTTCACAATGCCTTGTGTCAAATACTTTGTGGAAGATGAACTAAGTGAGAAAAATACCTTCAGATCTTTGGAATATAAGGATGATATCTGCCACTTTGGACAAATTCTTTCTCATTACTTGTAGTCAAACTCATCTTTCACTATTTTTCCCAACTTGCATATTGTTCAACATCTATCATTTTCTCTGCATTATCTCTAAAGTTTCTCTCTTTAGATACCTGTTAATAGTCTTCATCCGTGATAGTGTCAGCCATGCTGCTCTTCCTTTATTAGTTTTGTCAACAGTTTAAAACTTTTTTCTTCTTGTGTATGCATATTTATGCTTGTCTGCTCTTTCATTTTCTCCAGTCTCACCTCCTATATAGTCTGTGTCTGTAAGACTTCTTAAACAGACTCAAAAAACAAAAAAAAACCCAAATGAAAATAACTCAAAGATGACCGTGTGCATCCTTCTGAACTGGACAATTCTCTGCATACATCATGCAAAAAGTGTCTCTGCAGTATCTTTCTCCGTTGCTCTGGGGGGTTTTGTTTGGTTGTTTTTTTAATGGTTTGTTTTTAAATGAGGTTTAAAAGCATAAAAGGTACTTTTGCTATGATACATCCTTCCTATTCTAGATGGTAATAGATCTAAGATGGAGCTACATACTCTTCACTGATGAAAGCAGTCAGTGCTCAGTAATGTTAGTACTTCAGAAAGCTCAGTGAGGGGTACCTACCATTGTCACATAATTTTCAAGGTTTATGTATCCAGTGACATGGGAATCACATGCCATGTAGTTGTGGGGAGGATAGTCTTTAAAATTAACAAGGCTTTGGTTTTATTACCTTTATGTGTTTTCAGAAGGCAGAATTAAGACAAGTGCTTGCCTAGACCTACGACTTACCTACACTGTCAGATATAGGAATAGAAAGCAAAGGAAAGGCTCTTAAACATTACAAAGTGAGTGGTGCATATAAATTCACGTTTCAGTGATTTTTAGGGGATTTTATAAGCCTAAGTCTTTTGTGTACTCTTGAAAATACCCCCATAGGCTAAAGTCTATGCTCCATCGTGTAAAATTTGTCATGAGAAGGAAGAACCTCAGTGAACAGACACTAAACTAAGTATTTCCCCAGTAACTGCTGTATATCTAACATTTTTGGTAATAAATTCAAGTTACTGATACTGTTAGAGTTTTCTACTTCCTGTAATAGGTTGAGTAAGACAAACAAGGGAAAAATTGGAAACTGCTTATTGGAGGTTGTTATGAGAAGCTTGCTAGATGACTGAAGAGCAAGGATCAAGCCAGGGAGAATGGTATAGGTTAACATGAGGAAATGGGGTTTACGGGTCATCTTATCACTGCTAGGTGAACAGATATCATCTTCTGCTGTGTGATTACACAACTTTTAGTACATAAAAATGTAAGTCTTGACAGCAAAATCTCAAGATGAAAACTTCAAACTTTATACTCCCAATGCATTTAGTGTAGAGAGGTCACATAAGCGATTTTGGAGATGAAAAGGGTAAACCTTTCCGGTAACATTTAGGATAACTCAAAGGCTTCTTTTCCAGGGTGAACTGGAATTAAAAAAGCAAAGCAAAAGAGTTTATACAAAAACTCAAGCAGAAATGTCCCATGCAACCATTATTAACCAAGAACAAATTAAGAAATACATAAGGTGAATAAGGCAAGTTGCATCTGAGGACACCCACACACATACCTGCCATGCATTTTCAGAGCTGTACAGCTGTTTTTCTACTCTACTTTTGACAACTACGTAGGGAATGTCGAGGGTACTCTATCTAACGGATAACTGCCACTAGAGGGATGTGTTTCCTCAGGTTCTGCCGGCCGTGGTACTCCTCTGGTTTTAAATGCCTCAAGAGAGTGATGGAAAGCGCCTCTTAGAGCTTGTGACCCTAACCTGTCTGCCCATATTCAAAATTCCCATTTTCTTAAGGAAAGCAGCCCAAGTCCTTTAGTAACCCCTGACCATCTTGGGGTTTCAAGATGTTAAAACACATTTTTTTTCTTTACATTAAGCAACATTGCACATATTTTAAGCAAAGACCACCTCGTTTGCTGTTTCCTGGCACTGCCAAATATTAGAAAGACTCTGATTGACTTTGTATCAGTGTTTTGACTTGTCCTTTTTGTTTGAGTCAATCTTTCAGGTTAGCTGGCCTGTAAGTCTTATTATGGCTCTCATTGTTTATAAATGCTGAGTTAATCACATGAGAAGCCATTAAAAAAGCACAAAGTCTTCTCAGGTAAAATAAATCTGTCTGGTGACCCTGTATTAATTTGTGTTTTTCATCCAGCATCCAACAATACTCACAAGTCTTTGATGTAATGTCTGTTCTTGAGTAAGTCTAAGGCCATTTCACTGACATCATATTCTGCCCTCAGTATTTCACATTGTTCCCAACACTCGATTTTTTGCTAGAAAAAATGCTGAGGACAGACTGCACTGGTCTGCTCACTCACAGCCTGTTTCTTTGTAGCTGGATACAAACTTATTTTTCAACTCTGTTGTTAATTGAGATTTTACCAGAACCACCTTTAAAAACTTTCATTTTTTGAGGTAAAAGGTGGTTCTAGCAAAGGTTGCATCACCTGCTTGGATGTGACCAATGAATCATTGGATATAATGTGGACTACGGGTGGAAGGGTATACATCTAATTATACATCTTCATTTTAAACGGATCAGTCATTTCTTTAATCCTGCTGCTGTCAGCATCTGCAATATTTTTGGGTATTGCTTGAGAAAAATACTATTTCAGTAATTTTTTCCAACAAAGTTACTTCACCCTGTAGCTCTTTCCCGTAACAGTATTCTTTCGAAGTGAAAAACAAAGAGAAACAGCAAACGCCACGAAAGGTCATTTTAAGCTAAAGGTACTGTCCCTCGAGACAGGAAATCTGGGTTTGGCTCCTGGCGCCGTCCCAGGCCGGGCAGCAGCACCCCAACAGCTCGCCCCCCCGCGCCGGCCCTTCCCGCTCGCCCCGGCCGCTGCCAACCGCCGAGGCGGGGGCCACAGACCCGCTCCTGTGAGGCAACGGGGCGGGGGCACTGTCCCGCCGCTCAGGGCCTTCATTGCTAAATCCTTGCAGTTAGGAATGAATATATATATATATGGTATTTAATTGCTTAAAAAGTAAATAAAATAGCCTGTAGCAGCGTGTTACTGGTCAAAGGGAAACCTGCTCCGACCCCCACAGAGAGACCACGAGACGCACTCTCCACCCTCCCCTCACGGAAACGCAGGTTTCTCTGGTAAAACGCGTGAAGGAGCGTGCGCGGCCCTTCTCCCGCCCTTCCTGCAAGCCCACCCCGGCGGGGGGGCGGCGGCCCCTCCGGCTGCCCCCGGGCTCGGCGGCGGCGGGGGGGCGAGGGTGCGGGCGGGCCGGCCGCCGCCGCCTAACGGTCGCCCGCGGCACGCGCGCGGGGCGGGAATCGCTCCCGGGGAGCGGACCCGCGGCCGCCCCGCCGGCACCTCCCTGGGGTGGAGGTAGCTGGGGGCCGCTGGGCACGGCCCGCCCCCGCCGCCCTGCCCCTCCCTCCCGCCCTCGCCGGGACCCCCGAGTGCCGTCGCCGCAGCTGGTGCCGCTCCCGCTGCCATTGGATTAAAAATAGCATCTTCCCACCCCCTCACCTCCCCTCCCTCGGGCCCGGTTCCCACCGCCGCGCCCTGCCCCGGGCCCGGCTGCCCTCCGCCTCCACCACCCTCGCGTTGCCCGCTCGCCGTCGCCCGCCCGGCCGGAGGGAGGGAGGCAGCATGCAGCGGGCCGCGCTCTTCAGCGGCGGCGATGCGCAGATGGCCGCCGGGGACCTGGGCGAGCTGCTCGTCCCCTACATGCCCACGATCCGGGTGCCCAAGTCAGGGGACCGGGTCTACAAGACGGAGTGTGCCTTCTCCTACGACTCGCCTGTGAGTGCAGCGAAGCCGCCCCCCGGCTGCCTCCGCTCCCCCTCCCCGCCGCGGGGCCCCGACCTGCCCTCAGCCGGCGCCCTGCGGCAAACCCGCCCCTCTGCGGCCCCTTCCCCGCTGCACCCTCCGCTCCGAGGGCAGCCCCTCGCCCTCTCCCCGGGCCGCTGCCCCCCCCCCCCCCCACCTCCTAAGGCTTCAAAATCTTCCCCTGTGCCAGCCCGCCTGCTTCCACCTGCCGTGGCTTCCTCCGCAGCCAGGTTTCCCCTCGTCCGTGCCCCCCCCGCCCCGCTCCCCGCCCGGGCTGCGGTGCCTCCCCCGACAGGCATGGGGGTCGCGGCGGGGTGGGGGCCCTGCCCTGTGCCCCCCGCCCTGCGCGGTCTGCGGCGGCCGCGGCTGCTCACGGCAGATCGCTGCCGGCCCGGACGCAATAGCGGTGTTCGCTCGTTCGCTTATTTATTTTTCTCCTTAGGGCGGTCTGAAGTGGTTGCTTAGACACGGGGATTTTGCGGGTTTTGGGAAACTTTCCTGCCTGCTGGGAAATGGGCTCAGGCTGTCCGAGGTCTGCCCGCTCCCCCCGGGAGCCCTTGTTTTTACTTTCACACTGAGGCAGTAGAAAGGGGCAGTAGCTGGTCTTCTCGTTTGTATATTTTGGCTGGCAGATGCCAATCGTTTTGCGTTCCCACTGCCTCGGTGCTCATTCTCCCCTTTAAAATCTTAAGAGATTTGTGCGAAGTAAAGGCTTAACCTGAAAATCAGTGTGATAGTCCTCCTGAAACTCTCTCTCACAGGGTTTCAGCCTCGTCACTGGATTTCCACAAATTTGTAGTATTTCCCTACTAGCTTGTTTAGTTTGCTGTTAAATGAATGTTTGATGTACAGTAAACTTTCTATGATGGTATAGCTGTCTTGAAAAACATCCACAAGTTCCATAGATTGCATGTGTTCAGTGGCAGATTTGGGGCCTAACTCATTTGTCACCTTGCTGATAATACTGGAAACCTTCACAAATAGTAACGATCAATGGTTTGTAAGAAACGGGTGCTTAGAAATCACGCTTTTTAAATGATCTGAAATTTTATTAGCAGTTGCTTCTCTACATGAAGCTGAGGTTTCCCAGAGGTGATTGAGCACTATATATTGATGATAAAGTCAATGGCAGCAATCAAAAGGAAGCTCAGCGTTTACATTACAGACTATTCAATGAAAGATAGGTTTCAGACAGATTTTCGAATCCTTTGTCCCCCTCTTTGATAATTCCTTCTAATACAGAAAATCAAAAATGGTTTTAAAGGTGACTCAGCTGTCTGGTGTTCATCATGTCTTGTTGAACAGAGGTTATTTTTACCCACCCTCTTCAGATCTCAAGTGTCACCCAGCAGCCCTGACTGTACTGGGAGGCGGTCTGATTAGAACTGCCAAATCAGACTCTACTGCAGAGGTGCTAATTGCATTATACACTTAAGAAGGTTTTGGGGGGGAAAAAATCAATGTACCACAATCTTTCCTTCAAATTTCTGCTCTGTTGAACACATGGCTGATGTTTTTAGTAACACTTTTGCGCTGCTTCTACATGATGGTTTATAAAAAGTTTCTGTTAACAAGTAGGAAGGGATATTAAGTACTGCTATAGATTAAAAAAAGCCCAATCACCACCGCCACTACCACTCCTCAAGTAAGCACAGCAAAAGCTGTGTTTAGCAAAACAGTATGTTTAAACAAAACAAAACATTTGAGCAAAACTTAAATTAACTTAACAGCAACTATGTATAAAAGTAGGAAGAGGAGGTGGAATCACCATCTGTGGTTTTTTTTCTGTTGTTTTTTTCCAAAAACATTTAATCCTTTTATTGGGAAGAAATTTCAGATTTTGGAGAATGTTGGCCTCAGTTGTTAAAGCTTTTTGTTTAAATTGCATTGTAGGCATTCATTGGGCAAAAGCCTTGGTTGAACCTATGCAGTACCAGTAAAAATAAAACTAGTTGGAGTTTCTGTCATTTTCCATGGCTTTTCAGCCCATACCACTCCTCAGTTTAGCTGGGCAAAAGACTTGTCTCAGATTTTTTTATTCCCATATAATCTAGCAGATACTTGGATATTGTTTCTAGGATGACAGTTCTAAAGGGTGAATGTGTGCTTTCTTGGGTAAAACACTGTCATTTACAAACTGAAAATAGTAAAGCTGTTTTTACAGTCTTTTGTTCATAAGGAAAGTGAAGGGATACAGACAGCTTGTTGCCTTGGCTAAAGGGAGATGTTTGCCTCTGTGTGCTTTGTATTAGGTTGGTTTAGTGACTTATTTTCTTAGGTTAGCTATGTATAATTTAAACGAGCCTCTTCCTATTGAGGTATCTGCCTCTTTTTGAAAGAAGATAACACAATTTGTGTGTTTGTTATATATTAAAGCAAATGATCAGTGTTAAAAAAACATGCTCTTGGTTTTATTCTCCATGGTAAAATTCCAGATTACATTTTTGATGGGGGAGGTGTTTTCTTTTGTAAGCTTACTTCTCAGTATTTCCTCACATCTTCTCATTTTGCCATTTTAAATATACTCCTTGTTACAGTTTAACTTCAGCATGTCTCTGTTTGGAGTCAATGCAAGATGTTTTGTTCTGTCACTTTTCTTCAGATCTTATTTAAGTAGTTTCTTTCATTAAGACTGTAAGACTGTCTCTCAGGCTTTACCTTTCTTTTTTTTTTTCTTCTCCAAAGAAGTGAATTTCTTCACGGAGAAGTGAGTTTCCTGAGTGTTTGTCTTTATCTTTTAAGGTGACATACCCAGTCACACAGCAGCTCTATACTCAAGTTTCTTTAACTATGCTCAGTGTATATTATTACTTTATGTGTAAGAAAGTGTTATGATCTTTAAAATACACTAAAAACCATCAGACCTGTGACTGTTAGGGTACAAAGTATTATTATGATTATCGAGAAAGATGCTGCAGCAATTTTGAGAAGGACCAGCAAGGGTGGGATGGTCGAAACCAGAGCTGTTCGTGCTAGGGAGTGCCAAAGAAAATGAGGTACTGGGTGTGAGTGGCTCCATCTTTTACTTCCAATGGTACAAAGCTTAGTGTGGCTGTGAGACCTGGCTTTTGCAGACCTGTTTGTCACTCTGTCAGTTGTGTCCTCTTGTCCGGATTTGAGTGGTGTAGTGTCAGCTTCACTGGTTGCTCCCTTTCCATGAGTTTTAAAATCTTACTTCCTCGGATGAAGATCTGAGAACAATGGCACCTTTGTGCTACAGAGAGAGTCATTACTTGAGAGATTTCAGAAGTGTGAGCTAGGAGAGGTACAAGTGAATATTCAGTGTATTTTTTTCATGTGGATTAACCATAACATGATCATCTTGTCAGAAAGGTAGTATTGTTAGAAAGACCACTAAACAGATGAGAAATTCGTGTCCTTACATTTGGCCTGTTTGGAACAGAACATACTAGGGTTAGTTTCCAGGAAAGAGGGCCGAAATAGGAGGCAAATACCTGTGCACTTAAGAGCCCTAGGACACTTTTTAGTTTGGTTGTCTCATAAGATTAGAAAATATGCCTTTTGATGACTTAATTTTTAATGACTTTTCTGGGTTTTTGGTGGCTTCTAGAAAAACCGTGGTTCTCTGATGAGGGCACCTGCTCCAGTTAGCCAGGGATTCTTTTTCTACAGGAACGGAGGGAAGGCAGGCTGCATGCAAAACACAGGCACGGCCTAGTTTGAGTATCTCTCCCTCTAGTGACTGGCCCAGCAGCTACAGTAGCCTACCGCTTCCCTACTATTTGACTGGGGAAGTCCTGTACATCTCATTTTTCAGGTCTGACGTGCAGTCGTCCCTCCTGGTGATTGTTTTTCTCTATCTGTGCTGTTGCCATGTAGGTGTCTTCTCTCCTGTTTTGTTCACTGTGACCTCTCTTCCTCTTTTGGCAGATGAGCCTGACTTTGTGTTTAGTAGAATGCAGGAGGCAAAAAGGTGGCATTGTGTAATCTTTTATTGTTTCTGTAGAAGTGTAGTACTCAGCTGGAAATTCCACGTTTTAATGGGATCCTTGTCTCAAAGACCTCTGATCATTTTAGACCAGATGCATCCAAGGGAGAGGCAAAAGGGATACAAACTGGAGTATAAGAAAGGCTTACACCCGGGCTCTGCGTGTTGTAGATGGATGTGCTCTGAAACCTTCCCCACAAAAGACATTGGTTACAACCACAGCACAGGTCACAAGTCCGACGCAGCGACAGGACCAAGCAGTCTGGTTCTGTAGATTGCAGGACTGTGTTTGTTTGAGTAGCTTAAAGTTTGGCTTCATTCTGCTGGAAAACCTTGCTGCTGACAACAGCTTCCTTTGTGAATCTTGCTGACTTCATTTTTGTGGCTCAGGGACTCTGTAATGGTTATGTTAGGACAATTCCCAAAGGCTAAACTGTGCTGATGCTCTGCTGTTCATTAGACAGTACAGTTGAGACTGAAATCCTTGAGAGTTTGGAGTGTGTTATGGATATCAGTGATTATGCTGCATAAAACTTTTTAGAAATAAGGACCTCCTACCTGGTTGTTCCTTCAGTCAATATTCCTTGAAGAAAATTAGAAAGTCACTGGGGCCACTGTCAGGGAGGGGTTGGCTGGTGTCTTGTTTCTATTGATGGGACAGAAGCAGCACTGAGGAAACAAATATGAGGACTGAATACACCAAGACAAATCAAATACTCCAGTCAAAGGATTTTGGCCTAGCTGCAAAATGACCTCCAAGTTATTGAGGCAGATAATTGCTTGGTGGTGGGCGATCACCTGAAAACTCAGAGCAGTGTTGTACTGTTGCATCACAGGGAGATATCAAAAGTGTTTGACGGGTGAGTGTTTTGCTGCCTGGGACTGCGCCAGGACACTAAGGTTAACTAAATCATCTTTCAAAGCTGGAGAATGGTAAAATCAGTAAGGGTTGTGCCTGCAGCAGGTCACAAATGAGAAATAACTATGCAGCTTTGGAGAACAACCAGCGTGTAGGTGCATTATGCATTTCTGTGGGTTTGATCTAAATTTAGATCTTACTAGCCTTTCTTTCCCTCTGTATCCGTGACTGACCAAACTTTAGTTATCCTGTTATCCAGAATGATGATGGGCTGGAATATTTTGGGTAGCAGAGAGACTTTGATTGTAAGGTACCTGGAGTGCTAAAGGAAAAATACAGAGATGCAGATGAACGCGTAACACTGGAGCTCTGCTGAATCTCTGTGGAACCATTACGTTTCTTCTCAACATTTCTCCCCAGATTTTCAGTTCTGGAAGCACAACACTGTCTTAGTGACCAACAGAATTGTACAGCTAGGACTCTGCACGAAGGAAAAAATCATCAAGCTCTCTCTAAATCTAAGTGCCACAGCACTGCTTGAGCTGCGGGACTGGGCCTGAGCTAGAAAGTAAACCGTAATGGATCTGAGACACCTCTAACAGTGGTCCACGCAGTCTGCACCTGGATAATCTGACCCCAAACAGTGTTGATTGGTAGATGGAAGTTCTGTATTTCTGGTTGCAGGTTAGAAGTACTCATGACCTATGTTAGGTTTGCCATTGTACCTGCTCACTTACTGTGAAGCCTTGATCCTGCCTGTGAATGTGACTTGTACAAGATACTGCTTCGGAATTATGTAGGCCCTTGCTGGAGTCCGTCTAAGACTTATGGACAGGAGTGAGCAGTCGATCCATCTTTTGGAATGGTGGTTTGTTTTCATTTTAGTGGCTGACTGGCCCACACGGCTTTTTTCTTCCCGGGAAATATAAATTTTGTACTGGATTGGCCTTGTCCATGTGCCCATCTAGAAGCTGCAGCGGAGATACCAGACGTCTTTGTTAAGCAACTGTGAAATAATCTGTTGGTTGGGAAATATCCAGTGCCATCCCTAGTAGTTGGCATTTAGCCCAGAACATGGAGAATTTTAAACCTTTCAAAACTGCAATATATTTGGTGTTATAACTTTATCTGGTTGTCCACATAACATCAGAACCCCTGAGTCCTGATATGTCTTTTATTTCAGTGACATCTACTTCCTTCAAGCTGTTCAGTATTTTACATGTTGCTGTCACAAAGTGTGATAAAATAGTAAATAGTAACTTTGATATTTGTTTCTCTTTTTTTTTTTTTTTTTTTTTAAGGGAGAGTGGGGGAAGATTTTCTTTTGTACTTGAAGCTAACAGTCTAGTTATTGGAAGCCCTGTACTTTATTTCCTACTGCCAGATAATTTGCTCTTTCTCTGCCCAACCCAGCTCTTTTTTTCCCATTTCTCTTCTGTTTCACCATTCCCAGAAGTACATGGCTCCTCTTCACTTCTTGTATATATTTTCACATCAATGCTTGTGTAAGTCTGTGTCATTACATTCCTTTTTCTGATTCTGTTGCATCTCCCTCTCCTCCTCTTTACCAGATGACAAATTTTACCCTCTTATTATTCCTTTTCTGCTTTCCTTTTGTCACTATTGCTTTCTTGTCACCTTTGGGTGACAGTACAGTTGTCTAAAAAGCAGACTTATGCCAGTGTTCATACCCCATGTTCCTTTTGAATGTGACTAGATATATTCCTGGCCTTTGGCACACATTTTTTTGATTGATTCCCACCCCTCTTCTCTCCCCCCGCCAAGGAAGTTACCATATTTATTGCGGTAGAAACTTGAAAGTGAACTTTTTTGTTTTGCTGGAGCCATCTCTGTGTGCCATTGTGTTCAGTTGGTTGGTTGTGGTTTGCTTTGGGTTTTTTTTTCCTGTTTCAATGTAAGTAGTACTGGTGCATGACAAACACAGGCTTTCTTTTTATTCCTTGTTGTGAATTATTATGTATTGTTGAGATTAATATTAAGTGCTAAAACGTGTGTTACTCTTTTTAAGCCTGTCCTGCAATAAAATATATGTCATTTAGGTACACTATTGTGGGATTCGATGCAATATGTGTATGTTAGGGATGGTCCTGTTACTTTTCCAAATATATTAAAGATTGGATTGTAGTTTACAAGAGCCTTGTGACCACAGCCAGATTAATTATGGTGATTCTTGGTGAGCAGGCACTCTGAATAGTATAGCCTGTAACAGTTCTGTATGGTTGTGGGTTTTATAGGGAAACACTCTAATGGAAACTATGGCAGAAGGCACAGAGGAACCAGTGACCCTCTGTCTTAACTGGCACTTTTTACTTTTATGTGATAGGATGAGCAAACTTCTCCTTCTTTATATTTGAGTATGGAGACTAGTGAAGACTCAAGGTGCCACTTTACTCTCTTCTCTGATCCCTATGTAAGCAAGTTTTACCATTGTTCTAGTAGACCTAAAGCAAACACCTGTAGACAAGTCTGTAAGTGTTTGCCATGTTAGTGGATCACCACAGGAATGGTGTTTTCATAAATTCATTATTGTCCGAGCCACTTCAGGAGCTGAAATTGCTAAACCCTAGATTTCACTGAGGGGTCTAAATGGTTCAGGGGTTTGGTAAGGGTATACAGGTCATTAGTACAAATCCTGATCAGGTTAGTAGTGTTTGAAAGCTATTAGTGTCAGGTGCCATGAGCATGTATGAAGTGAGGTGGTGATCTTTTCTGTTTCCTTGTGGACTGATGTTTGTGTTTGCCAGACCCCTCATCCACCCTCTTCCTTGCTCTGTTTTTCAGGCCTAAGAGGGAGTAACTCTGTTGCATTTTAGCTCTCTTTCACTGTGGATTCCCTGTCCCTTTCCTTCCTCATCTTACTTCTGCAAAACATGAATTATTATGTAAATAAGTAAGAAAAGGAGCTTTTTTTTTTTAATACTTTTCTCCCTAGTATGGACCGTGTGTGTCTCATCAGTAAAGCACCTGGCATACTGTGACCATCGTAGCATCAAAGAACAGGAAGAAATACAGTGAAGAGCAATCACTTTTCATTCTGCTTAGATGGTAAGAATACTAGTCTACTCTCGAGTGACCTGGGTAGTGATCAAGGCCTGAGCAAGTACAAGCTTCTGCCCCCACAGTGTCTTTTAGATTGGAGTAATAAGGGTAAGCAATGTTTATACATTACTTTATCCAAACGTCACACTACACGCCCACTACATGCTGAGGCAAAAGTGAGGGGAAAAAACCAGCTAAAATTCCTGGTTTTGTCTCTTAGAACAAGCTATATTTTTCTGGTGTAAAATAGTGTCTTCAGTACTTCAGATAGGTTGCCTTCCACCAGCATAAACTTTCACACATATCTAAAATGAATGATTACAAAGATTTACGTGTCACAACCTATGTAAAATATTGTTCCTTCCAGAACTGGTTGTGTGCTCAGTAGAATTAAATTCATCAGCACAAAGCCTGTCTTGGATCACAGTCAAGTGTTCTTTGAGCATCAAACAGGGGCTTAATCCTTTTTACAGCTTTCTGCAAAGGTGACTTCTTCACACGTGCCCCTGTTTTGCTGTGACCTTTTAGGCTGTTGAACAGTCTCTCCACTTCTTTCAAAGTTGCATGAAAGAATAGTCTGCCTGTGTTCTCCAGGAGAAATAACTGTTTTGTTAGTAACCACAACCGATTTACTCAGATTCTGCATTTAGCTCATATACTGAAAGTGTCAGATTGTTGTCATAGGCTGCTTATCAGAAACGATTCAGTGGTCTCTTGGATTCCCTCCAGAAAAAGAGAGAATGGTGTCCAAGAAAACAAAATTGTAAACAAAGTTTCTGGGACCCTAGAGTGACAACACTATATTTTTATTTAGGCTGGGTACTTCTGGGATTCTCTTATAGAGGACACATCCATGACTTCCTCATGGGAGGAGATAATGCAAAAGGATTTGAAATACAGGATAGAAGAGCAGACAGCAAAGGTATAATGGGCGTTAAAGTAGATAAACCTGTGAAAGAGTAGTGGAAATTAAAACAAAGGTAATATATTTTAAATACAACTGTATTTCATTAATATTTTGAATACCAGATTTGGAGTTTTCTTTTAACCACTTTATTACTTGTGAGCACAATTACAGATATCTGCCCTGTTCTCAAGGCTGTGAATATTTCAGATTCAAAGGAGCTGTGTTATTTTTTTTAAAATAGAATCTCGGATAGGGGTTATGGGGATCAGAAATAACATGGCTAAATACTGTTTCCTCTGCAGCGATAATCATTGTGATATCTAGATGCTGAAAGAATGACTTCATGGTATATGTTAAGTGTGAGTGGCAGATAGTCTGAACCCTTCAGGTTGCATATGTGAATCTGGGAATGCTCAATGCGATTTTTTTGTCCTTTGAAGGTTAGGTAAAACAACAGCTGTATAGTTTATTACATGTTCATCTTTCAGCTAACTCTGAAAAGCTGAAGCTTGTATGTGTTGGTTCCCATTAAGCAAAGTGGAAGAGACAGATATTTTTCTAAAATCTTGGGGTAAAACGTCATTTTCTGCTTCTGTCTTCATGTTCTGTTCCTCAGCTCCATGGCTTTGCTGGCCACTGTGGAAGTACAGGTATTTGTTGGTGTCTGAGGCAGTTCTTCAGTTCTGGCTTTGGTTGTAGTGATACAAATAAGCATGTTTGAAACAGTAGCATACAGGTATGGATGAGGGCTGTAGGTAAGCTGGAAGTTTAGATTCCTTCAAGTCCTACAGAAATACTCAGTGCCAGTCTTTGAAACAGGCTGGGGAGAATTAGCTGGGTTTCGAGTGGCACATTCAAGCCTGGTTTTGAGGCAGTGGTGGGAGGGGAGAGACTTGTCAGACCCTAGCTGGTCTGTGCCAGGTACCAAATGAGTAACTGCCCAATGCTATTAGCCCTTCAGCTTCCTTTTCTGGAAGAGAATAAGGTGTATTAATCTGGTGCTGGTTAGGAAAGTATTGGACATCAGCTATGATCTCTGTCAGACTTGACCTCTGCTGCTTGTTCCAGTCCACGGGACTCGACAGAGCCTAACTCGTGCCATGGCTGGTGTGGTGGGATGGGCAGCTTTGTGCTCGCTCTGAGAGAGGGGCCTGGCTGGGCTCAGAGGTGGAGCGGAGGCTCCTGCCTGGCAGAGCCCTGGAGAGAGGTAGGCCATGCAGGAGAGAACTTATTATACTGGACTGAATGTTTCAGGTGTGGCACCACATCAGGTGGTATCCTGTCAAAGCAATTGTTGCTATAACAATCTTCAGTACATGATTATGCACATATATGTACATAATGTGACTTGTTTCTGGATAGAATGACTACTTTTTTTTTTTTAATTTCCTTCTAAGGTGCCTATGGATGAGTTTAGTTCATGTGGTTCTTTGGGAAATTTAACATGAGATGTTCTGTACTATCCAATAGCACAAACACGTTCACAATAGAAGGAAAGTCACAGTGCTGCTGAAAGGCTCAATCTTTGTTATGCACCACCTATTCAAAACAATACATGCTAGAGAGGGCTTAAAAAATCAATCCAACACCAATGAACCAGATGACTGAAAGTCCTCCTGGCAGTCTGAATGATGTAGGAGATATCTGGGAGCAGTCTCAAAATGGAACAAGATCCTGATAACAACCAGCATCAACACCTAGCTTTTGGGGGAGCAAAACATGATAGGACTCCTGCCAAGTTACAAAATGTCAGTATTTGTGATCAGTACCAGGAATATGTATCTTTATATTTCCTTTGTAGTGCCCTCATCTCCAAGCACTCTAACTGCATGAATAGAGAGAATCCCTGATAGATACTGAAGAATGTTCACAAAATATTTATCTATTTTCTTGTTAGCCAGTTCTAAGAGCTGTAAGATCACTTGAGGTCTGTTTTTCTCAGACAAGATTGTGATCAGTAGTAGAAGTTGTGGCTGAATCCCTGGACCATCAGCTCTGCTGCTCTTCTGATTTGGAATGTTGTTCTTGCAATGAAATGGCAAAAAAAAAAACCTATTTCAAACAAGCATATGTGCTCCATTATTTCTATGCTTTACAAATATCTGCACCTACAAACCTCTGTGGATTGGGCACTCAAGCAGAATTTTCAAGACTAACTTCTAGACCTCCAATTTGGACACTCACTAATCTATAGTTGTAAAGTAACCCATTTCAATGAGTTTCTATAGGCTGTGATGTGATGTGGAAGCTTCTTAGCAAATTGATAATGTAAACACCATAATGTGCTATGAAAGCCATGTTTTAAGTGCTTGTCTGCAATTCTTTGTTTTTTTTCTGCTTGATGAGTCTTTTCTGTCCTGTTCAGTTCCTTCTGTGCTATAACTATTTGTGTCATTCTTTTTAGGATTCAGAAGGAGGTCTCTATGTGTGCATGAACACGTTTCTGGGATTTGGAAGGGAACACATTGAAAGGCATTACCGGAAAACAGGACAGTGTGTATATTTGCATCTGAAACAGCATGTGATAGAGGTGAGACTTCTGACTTCCCAACTAACTACCCCAGCAGTTCTTGGGTCTCTTGTGCTCATTTAGGTAACACATTTCAGACAGACCAAAACTTGAATGACAGAAATGAACATGTTCAGGTTTGGGGCTAGATATCAAGTTCAGGTGCTTGGATCCCAACCAATCCTATAGCTTCAGTTCTGAGACGAATCAAAATCCCTAAAACGTCAGATCTTAAAGGCAACTTGTTGCCTGGGTTCCACTGATCTTTTTCACTGCATGCTTCTGTGTAACTCACACATAATTGTCTGTGTATTACGTGCATACTGTAGGTAACTAAATACTTTTCTGAAACCTGCCTTTGAAGTGTAGAATTACTGGTTTTGGCTCAGATTTGGCTAGAAGCTTCCGAGATTTTTTTTTTTTTTTTTTTTTTCATATATGAGGTTTCATCTCAGGGTGACAGGACTTCTTTTCACCTTGAGATTTCTGTACAATTAAATAATGAGCCTTAATCCTGACCTGGCCTGGGTTCTAAAGCTTAGCTTAAATTAATGCTGGATTCTAGAGCCATACACTGCCCTCATTCAGCCTTACACCCCTCCACACATGGACGTATATGTACAAACTTCATGTTCACTGTTCTTCCATAATATTGCTGCATATCAACAGTAACTTATAACCTGTGCTTCATAAACATCTGTTGGTGTGTGGTTTGTCTGGCATCTTTAAAGGGCTGTTAATGACTTCTGACCCAAACTATGTGGAAGGCACTGGGTTTGCTTATAGCTCACTCTCCCATAAGCTCTCTCTTTTGGCAAGTTAGAGGGCCTAAAATAGCTGCTTGGAGTGGGATAGAATGCTTCACGTTTCTCATTCTACAGCAATGTTTCTCCTGGGTGATGAAGGCCCTGATTTATGTAAAGTGCCGTGACCACTTATTTTATTTCCAGTAGATGACTATTCATATTTTATCAGAATTATAGTGAGGTCGATTGCATGTCTCCCAGGCTGAAATTGTTAATGATGTTTCTTATACTTTAGAATTTAGTCTTTCCTTGTAAGGGTGATAGCAACAGTTTCCTTCACACTGTTAACTTTTTGGAGAGCCTAGTCTAGTTTTAGCAACAGTTCATCTGAGTGTATTTAACACTCCTGAAAGATGATATCTAGGACTAGAGACAGGTGGGCAGAAATCCTGTCAGCTTTCCTTGTATATAACTTTCTTCCAGCATGTGACCTGGGAATTTTCAATATTAAGGTAAACCAGGGTTAAAATGAGGCTTCAAATTCCTTTTCTGGATAAAGATTAGGCAGAGGAACTCCAAAATGGAAAAACAAGTATGCCAACTGTTGTTTGGTGTTGTGCACCCCTTAACTGAACTAGTTCAGTATTTCCTATTTTTCTTCTTGTGAGTCATAATGTAGCAGAGGCATCAATGTTTGAAGGTGGTGATGCACTGGTGCACTGGGTCATGTGGTAGGAATCCATGTTTGCCTGTACAGTACAGGTGAAGATTGTGTCATCTAAGATGGCTCATAGATAGAATTCCTCATACATTAGCTGGGGATTTTGTTTACCATGACTGTTCACTTCTTACGTGCTATCTGTGTTTTCCTTTGAGCAATGTGAAGCATCAGGCATTCACTGGAACAGTTTTATGAAGCGTCTGGCACACGCTGCATTGTGGTTTTGTTTTTTTAAGACAAGCTTTTGATGGTGTAGGATACAGTAAAGCCAAAGGCATTGGATATGCTATCTTAAGATTCTTTTAGCGAGGCTGCTATTCTTGCCTGTGGTTCCCTTGGCGTCATCCTTGCAGAATGCACTGCATTGCTGCAGAAATCCCTGTTTGCTTCTGAAGGTGTTTGGAATAAATATCAGTCATGTATCTTGTCACAACTGAATTAGAAAATAAGGGTCAGATCTTCATCCTTTGGTTTAAGTGGAGCTAGAGTATCTGCCAGTGGCAGATCAGCACCAGAGGCATCTGCTGATTCACCAGAAATGTGTTCAAGTGCAAGTTATGGAGCACCCTCTGGTAAAATTCTTAGCTAAAGGAGGAAAATTTATTCTTTCTTTTTCCTAGAATTTCACTCTTCAGAATTTTTAAATCCACCACTTTCCTGTAATGTATGACTTGTATACAACTGTCTGGGTAGTATTCAGCCCTGGGCAGAGCTTTAACTTGGTGCTAGAGTGATAGCTCAGCCCTGTTGAAAACTCTGGGCAGAGACCCATGAAATTTCCTACAGTGATGGGTTCCTGGATATTATTCAGTGATGGTGCTGCTGTTGAAAAAATGTGGCAGTGGTGCAGTTAAAGAGAACTCAGAATAGGCTACACCGACACCTTGTACGAGAAGCATCACAAACAGAATTTAATGCCACTAGTGATGCATTGTGTGGATTCCCATTTGCTGGGTGTGTCACATCTGTTAGAAGCCAAAATTGTTCTGTGAATGGGGAATGTTTTTAGTGATTTCTGACAGGAGGAGAAACAAGGCAAAAAACCTGTCAGGTACTGTT
The DNA here is from genome assembly GCF_031877795.1 of Strix aluco. Lineage (NCBI taxonomy): Eukaryota > Metazoa > Chordata > Aves > Strigiformes > Strigidae > Strix > Strix aluco. The sequence continues at coordinate 22,935,443 of NC_133939.1, read as the reverse complement.
TTTTTCAGTAGTATTGGGCATCTGCAACTCTAGTTCGGATGTATTCAGCAGTTTGGAAAATCAAGCCGAAATATTTAATGTCAGTCTGGCAGTCATAAACATTCTATGGGAACTCTTCAGCTTTGAAATCTCTAGTCTTAATGACTTTCACAATACCCCACTTGGTGACATCAGAATTCAGTTGGAGCTTCCTAGTATTGGAAACAACATTTTTTTAGTTTTGAAGCTGTAATCCTTGGAGTATGTGTAATTTATTCATAATATATTTGTAATTGGGTTATGTTGTATCTTGCTGCTTTTTTTTAAAATAGATTTGGATTCTTGACTACTTCCTCTCCACTTCTTAAATTCCAGTAGTATTAAGGAAAAAAATGTTCTGCTTGTTATTTTCACTTCACTGAGGAATTTTTTTTTTGTTTTTAAATGTTGGAGTTGCAACCCTGACTCTCCCTTTCCCTAGGGCTTGTATATATGGGTAATAGGTTCTGTTCTTGAGTGCAGCCAAGGAGTGTTAGTTAGCATCTGCTCTAAGAATGGAAAGCTTTCCTATGATGTGTAAGACCTCACTGATGATTCAAGCAGTCTGCTTTGGCCAAAGCTTTATTTACATGGTGAAGGGAACCACCCAAAATATGTGACCCTTTCAGCTATGAAGGAGCAGAGGCAAACATGAACTTTCCCTAGGCTGACAGGTTCTTGGCTGGTTTCTCTCCACCTGTTGTATCCCAATATTACTATTAAAAAAAAGTTGCCTAAGAACCTTGCCAGTTACACTAACATTATACACTACCTAATGCATCATGTTGGCAATACAGCTGCAGAGGCTTATTTGATTTAATTTAATGATGCCTGTTAATAAACAGCTTAAGCAAGTGCATTGACTTTTGCATTTCCTCAACTACTAGCATTTTCCCTAGTACTCTGAGGTATTTTGAACTGGGAAAATAGGTCTTGAAACTGAATATCACTTGGAAGTTACTGTCCTCTGCTGTGGAGTTTAGATTAAAAAATAAAATCCCCTGTAAAAAATTGCTTGGGTGTTGTCAGATTTCCTTAATATTTCCTAATATTAAGAAAGTGTGGTGGTAACTTGGATTGATCTTAGTGGCAGCAGCCATGGATCCTGACGGAAAGGGCATTTTTTTCTGTCTAGAAGAAAATTAGCTGAACTAATAGATCACAGCAAAGTGGTCATACTGGAATTAGTTATGAAAGATTGAATGTTTTATGCAGATAATAGCCTTTCCCTCTCTTAATTCCACTTTAGTCATTAAGAAATACTGTAGGGGATCTAGTGGTGAGAGGTCTGAGTGATGCTGGATGTCCCAGTTCCATTGATAGAACAGCAATCGCCCGCAGTGACCATGAGACATGCTCTGCTTAATTGCTAACAGAGCAAAGTATGAAGGATTCAGATGGTGACTTTGTCACTCCATGAGCGTAGTAAGCAATGATGAGTTAAGTCCCATTGTCAGAGGTGAATGAAGAGGATTTACATTCTTGCTCAGGAAGGACTGTGATTTGATAGAAGGACCATGAACAGATGTGTCAGAAATGGCATGGGGCTATTGCTGATGTACTGTTGTCTTGCTGGATGTTTTTTTAATTGTTTCTTTCTCTCTTTCCAGAAGGTACCAGGGGCATCTGGTGGAGCTTTACCAAAAAGGAGGAATGCTAAGCTATTTTTAGGTATTGTGAACAGCTGCTTTCACGCAGTCCTTTTCTGACCCTGTCTGCATGTGTACTTGGGTTCTGTCCACCATTGTGTCTGCCTTTGGGGTTCCTTGTGGGTTTTCTTTTTCTGTTGGGTTATTTTTTTTTTTAACTTTTGGTGCTAGGTTTTAGAGTTGGTCCAGACAAATAAGTAATTCTTAGCAATTTTGGTGCATATTGAGAGATACATGTATGTATACATGAAACATTTTAATCTAAAGTAGGCTCTCAACTGTTCTCAAACAGCTTAGGGTTTGATAGTCATTTTTTGACTAATTCTGTCCCTTCTCTCTGTGATTTCCACAAAGCACCCTTTTATTAAAATGTTTATCTATGCTTAATGTCTAGATATAATAGGGCTTCAGTGTGGCACTATTCTACTCAGCAGCTGGTCATAGGAAGGGTTGTTACCATTTCAAAGTTATTACACAGGTAAATGCTCTTAAGTGATGTCATTGGTTCAGATTACCCAGAAAACCTGAGGGCCTCATAAATACAGATGAGGGGAACGTGATGTAAAGCCTATATGCTTCCTCCTCTCATCACTTGTGGTATTTCTCTGATTCATCTATTATTTATCCTCTCTGTATTAATAGAAAATAGTGAATTTTTCTTCTGATAATGAAGAGGTTAAGTGTTTTCTTTACAATTGCCAGCTCCTGTGGCTAAAGGGAAACAATAGCATGGCCTCCCTTTGGAATTGCTTTGATCTGTGGGATGTGTCCCTAAGAGGCCTTTGCAGATTGTGATCGATTAAATTGTTGTTAATGTCTGGAGTAAGTTTTGCAAGGAGGGCTTAGAGAGGAAAAAAGTCTTAAGATGAGTCATAAAGAAATAAAACTTCTTTTGTAGGAGGAGGCTTAAGTTGCAGATGTTGGTCTAAATGGCATTTACTGTCAGTTTATGTTGAAAATAATGTTTGTCACTAGATGCTTATGATTGGTTCAGGATCAAAGCTGGCTGCAATGCAGCAATGGTTGTACAGTGTTAACAATGTGGGTGTAAACAAGAAATACAAAAGTATGGTCAACTTTTATTCTTGCTGATCTTCTGCATATATTTTGAGGCTCCCGTCCCTGTGGTATGCTGGCACACAGTGTACGTGGCATAGTCTCCCTGATGTGCCATGTTGGAGTCCTCAAATTCCATCCTTGCACATGAGCATTTTGGAACTGCTGCACCAGATCTATTCAGTAGGAACAAGTGTCCTGGTCCCAGGGAGCTTCTGAAGGCGGTGCAGAGTCACTGGGGTGTATTTAGCACATGGAACTATCACCATTTAATCCAGCATTTCTGGAATCTAATGCATTTTTGAAAATGTATTTCATCTGGTCTGTTCTACTGCAGTCCTCTTTGCAGCTCCTGCTGGCTGGGAGTAAAGTGGTATCAACACCCACGTCCACCCCAGCCCTTGCTGCTCTGATTCTTGAAATAGTAATTCCATGTGTTCAAATGCTTTGTATCAACTTCTTTGGCTCAGCAGATTTTATTATTTTTTGGCCATGCTTAGAGTAAAGAACAAAGAATGATTCCTGTCCTTGTTCATAGCTGAGGAAATGAAAGCTCAGCGGTCAGCTGATTCAATAATTTTTCATGCAGCAGAGATGATTAGCAAAATTTGGCATTTTATCTCTTAATCCAACATCATCTTTATTGGTTTGGAGCTGCTGGACTCTATTCTATGTCTTTCTCATTGGGCACCTTGGGCACCTATGGTAGAGGTTTGCACCAAACTGGCCATTATTAGCCCATATATGCAGCCTGCCATTTAGGGTTTACCCTGTCAGACAAGAGTAGACAATAATCAATGGGTAACTAACATGGCTATGTTTCTAGGTGTCATTGAATAATTCCCTGAAGGCCCAGAGATTTAAGCTTTGTGTACAAAGCCAATTCAGTTTGGGTATTTGTTACATTACTTCTTATAATCCTCTTTGATGTAAAGCTATTAGAGATACTAAACCCTTTTCAATCTCCTTAGTATTAGGAAAACATCTTTTGGATGCTCACTGATTACTTCCTAGCACTGCTGCTATCCAGCAAATGCAGAAGAAACACAGACTGGTTGGGTCAGTCAGCTGGAAACTTTAGCTTTCCCTAAACATTAAAAGATCCATAGCAAAGTGTGTGTGTGCGTGGGCACGTGTGTATTAGGTTTGGGGCTCGTTTTATTTTTATTTTCTTTTGGAGAAGGCTGGAGGGTGTTGGCTGTGTTCTATGTAATCAGGAAGCATAATAACCTTGTGCACTGAAATGTATGAAGTGTCTTTAATCTAGGTTGTTTAGATATTGCTCAGCAGTGTGGATATGGTAACTTCAGCTCAGACTGTGCAAGCTTTCAGGGAATTTGGGGTGACATTTAAAGCAGACTATCTGCATCACAATGCATGGAATAGTATCCTCATTGCATTGTTATTTAGGCTAGCAAGTTTGAAGATACTTTGTGCTTGTCAATATGCATGGCTATTGCACAAAGAAGTTTTAGATCCAGGCTGTAAAATTGAAAGAAGTTAATTGATGGGGCAAGATGGTAGCTCCCCATGACTTCACAAGGCTGTCAGATAAGAAACCACTGCATTGTTGCCTTCGGTATGCAACCTCTTGTTTAAATCAGCCACAGTGTGGTAAATGTGGTACCAGTTTTGGAAAAAAAAGACAGGACCAGGAAAAGTATCATCACTAAATTTAATTTTCATATTAGCCCACCTGGAAGAAAAAATGGATCAGTATTGATAGAAAGTGGTATAAATATGACAGAACAGAAAAGAACCACTGTGAGTTTTCCAAAGTGAAGGAGAGGTTCTCCCAGAATACTCTGGGACTATGTAGTAGTCCCCCTATGTATTTAGTGACTATGTGAATAAGAGCAGTTTGATTAACAGGAGGTACTATGATCTTCCTTACAAGATCCTGGTCAGAAGGTAGTAGAATAAGAGGGAAGACCCTTGTATTGAAGGGATTTGAGGCCCAGTTCTTACAGCAGTTACCAGCAGAGTCCCCCTGGACCTGTTACTCCCAGGAGTTATCAGCAGAGTCCTTCATAATGTTCTAATTATGAAGAATTAATGCGATCATAAATGGTCTGGAAAGGGATTGAAAAATGAGGAAATAGAGTTTTCTGGTTGATTTCAAATTATCTAAGAGATTAAGTCTAAAAGTCTTTTTTAATGTGTTACTGAGTAACTAAACAATAGACGAAGTAGATGTTGAAAAATGCAAAGAAGACAAGGCAAGTGCTTTACCTGTGCATGCATAGTGATGTGGTCTAAATTAGCTGTTACTGTTCAGAAAGGTAGTTCTGAGAGAGGTGGTGTGAATGGTTCTCTGAAAATGTCAGCTCAGTTGTCAGCAGCAGTGAAAGAGTGAAGTGGAACATCAGGAGTAGAGCAACGTTTTATATTTTGTTCTCTATTATTTTGCTTTATAAATAAGAAGTGAGACTCTTTTGAACAGAGAAAACACAGCTGCATGCATTATCTTCCCCTGTCTCTCTCTCTCTCTCCAAAGCCAACCAGACAAACAAACACACCCACATCCACCCCACCCCCAGCAAACAAAAACCCCAGATGGGTATCTGGAAGCTAGGAGGTACGCACTGAGAGGAATGGCTGCATTTTTGCCTTGTTCTAGTACCTTCTTCCTGGGCATCTGTTGGTCCATGGACTGTTCAACCTGGACTCTAGGCTAAACAGAGTGGTGGTCATAAAACTTGTCCGTAGACAGATGTCCTCTTCCAGATCAGTTACCACAGCAGTATCTGCCAGTGCAGTGTGAGCTCTGCTTTGAGCAAAGTCAGGGCTAACTTAGACCATCAATTAAAAGTGTTTTGAAGTACTCATATGAACAGCTCTGTCAGCAGATCTGTGAGGATGGTAATTGCTGGTGAGAAGAGTGTCAGTGAGGAGCAGTATCTGTGACAGCTGGTCTCGGAGAAGGCTTTGGAAAGGAAGAGAAAACTTCCACTTAGAGTCTGAGAGAACGTGTAAACTTGCTGAGCTTTTCCTGGATGGCACCTGCCTGCCTACAGCAGTGAATGCAGTTATGGCTACCGTTTCCAAGTGTAAAGACCATTCATAAGAGTGGCCGTACTGGATTTGACCACAGCTCCACTTAGCTCTCCTAGATCTTACAGCAGCCAGTAGTAGAACCCTGTTGTCAGTAAGGATGTTTGTGTTTGGTAAGCTTCTGAAGAGGACTTTTACCAGGAGTGGTTTAAGTTTATATTTGTGTAAGTAACCACATACAGAGTATATATCAATGAATGGAAAGTTGTGATTTAAGAGGATTTGAGTGTTTCCTGTCAATATTTTCAAATTTTAGCCTAGTAAAGTTGTTCATACTCACCAGCGGTAGCAGTGGAACTAATAAGACCATGAGTTGAACCTGTTGCTTTCTGGCTTTGCCACCTAAGCTTGAGCTGAGTGTAGAATGGTGAGCCCATACTTTACACAAATAGTCTTAATAGTTTGCTGGTTTAGGTAGAACTGTGGAAATTAGGCTAGATTAACAAAGGCTAGTGCTGATAGCAAAATAGTTAAGAATTTGAATTTTGGTGGTTTAGCTTTGCTTGTTTAACACATGACTGTACCAGAAATCCAAGGGGTGAGGTCTATAGCTAGCAATAAGAACAGCATGCAACTGCTTTGGAGATAGAGTAAGCAATTTGAATGTTATCTTACAAGTAGTGAACGAGCCAAATGATACTAGTAGAAAGGTTTGCTTTTCCTTTTGCCACAAAGAACGTTATGACTGTAAAGTGAATCTTTTTTAAAATTCTCTTTTATAGCTGATCTGCTGAGGTCAATTTCAGATGTGCCTGAAGACAAATGAACTGAATAGCTTACAGTTTGCAAAGTGCCACTGCTGCAATTCACTATTATTTAGAGGCTTCAGGAAGAAATTATTTGATTTAAAGACTCAGTCCTTCACTTCCAAGTCAATACAAATTTGTCCATTGCTTTCAGTGAGAGCAGGATCAAGCCCAGATTCCTAAACTGTCTTTCTAGGGTTTCAAAATTACTTTTAGGCTCACTAGCCAACATCCTCATTCAATTTTCATGTTTGTATTCCCTTTCAAACGCACACAGACACATCCATATGCACAGGAAATCCTGTTTGGGGGTCCTGCCTGGAGTCTCCTTATGCCACTATTATTAGTGCAATCAGTTGGTGAGTTATCTAAATCTGATCTGGGCACGTCCACTCCTTTTCTTGCCCTCTGGTGGGTTGGTTTACAGTACTGTCTTCCACTTGCAGCTGCTGTTTTCAGTCAGTTCAGCAGCAATGCATTTCTCACCGCCACTAAAGTGATGCCTGTGAGCTGGAGTAAATTTACTCTACTGACCATTTGCCCAAAATAACTACGTCAGTTGAGCCTCTGTTTTAATACGTCTGTTATTTTGCTTTGCCTGTCGTCCTGGCCTCCCAACACAACACTTATGACTTATGAACACTTTGTTTTAGTGACCACAGTGTTTAATTGGGGCTCTGAGGAGGCACCATAAAGCTGTTAGTCCACTAGAAGGGGGACAATGTCACATGGAGATTCACAATCAAGCTGTCAGCTCTTTAAAAAGATTACAAACTGGTTGATTGCTTTGTGGTTCAGTCTTAGAACTGAGTAAACTGGTTTTTTGCCCAGAGATTCTTCTACTCAGAGTGCATCTTGAAAGAACATCCGTGTCCAGGAAACAGCTTTGTATGAAGTATAGTGCTTGAAAGTTCATATTTTTATGAATTATAAGTGAATTATTTACAGTAATTTTTAATCAAATATGCTCCATTTGCAAGTCGATTTCCCTTGGCTCCACTTTCCTATAGTTATTCTTATTCTTCTCTCAAATTCTGAACTAGTTTTAAAATCCAAGTCCAAAACTGCATGCAGACAGCACATGATGCCCAGTGGCTACGGGGTCAAGCTCTGCCCTCATTCAGTGTGGGCTTCATGGCCTTCTAAAGTAATAGTCGTCTGTTTTTATTATATCTACGCTCATGCTTTCTTAGCCATGTTGGCCCTTGCACAAGCATGGAAAAAATAATGCAGGTAGAACTTCTTACTGAACCTAGCAACTATGGCTCTCAGCACATACAAGCCAAGATTTAAAAATACGAGTAGTGATTTCGGGGGTTTCAACTGGATGTCATTAAGTGGCCTGTCTGACAGTCAACAAAAGGGATTAATTTATATGGGGTATTAATTTATATGGGGTATATAAGTATATATGTATCAAGGGGTTTCAGTCAGTGACCTTAGAATTCCTTTCCACTCTTATGTACTGGATCTGAACCCTGAGAAACTGCCTTCAGAGTCCTAATTGCCGAAAAGCACTGGTAGTCGTTCTAATTCCTATTCAGAGGGAGTAGGGGTGTGGAGTGGAAGTGTACCAGCTTTTACGCGGTCACCTTCAAATGTGGAATTGCCAGTTAAATCGTCATGGTTTTTTTTTCCTGGAACTGTTATGAAGCTGTGTGTATCTTTCTTTAAAATAAGAAGTGTGATGCTGCCATATCAACGTGTCAGACATCCAGAATGCCATGCTGACAGGCCATCATTTTCTGCTTTTCTGGTAACGTGAATGGTATGAAGCCTGAGAAGGTAAAAAGGAACTTTCCTTCTCTACCCATTGCCCACAAAAGGCTGATGCTCCTACGTGTGTGAAGTCCTTAGATGGCAGCAGATGATTGCTAATAGAATACTCAGTCTTTCATCCCTGGATCACTAGTTCAAGTGCAGGTCAGGTCAGTAGCAGTAAAGCCACTACTATCTGGCTGTTGTTGTCATCTGGCTTGTGAGATAAGCTGAAGTGCGTGTCTCAATTTTGAACCCAGGCAACCATATAATTGCTGTTTTCATATAGCAGATTGTAAATACTATAAACTTAATGTCAGTATCATAAGAAAATGAAAATACCAGCAGGTCTTCCACATGTCTGCAGATAACGGTGGCTGAGGTGAGCTGTCCTCAGGTTCCCTCTGGTGGCTGAGCGAAATGTGTGACTTCAGGCCCTGGAAGAGGCATTTGCAGCCTTTAAACCATTAGTAGAGTTTTTATCCTCTCTGAGGAACCTCTGTCATATTTAAGAGATGATCAGTACTTTTGGTTTTATTACGTTGGCCACCATCAAATTTCTGGGCATTAAGTGAAGATTTTCTGTGATTCATTGCTGTATGTATCATCAGAGTGGAGATACTCAGTTTCTTTGCTTCATAGAGCACAAGAGCTTACTGTTGCAGACTGCATCTGTTGAGATTCACTCCTTTATCAAAACACAGGATTGTAATACAAGCTGGGAAAGAAGCCTGGAGTAAAGTGAGGTCGCTGGTTATTTCTATTATGCTGCAGTAAGGGAAGGGATCGTTATGAATTAATATTTTCTTTAGAAATGTCATGCTTTCAGTATAAGAAAAAGTTCTTGCTTGTGTGTCTATATTCAGCTGATGAAAAGGGGCTTTTGTTTTTGCTGCTGAGAAAGAGGTCATGCTGCTGGAAGTCACTGACAGTGGGTGTTGTCACCCCTCAGGACTGGCTGGTGCAGCAGGTGAGCCAAGAATTGAATGGAAACTGGATTATGTTCCTCTCAAGAGGTAGTTTTTCCAGGTCAAGTTAAAATATCTTTTGATGCTTGTTTTGTCGCTTAGGATGTTCAGGCAGTTACTGCCCACTGGGTAAATAGAGAGCTTAGTTTTCTGAACCTGGCCTCTGTCATCCTCACCTCTCCCCCAGATATACATTTGAGATTTCAGGCATTCCCAGGGTGCAGTGGTTGCTGCCAATGCTTGTTTAGTATTGAGTGACTCATTAAGCATATGCATGTACTTGGAGTGAAAATAAGAGGCAGCTTTAGCTACTGCTAATGCATCTTCTTTCTTGCTTGAACCTTATTCTGTAAGTGACTGTCTGGTACCTGGGAATACAGGAGATCCAGCATCTCCAGATGGGAGAAGGATCCAGAAGATCCCATCCTTGCCCAGGCTGTGCTTGCAGTTGAATCTTGTGAAATGTCTTGACACAACATACATGTTTGGTCTCAACTTTTTCAGTTGTCCTAGAAAGAACTGAGCAAGATTTTAACTCAGTCTTGTCACTATGGGATAATTAAGTCTTTCATGGATCTAGATCTAGATCTAGATGTAGACTAGCCATGTAGTTACTTAGGCTTTGCCTGGCTTCTCTCTGGGTCCACTTGTTTCTGGACACTCATTTTAGCTGATGTTTCTTGATCAAGGCTCATATTTAAGCAAAAATGTCATCCTTACACTGGAATAAGAGTGTATGCAAACACTGTGGAAGGCTTGATCTTCAAAGGAAAGCTGTATTAGTTAATAAGTTAGTTTCACTGGTCACAGAGTGGAGTTAGCAAGAGAGGGATAATGCTGGTGTAACTGTACTTGCTGTACTAACTTTCCTTTCGTGGGAGGAAAGGCCACAGGTTCGAGATGAATGGAAGCCATAGCATGATTCAGCCAGGTCTGTGATCTGGAAAATATGGGGGTTGAAACAGCAGTGCATTACTCCTGCTCTACTGTTTCAGTGTTGGTAGTGTGACCTGGTCTCCATATTGTATAGCATTCCAAGATCCTGGGTAAAAGACACAGCAATATTGCATCCTGATTTTTGTCCAAAATGAGCAGAATTTTGTTAGCTGCTTCCCAGAATGTGATGTCTGCAACAGTGCACTGCTTGCAGGGGGGCCAAATCAACTGCAGCTGTGACTGGGGAGGAGATTAAGATGAAGATTTTGGTCCTCAGAACATCCTCTTTCAGGATGGTCAGATTTCAGTTTAGATCAGGATTTTACAAACATCTCTAGCCAGAAGAAACTCCTGACAGTGTCAACTTGCAGGCTGGTGCCAGGCAAGCAATGCTTCGTGGTGGTAACCCTGCCACAATTTAGGAACCTTTATTTTGGGACAATCTCCTAACATTCCCCATCTTGTTTTCCAGATCTAGAGACGAACAGTGATCTCAACAGTGATGACTTTGAATATGAAGATGAAGCAAAACTTGTTATATTTCCTGATCACTATGAAATCTCATTACCCAATATAGAAGAGTTACCTGCACTGGTCAGTGAGTGTGTGCAAGTGGTGATAGGAATTGTTTCCTGTTTCAGTTTTTATCAAGCTGGTGCTTGGTTTTCTTATGTGTGGTGGTTTTTTTTACATAAAGATCTTTCTTAACCAGCTATAATAGAGAATCAGTAATTTTGAAAGTCTGGTTTGTCTTTGGTTCTTGGATTTTCTTTTACCTTCTCTATTCCCTATGATGCCAGCTTGTCCCCAAGGAAGCTCACATAGTACAGGTGCTTACTCTCCTACTAAAATAATAACTGCAATCTAGAAAATTACATACATATTTAAGTATATAAATAGTCTTACTGATGTCCAGTTCTGTACGTTGTTAGCAATGGGCTGAATGCCAAGTTCTGTCCAGTCACTGAATTGTTAGGTTTTGATTGACATATGTTTGTCTTCCAGGTGACGATAGCTTGTGATGCGCTTCTCAGTGCAAAATCACCCTACAGGAAGCAAGAGCCTGACTCCTGGGAAGAAGAGCTACAGGCATCTAAACATGCCAAAGCACTTGTACAGTTAGACAATGGTGTTAGAATTCCCCCCAGGTGAGGCTAATAAGGTTTGCTCATTGTAGGCTCTCTAATACAGTCCAGGGTAGCAGAACTAAAGCCAGCAACTCGGCCAACAGTTCTGTTGCATGACTCCAGGCTGGGTGTGTGTGTTTGGTTTGACCTACCTTAGAAATACAGGACTGGTTCCTGCCTTACTTATTTCTGTTGTTTTCTCCCGTTTTCTCTTGCAGCGGTTGGAAATGCTCAAAATGTGACCTGCGAGAGAATCTGTGGCTAAACCTGACAGATGGTTCTGTGCTGTGTGGAAAGTGGTTCTTTGATGGCAGTGGGGGGAACGGGCATGCAATGGAGCACTACAAGGAGACAGGTTATCCCCTGGCAGTGAAGCTGGGAACCATCACTCCTGATGGAGCAGGTCAGCCACCTGTCAGGTTCTGAGATGTGCTACCTGTTGTGCCTAAGACTAACAGTGTATATCCATTACCAAGTGAGTTTGTGCTTCTAGTGCAAATGTTTGGGTGTGATACAGGAAGAAAACCCTGTGAGTCTGTGAATCTTGATCGGGGTTGGAGGGAATGGCACACACTCCGTTTGGAGAAGGCCCTTACCTTTTTTATCTGCTCTTCTCCTGTTTTATATTTGGTGTAAATAGTTTTTTGGCTTTGTATAATAGTAGATTTATAATAGAAGAATGATATTATTTTGAAACAGCAGAATCTGGAGAAACAGTATTTTTCAGTTTGCTAGGGCAAATTGTTCAATCTTATGTAACATAGAAACAATAACAGGGTAATGATTTCTAAAGTCAGAAAAGTCCGTTCTTAACAGTAGGGGGTTTTAAAATCATACTGGAAACTGTGCTATTTTTCCATATTGTTTTGGTAGTATTGTGTTAAGTTTAGCAAATGCTCGTCTTCGTGGGGCTGCTGTGATGCTTATTTGTAAAATGCCTGATGATCATGGCCGGGGGGAGGGAAGCTATAGATCTATCCTTGTTTGCATATTCTCAGAGTGTGACGTTCTGCAGTGTTGCTGTGGAGAGGATATTGGTGTGTAAGGATTAGATGAAATAAAAATACGAGAAGCTGAAAAAGTCATAAACAAGGAGATCCTTTGCTGCAGCTGTACAGAGAAAAAATGGAAGAACACATAGTATGATTATATTGTGGTTTTAGTGCTTATGACCATATGGATGAAAAATAGCTGTTTAGAGTAGCCTGTTTTATTAACAGAACAAAACGATTGAGAGGTTTTCGTTTTTAAGTCCTATCCAGTGTCAGGGAAAGGAGACTATAGTCAGATTCAACCAGCTGTGCCACAGAGACGTTGAGCAAAATTCATTCTTTTCTTTCCCAAACAGAATATTGTTTCCTTGCATGAGCCTGGTCTTGGATGATTTCTGTCTGAATCTCTGTTACTGAAGGTGTTTAGGATTTGCCCAGCTGTGGGTTTCAACTGCATCTACAAAATAACAGAATATGCTTTAGTGGTTTTTCTTTTTTTTTTTTTTTCTTTCTCATTTTTAGCAGCAGTACTTGTTTCCTTATGGCTGCTGTCCTTCTGCCTCCCACTGATTAGCTGCTTCCTCTCTTAGTGGCCTTTGGCATAACAAAGGACAGGCTGTCATCCTTCCCTCGGAATGAAGGGCACCAGCTGTTCTACACAGACCTTTGTTCTTCTGGATGATGTTTACTTGGTTTCCCTATAGAAAATACTTCCCCAGTCCTTCTTGTTTCCTTTTCAGTAATTATTCTCTCTCTGATCTGTATTGCAGTGGTAGTCATAACCTCTTGATAGGGCTGGATGACAGATGAGCTTCAGGAAAGAGGCTCCGTGGCTGATTGTGACGCAAAGGCTGTCTGGTTTCTGCTTCCCTGGGCTGGAGGTGAAGAGGTGATGGAAGAGGAGTAATAAGTGTTAGTGCCTCTGCTGACATAACTTATTCCTTTTTCACACTCGTAAGAAGGAGAAAGAGGTGGTGCCAGTATTCCACTTACACTTACCCTATGTGTACACAGAGGGAGCAGCGGAGAAAAGATTCTCATTGAGAAATCTGTGTTGTATACATTATGAAAGATTTCTGGGTCATTAGCCCCATTTTGTAATGTTCTGTGAACAAACAGATCTGGGATCAGGGTGGAAATTGAACCAAACTTCTGTCTTCTGCTCTTGGATCTTGGACAGGATGCATGAGAGATTCAGAAAAGTTTGCTTCAATAGGTTGAGTACTACTCAGCAGTCTGTGCTACCTGCTGCCTCTCTCGACAATGCCATTAGATTTCATTTCAAGTCATTGTGAGGTTGTGTGTTTGAAACTGGTTTGAGGAATGGATTGGGGGTTTGACAGTGGGAAGCCCTATCTGAGAGGTACTTGAGTGATTTGCTTTGTGGATGCCAATCTTGGCAATTGTCAGATACTTCCTTTGGGAGATCCTGAGCTACTTGTTTCTTCAGGAACAGCGTTGCTGTTGCCTGTTATCCTTTAAGTAGGAAGGAGTGATGTCTACACAGCCAGAACAGGTGTAGAACTGTGGGAGAAAAGGAGGTACAGGTAGCAGTCATTTTTCTTTTCTTATCGTAATAATGATTATTCTCTGTTTAATAATATTCTGTGTTGTCTGTCTTGGATTTTTCTTGGTTCTTTTTGGTTTTTTTTCCCTCTTACATTGCTTCCTTTTTCCCCTTTCCTACTCTAATGATACCAGCTTCTGTGTGTCACGTTTGCTGACTTGTCTATGTTCCTTATCTACCAGAGTCCATATGACAAGCACTACAGACCTGTGTTTGGGGGCTCTCATCTTCTTCCTTAAATTTGCTGCTCTTTGATTTCTTTTTTTTTTTTTTTTTTTTTGAAATAAGTGAATTGTGTCTCTCTCACATGAATTTAAGTTGGCTACACAGCAGAAAGTACTAAAGTATATGACACAAGCTGGGCTTGAGCAAAGGATTAATGTGTTTTATGTTCTATTTCTGCTGCTCTGGGTCAGTAGTCCCAGATGGCTGCTCTGTCTTCAGTTGCCAGAGCTGAGGAAAAACAAAATCAAAGCTTCCACATTGAAAGTAGTCATCCAAGCTCAGTTGATGTGTAATCTCACTCCATTAGGTGTTTGAACTTTTCAGGATCTTTTGGCTGCACTGTGACCTCACCAGAAGACTATGGGAATGCTGTGATCTCTTGTGTGTATGAACAGTCATGTCTTCTGGGCGTGATTGGTACCACACAGGGGAATTCCAGCAGATGGGCAGCTACAGCCACATGCATGCCAGAGGGGTCATCAGGACCAGTGTTAATTCTGATGGCTAATGTAAAGTCTGATGGCTAATCAGCAGCTGGCAGCACAACTCAAAAACACAATTCCCTGGCTTGAGAGAGTTAATACTTTTCATAGGGCTGGTAAATTTTAAAAGTTGTATTACATCTTTGAGTTCTTGGCTAACCTTCAACCTATCATTTCAGTGTGGGTTTGGTACCAGCAGACTTCAATGAGACTGCCTTTTTGTTAGAGTCTTATCTAGGGGATGGGCTGAGTCAGAGCCAGGGTCTGCAGTTGTCAGGAGAGGGCAAGGTAAGGAACTTTCAGAAGTGGTATTTGTGCTGTGAACAACCTTCGTCTGGGTTCATGCTATCTTCTCCTGAGTTTGTTTCATCTTTCTCCTGGCTAAGTTTTCTCTGTCAACCTAGATCTGCTAATACGGGGTGAGGTCATTGTAAGAAACTTCGCTAGGCATGAAGGAAACTTGGCTGAGAGAAGTGCAGGCAGACTGGCAGAGGGATTCTGGATTTTGGTATGAGTAGAGACCAAAGCAGGGAAGTAGTCATGCACTACAGAGGAAGAGGCCAGAGACAAGAAAAGATGGAAGACCTATTCAAGTCTTATTAGTGCATGTCTTATCATTCATGTCCTTTTATGATGCTTGCAGCTTTCTAGTTATTTGCTCAAGTAGGCAAAAACTGCTCTGGACTCAGCTTCATTACAGGGCGTGGCTGGTAAACACTAAAACTGAGTTTTTCCTCTCTCAACAATTTTGTCCTTCGGTTGAATTTATTAAACTCAGTTTCCTAAAGAAAATATCATCACTAGACGTAGTGCTTCCCTCCACAGTTTGAGCTTTACCCGGACAAAATGCTTATGGGCTTTTACTTAGAGCCATAAGGACCTATCATACAGCTAGAACTGAAATCTAGATCTCCCATACGTGACCTCAGTCACAAAATCAGCCTTTCTCCCTAGCCACAAGATTAATCTTCGAAGTCCAATCCAATGGTGTCCAATCTAATAAACACCTCTTTATTTCTAATAAAAAATTTCTCAGTTCTCCTTGCATCTCTGTGGGAAAAGGGCAGACGTGGATTCCTTAAACTACACTAGAAATCAAAATATTGTTGGCAGTAGTCAGTTGGCCCCATATGTGTGTGCCTGTATCTAGTAGCTCCACAAAAATTCAGGATCTCTTGTTGCCATGTTTAAAATGTGGACTGGCCACGTATCTGCAAATTTTTCTTGCCCTATTCCTTGTTTTCCCTACAAATTTATTATTTTGGGGGGAAAAATACTATGATCACTATAAATATTCTTAGGTTTTAATACTGTGAGGGCATGTAATTTCTTTTGAGGAGAGTAGATGAGGTAATTGTGTTTAGAACATTTAAAATACTTACTGAGCCATATGGATGTCTATGCATTTTTCTGCTGGTTGTAACCAAACTTGGAGAATACGATTAAGGCATCTTGTGTAGGCAATCCTGTCCTGAGAATGCAGTGTTGGTAAACAAAGAGAAGGGATAACATTTGATACGACAGCTCATTGGTTTCTCTCTGCTTTTGTAGATGTCTATTCCTTTGATGAAGAGGAGCCAGTTTTAGATCCACATATAGCAAAACACTTGGCACACTTTGGAATTGATATGCTGCAGATGCAAGTGGTAGGAAATCCATCTTTTATTTAGTTTGTTGTTTACTTGTTGTTTGTCTAGTTGGGGGTGGGAGAGAAACAGGAGGAGAATGATGCTTGTAGCTTATATTTGTGTGATTCCTTCAGACTGTTATGATAGTATTTAGTTTTGTAAAGTTCAGCCAGGCAATTCGTGTTTTATTTTCTGAGGTCCAAGATGAGTGAATCATTACTCTCAAATCCAAAAGTTGCCTTCCGAAAGAGTTCCTTTGTGGTGTTTCGTTTACATGTTTCACTTCTCGTGTGTTACGTACCATTTTCCTTCAAGATGAAAAACTCATTCAGTTAGAGAAGACTATCTAGAATATCTAATTACAGTGAGCGAAGGAAAGCCTATTGCATGTGTAAACAGATACAAATCTTAAGCAAAAGTAAGCTAAGCAATGGATAAGTAAAAAAGTGGTTGAAAGGATCTGTATGTAATGTTACAAATTTCAGTTTAGGTCTTGTTCATAAATACATTACAAAATGAAAAATTACATTCTCTCAAGTCTAGAAAACAGTGTGGTCTATGGCATGGTACACTAGAAAGGGATTGGGGCAAAAAGAGTCCTGTTCCTGAACATGTTGTGGGTCTGTATTAGTAGAGAAGTCCTTTTAATATTTTGTATCTTAGTGGATGTTGATTCCAGTTCTGTTTAAATGATCTAAGAAGTCTGAATGGGATATGGTTATAACGGCAGGTGGGGGTTTTTCTCACTCAAGCCTAGTATCACTACCTGAGAATCTGAACATGAAAACTGTTAAAAATTAACATACCTGATACTGATTTAGTGTATTTCCTTGTCCAAGTGCAGAGAAAACTAATAATAACTCTAAAATTATAGAGAAGAGTTAAACTGTAGTTTTAAAGGCCTTCATGGTACTAATAATATTTTTGGTGCACTAATTTCCTTGCCAGTATCATGAATAGAAAGTCTGTTTTATTCAGCAGTCTTTCTGGAAAACCTGTTTTACTCAGCAACCTTGAAAGCTTAGTCTCAGCTGTTGCAAAGGTTTTGCCTCCAGTCTTCAGACCGGTCTGTAAAAATCTTAGTGTGGTGATGGAGGAGGGCTAGTAGCAGTAAATGACACTGTAGTCATCTGTACCTGCAAGCTGTGAACAGTCAATGTACCTGCAAGTGGAAAGCTGAGCTGTAAAGGGGAGAAACATCAGCATCAAAAATTTTGGCTTTTCCCATTTTAAAAAAGGGAAGAGTTCTTGGATCTGCAGCTTTTCATGTCATTTGTTTGCTAGGACCAGCTCCTACAGCAGCAGCTATTCCTGGCCATTACAAATGGAATATGAAACCTGAAAAAATGCAGTGTTTTGATGCTGAGGCTTGAGGTCACAGCCTTGAGAGATGTGAAGCTCCCAGCTGGGATTGAGGTCATAACTAGGAACACTCAAAGTGCCAGTGGTCTGTGGTAAAGAGCTAAGATATATGTTGCAAGATGCTAACCTTCTGATCTTCTCCCCTACATGCAGGTTTTACCTCCCTTTCCCATTGGTTTGGATCTTATTTTCTAGAGTATAGATCACAAAGTTGGTGATGATGATGGCAGCAGCATCATTGTTGCAGAAGTTAAACATTAAAAAAAAATCTTGTTGCTTGCAGACAGAGAATGGGCTAAGAGATAATGATATAAAACCAAGAGTGTCTGAATGGGAAGTGATTCAGGAAGCTGGTGTGAAACTCAAGCCCATGTATGGCCCAGGATACACAGGCATGAAGAACCTGGGAAATAGCTGCTACCTCAATGCTGTCATGCAAGCCATCTTCAGCATCCCAGAGTTCCAGCGAGCGTAAGTAGCTTCAGACTAGTTCTTGTCACTAGCTGCTGCTGCATTCTTCAATCTCTTGTTTCTCTAAGAAAGGTGGTATTTTAATTTTTGTCTCACCTGCAAACAGGTCTCTCTCAGTCAGTTCACTGGCTGCTTAGAGGATTTAGTGATTGTATTGTTCTCCTCTGGAAAAGGTTGGAACGCAAAACCCAATCTGCCTTTGAAATCAGAACTTACTTAACTTCAGTGGTGGGAAGTCATGTGCCACCTTATAAAATTCATTGCTTGGTCTCTGCTTTTTATACACATATGTGCATATCTCTATTTATCTCAGTATCATCAATATCACATTAGATTTCTTTGTACTGACCTGTGCCTTTGTATAGCTGTAGGAATCATTCTATTGCTCCAGTGTCATTTGTGCAAAAGACTGTACTGGTACAAACATATTAATATTGATCCATGCTAGTGAAAAGCAATGCACCTTTTGCATGCATGGCTAAGAAGAGGGGAAACTATCAGAGGAATTTTTTAATTAAAATTCTATTTAAAAAAAAAATCTTATTTCATTAAAAGGGTAGTGTGAGCATATTCTTCCACTGAATAATTAAGAGAGTGAAAGGACAAAAGTATGACAGAAGAACATGAAATATTCTTGACTGACCAAAACTGAACACATCAAGGAGAGGAGCCTTTTTATAAAGGACAGTCTGTGGTTTGCAATAAAATTCAGAGTGCTCTTTCATTCCACAGCAGTAGCAGTGTGTGTGCTGGAAGTAAGGCGTTTGGATTTTGGACGGCCTCCCAGGTTTTCATGTAGCAGTTGCCTTCTGGAGAAGAAGAGGGAGAAAACTTGTGTTTGTTTGCTTTGTTAGCCATATGGAGTACAGTCTGTAGATTCATTAAGTGCCAGCTTTTCTACCTCCATTTTTGAAAAATATCAAAACGGACTTTAGTAAGGGAGATTGTTTTCCACAGCATGGTCCGTGGAGTTCTGAAGCACTTACTATCAACAAAGTAGTGGGGATGTTTGATGAAAGAGGGACCAGGCAGAAATTAGATGTGTTCTTTCAACATGGCCATACCTACCTAGCCTGTTTTTTCTTGTGCTCAAGGAAAGCAGTGCTCATGTACTGTGCTACTAAATGCTTCACTTTCCAACAAACTGGCTAGAACAATCTGTACCTCAGTGTTTATTGTCAGGAGTTAGCCTTTGTTTCTCTGAAGAAACTCAATAGAAACATTCTTTTTACATGTTTTGGTCCTGATACAAATTTGGAATTTATTTGGTGATGTTGGTTAGGAGTAGCAAGTACATTGGTTCTCAGTCCAGCTCTATGATTTAGAGTATCCTGCATCTATTTCAAGATCAAGTAATAGAATTTAAATTCCAGATGAATACCACCACCATATTCTTTATAGCTAGAAGCTTCTAAGTAAAACTTAAATGGCTGTTTCCTAATTTCTCTACTATTATTTTTCCATGAGAGAAGCACACACTGGGGATAGATTAAGTCATTGTTATGATGCAAAATCTGCCTTGTTAGCACAGAGGAAGCCTGCTGATGTATCACGGCTGATATCTGTTGGGGTATCCTTGAGTAAATCTAGCTGCAATATTTGAATGTTTCCTCTTTTTTCTTGCTGCCCAGGTATGTGGGAAACCTTCCACGAATATTTGACTACTCCCCTCTTGATCCAACACAAGATTTCAACACTCAGATGTAAGTGACACTTCTTAATGATTTACTTGGTCAAGTTAAATCGAGTCTAAATAACTTAATGGCAGGGCAAAAGAACACCGGTGCATGGGCTGGAAAGTGGGATATGGCACAAGGTAGAATGGGAAGATTTGCGTCCTAAGTTGCAGCTGATGGTGTTTCATCAGGGGGTCAAAGACAGTAAACTTTTTGCTTGGAATAAAAATTTTCTCTTCTTTTCTGTGTTTCTCACATGTTTGTTTCCACCCCGCCACTTTCTTCCCTACAGGGCTAAACTGGGACACGGCCTCCTTTCAGGCCAGTACTCTAAGCCACCCATGAAATCTGAGCTTATTGAGCAGGTGATGAAAGAAGAACACAAGGTATTTGACTGAGTTTGTGCAGCCTGGTAACTAGGTAAAAGTGATATCCTGAGAAAAGGGAACAGGTGCTGGGCATTGAAGAACACGTGTGGATCCAGCATGGGATGCTTAGCAAGGTGGAATGTGCAGGATTCTAGTCAGGAGTATATTAGTCAGGGGCTATTTGTGCAAAGCATTAAAGCAACCATTGGTTCTGCTAATAAAGTATTCTGCTGCTCCAGTGATGAGTGCAAAAGTTCATAGAACTTGCAACTTATGTTTATCTTCTCTGACGAACAACAACAAAAAAAAGTTATCTAGGGAGTCCTGAGTATTTGGAAGCAAACTTCTAAACCCTCTTTAAATTTCAGAAAGAAGTATAAAGAGCTAAAGAATTGTTTCCAGGAAGTGTCTGACAATATTCCACCTGATTTCAGAAGAAGCTGTCTAGGTAATACAAGATTAAACGATGCTGGAGGCTTTCATGTAGATGAAGAAGGGGCTGTGCAGAGCTGTCTTCACTGGGCCTTTATTCAAGTATTTGACAGTACAGAAATCATGTGGAAGCATGTCCGTGCCAGTGGGATCTATCCTGGAAGCACAGCAGTATATATGGCTTTGGATATAAATTGAAACTCTAATTGCTCAGCAACCTGGGGAGAACAATATCTATATCATGATTTATAATAATTCACAATAGAAAAAAACCCTTGGAATCAGCTTTCTCAGAAAAGGCAATTTCAGAACAAAGGTATACTGAGGGGCAAGTACTGTAAGCTAACATGCTAGACACAAATGAGAGAGGAATTAGAGGATGAAATAATATTTTTCCCCATGTTTATATAATACAGAATTTTATTTCTCTGTCATAGTGTTATCAGTGAGAGACAGTCCTTTTATTTTTACTGTAATTTGCAGTAAATTTGCAGCAAAACAGATACTTAGCTCACAATACCTAGCTAGTATCTAGCTTCGAGATCTCCAGTATTGGTTCTGTAATCTTCATATTGCCTTTGTGTTGTTCTTCTGCAATATCAAAGTTGCCTTTTTGTCTTAACACTGCAAAAATTGTTAAGGCATGTGTTGGCATTGTAACATCCATAGACCTGTGTCTTCATCTGTCTGTGCTTTTTCCTCATCCAACATTCACTCTCACAATCATCAGAAAGCCTCTTTATATTCTTTGTCCAACAGTCTTTTGATTTTAGCAGTGAGGATGATTTTTGACGAAGGTCTCACTGATCTATTTGTATTAACAAGGTTAATGGGCACTGCCCGATTCGCTGGTTTACCTTTTTACCTGTTCTTCATCGATTTTGTGAAGAAAAGCTCTCAGTAGCTTAGTGGTGAGATGGAAGAGTTTTCTTCTCATTTTGTAAGTTGGTTTAAGTTTCCATCAGCTTTTGGAGAGTGAGAAGATTAGTTTAGATTTTGCCTTTCTGCTGCTGCTTTTGTAATACCCTTTGTTTTCTCTAGAGTTATCAAATTAACAGTTGTCTTAAGCAAAATATTAGTTGTTGGGACAATGTTATCTACTCAAGTGAATCTGTTATTTTAGGTTTGTTTTACTATTCAAACCATCTACCTTGAAACATCTTGTTTAGAGTGATGCTGGGAAAACTGGACCTAGAATATCTTTGTGTCCCTGCCAGCCTCTGTTATTGTGACCCTCAGCAGCATGTGGAGTCAAACCACAGACTCCACAAATGGGTGTTAAGAATTGAAAGGTCAACTAATAACCAATACTGAAAATACTATCTGTAGAAAAGAGCTGTCTTTATGGGGGAAGGATCTCTGATATCAGGTTGTAGTTTTATACACAGTGGAAGCCATGTGTGCTTCTGTCACAGAAGCATAGTGATAGTTTCCATGGAAATACATATTTTCCTCTACCTTCATCTATCAATTATTGATATAGGAACTTCTGCTTCTGAAATGAGAATGCCAAGGAGATTTTGGACAAAGATAGAGCATCTGGTACAGAGTAGTTTGCATGATCTGAAAGTCCTATGTCTCGCAAGTAATTGCTTTCTACAGTAGCTATTCATTGTTTTGGAACAACAAATGAATCCTGCTTGTTTCCTTTAAGTAAAGTTTAAAACTTATCAGTGTATCACTGTGACTAAGGAACACTGGAATAGATTTCAGCAGACTCCTCACATTAAATTACGTATACTGACTGACCTGCTTTCTTAAATGCATACAGGATATGAATGAAGAATAATGTGCTGGAAGTTCAGGGACTTCTCTGAACCCTTCAAATAAAGCTACACCTCCACGTTCAGCCCAGCAGCCACTACTAACAATGAGATATTGAGAACTTTTTAGTGACAGATGGTATAAAAATTGTCAGGGACTAGTAGCCATCTGCTGGCATTTAACAATATTTGTGGTGTTCATCAGTTCAGTTTATTAAAGTTGGTAGTTGCATGCATGAGATGACTTCCTTATCAAGCAATTCATAGCATGCCTTAGAATTTGAAACAACTTTCACTGCTTTTGTTCTTTGTTGTACTGAAGATTTATTTAGAAAAAAAAAAATCAGGTATAGCTATTATTTCCATTCCCTCACTCTAGGCATACAAATCTATGTTTTGCCAGTTTGGGGGTGCTTTTTTTTGTTTGGTGGCTTACCCCTGGTTCCCTCCGCCCCGCTAATACTGGTATACACACAGATAGTATTTTGTCATCCAGAGAATTGTACTGACATTTATAATAAATATAATTGCATGGGATTTTAGGCCTTCAGTGTTTTCAACTGCTTCTGTTTTGTGTCTATAAAGTAATTTTTTTCATTTTATTTTTATTCTTTTACTTTTTTTCCCCCTCCTACATGCAAAGTAGTTCTCTAGCTTTCTTGGTCTTTGGAATTCATCCAGAGTTTTGGGGAGTTGTTGCCTGTAAAAGCATTCATATGAGATCTGCAGTGGTCCAGCACAGTCTATATTTAGCTAAACTCTTTTGCAACTGTTGATGGGTAAAGTATGCTAGGTATTCTATAAATATTCATGGTACTGTGGAGCTAAAGTTTTTCGCCACAGGGGTTTAGTCTGGAAATGGCAGCAGTTTTCTTGGGCCCACTTTAAAACCAGGCTGAAAGTCTAAAGGGTCATCAGCTAGGACTTGGGTTTTGGTTTAGAGCTTTGCCATTTCTTCTGTTATTTTTCTTGTCCTTGAGGTGAAAGAGGTTTAGAAGGCAAGATCTGATCGTCTTCTATAGACTGTCACACATGGCATGTTTCTCTTCTGCCAGATCAAATGGCTGAGTAAAAAGTGTATAGGTAGCAACAAGGCTTGATTTCAAACTCATTGCATTATACATCAGGGCAAATGTGCCACTTTGCCATATTCTTGCTTTTGACACAGAAAGATGCCTGGTATATAGTAATTTGAGCTGTTTTATGCATTTGTCTCCCCAGTCCTAGCTGAAAGGCAGCTGAGGACACTGAAGTGATGTATAACCCAAGATTCAGAAATCCCTAGAATATCTCTTTGTTCAAGCAATACTGAGACTCTGTCTCTTTACAAGAGCCTTTAAAGAGCATCTTAGCCTAATGTGGTTGCTGATGTACTGCCAGCTGTTGAAAAAGCATTAAAATTGAGAATCTGCTTCTGGTTTCAATGAGTCTAGGAATACCTTACTCTGAAACCAAGAATAAAATTTTGATCTTTTAGTCTGTGTTTTATGTGCCTTCCATTTCATGCTGCTTTTCCTGTGTCTATATTGGTATAATAGCACAACTCTAGTAAAGAATGAGATTGTCTCAGTTTTTAACAGCTTCTGACATATCCTAAAGGCTACAGTTTTGCTTGGATTGTCTTGAAAATTATTTGGTCTCATGGAGGATGAGAGCAAATCTGAGAAAAAGATTCCAACCCTTTCAAAATTGTTGTTTAAAAGGCGTAAGAGTGTTGTCTTGAGGATGCAATTTGGGTTGGTTGGGAAGGCTTCTTAAAGTGGTATAGATGGTGAGAAAATCAAAACTAGGACTCTTGGAAGCTAGAGATTTCCTAAGTTAGGGTAGTTTGCTATTGATGAAACTGAGTGGCTAAAGGCAGTTATGTTACGATCCTTCAACATGGCCAACACCTGCAAATTGCAAATTCATGTCTGTTCTTAACAACCCATCTGGGAATGCATGCTGCACACATTAGTTGTTCTCTGCTTGATTCTGTAGAGATCTCTGGAAAGGTTTTGTCCTGAGGAAAGCTGCTAGCTGATATACCAAAGTGCTTCAATGCCCACATACTTTTCAGCAGAACAGTGTTCTGAAAGGAATATCAAATGTTAGGAAACAGTGTAGGCTTTTAGCCTTTCTGAAAACTAATAACTTTTAGCAAACCTTCAGTAATTTTCTTTTAACTTGCAAATGCCATAGAAAAATCAGATACAGTGAATGCTGTAGGAGCTATGTCATAAAACATTTTCTAAAACACCCAAATTTTTATTGAAAACCAGATGAAACTGAAACTGTCATTTCTTTAGTGGCAGAAATGGGCCATAGATAGATCTAGTGGAGTGACTTGGGGATATTTGGTCCAGGAATGAATAAAAATCCTTCCTTAAAAGGTTTCTCTTTCTTTTATTTAGCCTCAACACAATGGAATATCTCCCCGAATGTTTAAGGCTTTTATAAGTAAAGGCCACCCAGAATTTTCCTCTAATAGACAACAAGACGCACAGGAATTTTTCCTACATCTTATAAATCTAGTAGAGGTGAGAAAATCTGAATTACTGCTTCTTTTCCTTGGTTATATTAGACAATGAGGGCAGAGCTGCTGTATGAGTGGCTCTTTTTTTATTATAATCTTTTTAGCCTTGGATATGTAGAAAGTAGCATTAATTAAAGTGTATTTTGGTTTAGAAACATTTGTTTCTTTGATTCTTCCTTCTCTTTACTTCAGACTCTTGCATGACCATACACAGGGCCAGTGCTGCTGATAACTGCAAGAGATATAGAGAGGTCATGCATCGCTGTACAGGCTATAAGATTGATAAACATATGTGACTGTCCTTTTAAATTGCAGTTAGTTTTATGATTACATGCTATCTGTCTGTTTACCATATTGTACTCTGTCTTGGAATATTAATGAATTGGGTGTTATGATTATTATTATTATTATTCCAAATTTATATCATCGTTGGGAGCAAACTAATTACCATGTCCAGTTCTTTTACAAACCCCAGCTGTATGTCATTGAATCATTATGGGAGGAAGAACTCCCCTGCTGAAAGCAAATATTCAACAGACAAATAGTCACTTTCTGTATAAGATGTTCCACTGAGTTCCAGCTCAATGCTGTGTGTAAAAGAGTCAGTACTGTGAATTTTAATGCTGTCTTTCTGAAAAGGAAATTTACAAATACCTGCAGTTTTGATTTAAAGTATTTCTTTCTTGTCCATCCTTCCTCCCTCTTTTTCCCATTTTTGTCAAGATTGAGGGTGTTTATTCATGTGTTGTAGTCTAGATAAAGTTATTCACATTCGAATGCATTATGTTCCACATCCCAAAATGCATGTACTGATTATAGGGTGGTTAGAAGACGTTTTTCTGTTTTTTGCCTGATAATAGATATTAACATGAACAATAAAGAGGAGGCATGTTATTTGTATGACATTCTCATCTGGATAATGAACTACAAGTTGCTTGTTCTGTTTCAGTGCAGATTCGGAGTGGTAGGAGCAATTCTATTTGCTGAAAGGATGCTCCGTGTTATTTACCTGAGCTTTCTATGTTTATTGTTTACTGCCACCTTCCTACCTTCTTCTGTTCACCTTGACTCAGTCAGATTCATTAGGTACATCCTCTGCAAGTTGTTATGTGTAGAAAGATACTGTTGTGTATGCAGACATTGTGGACTTCAGTGGGATTCTCTGTGGGTGCGAGAGTTCTGCGTGCAACAAGACGCAAGCTGAGCTGCCAGATCTGGGTGCAAGATTGGTGTCTTTGTGCTTGCCATAAAACAACCAGAAGCCTTTGGGTTCTCTGGTCATTTTAATGATTATCACTTAAATGATTGGATCTAATATTCCTTTCAGAGGAACCCTGTAGGTTCAGAGAACCCTAGTGATGTTTTCCGGTTCCTGGTGGAAGAACGCACACAATGCTGCCAGTCCAGAAAGGTCCGCTACACAGAGAGGGTGGACTATATCATGCAGTTACCTGTTGCCATGGAGGCAGCAACAAACAAAGGTAAAGAAAGAAACTGGTCTGTTGACTGACCTTCTGGTGACTCTCTCAATCATGAGGGATTTGAAGTTCTCACCCCCATACAGTCTCTTTATATAATAGAATAGTTCAAGGCCATGTGGCAAATCAAACCAATAAACTGATCAGGGGAAAGTTACTTGGTTTGGTTTTCTTTAAAGGAGATTTTAAACACACATTAGTTGTGGCTTTACTGTCCCTGCTTATACTTTTAGGGAAGAAAGATTCTACCTGGATACTCTTGGCAGGTTTTCAGACAGATTTATTCTCAGACTGTGAGCCCACCGTGAAGTGTCACCACTCAGCAATATATCACCAAGAATGGTAGCAGTTTGTATGATAAAGATGCCAGAGATTTGTGATTTAAAACCTTAACCTGAATTTGACCCAGGGATGTGCCACACCACTTGTAGTACAATTTATTTATCCTTGGTTTTTGTGTGTGTGCGCATCTGTGTGCCCAAAGATCTCCGTTAGGATTGGATTTCCTTTGTCCTGGGCACTGAACCAGTATATAAAAACTTCTTAATCCTAAGAAAGGAATTGACCATACTAGCTAATGAATATCTTGTAAAAACACACTCACAAAAAATAAATAATAAAAAGAAACCAACCAAAAAACCAAATCAGCTTTGTGTTCATTAGCAGCAGATTATAAGATCTAACGCGATAATAGAGAATAGGGGTATAAGTTTGTAGTCTATAAAGCCAAAATTTGGATATCCTGGGTTTTAGGAGAGGAGGGAAGGAGGGTGAAGTGGTGGACCTTGATTTAACATACAGGACTGGTTTTTTCACGCCTGTGAGCTGCCTGAGAAAGCATACTTGTTTTTAAATGAGAAAATGGTTGAGGAGGCTAGAAGACTTGGAAGGAGGAGTGGGAGGTACTGACAAATCTTGGCTGCCCCTGCAATCAATGGTGAAGAGTCTTACAGACTAACATAATAAATGTATGCTTGCGGTGGAAGTGAAGGAGACATCACAGGAACACTAGAAGGGGGATGAGCCTCTGGTTTCCTACATAATCTCAAAATTTAAAATACTTTAAAGCCAGAAGGAAATATTCTGATTATTTGATCAGATCCTTTGAAATAGCACAGGACAGAGAATTCCACCTACTGCTTTTCACCTAGCCCACAACTCCTTGAACTGGTCAATGTATTTTTAAAAGACCATTTTGACTTGAAAATTTAAGTTTTGGAGAACTTTGCATTCTTTGTTCATCAGTTTCAGACATGATTCTATTGCTTATAAAAGACATGTTATTTCCAGGTAATGGTTCAGGAGATATATTTATGAATTTACCATATGGTCAGGACTCTTTCTATGTCATACATAATCCTGTCCTGTCTAGAAGGTCAGATGACAGAGATAGACAGCAATAATTTTCCAAGTCAGATTGAGCTGATAAAGTGAGTAGCTGGTGTTACTATTAACACAGGATTCTGTCTGTCACGACAAGGTTTTAATTGCCTGTTGCCCAATATTTCCAGTTCTGTGTTTTCACCATGAACAGAAACCTTCAAAAAAGAGTTATGATTGTAAGTGTAGCTCCTGACCCCAATGCAGACAAAAAGATTTGATGTCTAGTTAAAGACATGTAAAAGTTTTATTGATAAGTAAGTTTTTGCATTTCTAAAACTTGCAAAAATAAGACTGGTGAGGGACATCATAAACACAACGATGTTCATTTAGCTTTTAGTGTCATGTGTATTTCTCAGATGAATTAATTGCCTATGAATTGAAGAGGCGAGAAGCAGAAGCTGCAAGGAGACCTCCACCAGAGCTTGTCCGTGCGAAGATCCCATTTAGTGCATGTCTGCAGGCCTTTTCTGAACCAAACAATGTAGAGGATTTCTGGAGCAGTGCCCTTCAAGCAAAATCTGCAGGAGTTAAGTAAGCGTGTGTCTGGCTGCCTATTAAAAACCTATCTGGTAGTGCTCTGCTTGGTACCTGGGCATGATGCAGAGAGAAATAGACAAAGGCATAGTGGATTCTGGCCTTGTATTAGTGTTGGGGCTCATAAATGTAATGTGCAGATCAAGCCTGACTGGAGTTGTGATGACCAGTTGAGCGGGAAATAAATTGGTCTCAACTGTCAAACTCCAAGAGGTGGTGCAGTCTGGTTGTTAAGAGCTTCAACTTTAAATGCTTGTAGCTTAATTGTCTGCCCACATTTTAAAGTCGGATCTTATGTATCAGCTAGCGATGGAGCTCTCTTTTGTGTGGTAGGAGATACAGTCTGGATCTCTGTGCTTAGTCTCTTGATGTCTTCCTTTGACTAAAAACACTGAAGGACGTTGTGTGGCAACAAAACAGGGTGAAGCAAATGAAGGTTGTGTTTCTTGTGAGAAAGTTCTTTAGATGGATGGAAATTTTTGCATTTTTAAAGTGCTATGTTGAAAACTGTTTTTATTGTATTACTATGTTTTATTTATTGTTTGTGTTTGGATTTCAATGCATCAGCTTTGTATGCTACAGTGTTTGGTTGCATCTGTTAAGTTTACTGTCGCTTACATGGGGCCATGGTACAAGATGGACATATAAAACAAGGAACCCGTCTTGTGTGTTTATAATCAGGTAGATAAAAGAACCAAGAACATCTTGGTCTTAAAAAAGCATTAAGAAGACATAGGACGGCAAGTAGAGATCAGTGCGATTTTCAGGGGCTGTATTTCTTGCTGAGAACAAGAGTTGGTTTCTTATCTGGTTCCATTTTTATGTCAGCAGCCAGGAATGGTTGAAAATTGGGCTCTGCAACTGGTTTTCTGTGCCTAGGTGCTTTCTATTTTTAGATCGCTTAACACATCAATGACTCATTGCTGTCTTAGCATACGGTTTCACTGACACTGTATTGAAAATTGGGAGACAAGTGCACATGGTGGAGAAAAATGCAGCAGAAGTCTAAAGGTTTTTTGTATTAACTGAACATGTTGCAAGAACATCCTAGTCCTTAAATAGATCCAGAGTTAATCTGTAATTTACCTGTTCTTCATCCCTTAGGTCTTCAAAAGCATTGAAAGATGAAGAATAATTTGCTATTTAAAATTCAAAAGTGTCATGCCACAGATGATAAAGTTACTAAAATTGCAAGGTGGTGCTAACAAGAATTTAGAAAGTAGTTATTTATAGTATGGTAGGAAGGCCTTATATTTGTGATGCATTTACTGTATTTTACCCAAAGTTAGGTGAATTAGAAGAAAGGATGGTGTGTGTATATGGAGGATAAATGGAAGGATGCAGAAGATTAAATGTGGGAAAATGGGTGCAAAGAGAAGGAGAATGGTGGTACATATAATGTTACATTGGGCTCAAGATTAAACTTTCTCTTTTCACTAAGTGGGCAAATATCAGGGATCCCGTTAAACTCAAGAGTCATCCTCTATTTTGATAACTATTGTAGTAGCTCAGTAAGAATATCATGTAGGTTTTTTGTGTAGCACTTTCACGTGAAAAAATACAAATGACATATTTTTTGTCTTTGCTTAATGAAATGCTTTATCAGCATATTTATCAGTTGGACTGATACATCATGGACAATGCTACTGTTACTAGAAAGGGACTGAATAAAAGACAGATTTAATTGTTACTCCATTCTGTCCAAGATACATTTTAAGCCCATGTCCTGATGTTATAGCCAATATGTAATTAAAATTTATTTCCTGACATTCAACTTCAGGACAACTTGAGTTAAGCAAGTTTTATATTACTTGTAGTTGTTTTCTATAATCTTCCTACAAGCTGAATTATTTGCAAGGGTTTGGGCTGACATTCAGGGAGGGTACGAATGTACAGAAAGCTACTACCATACTTCTCCACTGTACTTGAAAATTTTTTGGTGAGATTTATGTTTCTAAAATCCATCACTATTGATCTCTCTCAGGCTTAAAGTTACTCATCTCAGTGTGCATGAGGTACTGTAATCTGTGCTGCTTGTGATTTTGTCACTTTGTTTCAATGAATTGTATTTCCTGTGCTTCCCAGGACTTCTCGTTTTGCTTCATTTCCTGAGTACTTAGTGGTGCAGATAAAGAAGTTCACATTTGGCCTTGATTGGATACCCAAAAAGCTTGGTATGTGCCTTTTATGTTTACCCTTTTCTCATTCTATCCAAGATAATCTATAAGGTGTACAGACTTTGGTCTATAATGAGAACCTGGCTTGAGTCTCAAGTTTATACTGTGAAGATCCTAATTGAATCTTCTTTCCTTTCATGACAAATTAAACCAACCCATCAGGTCTGTGGAGTTAAAATATAGTTTCATATAGTCAGACTCGAAGTTAAATTGTGCTTTGCTGTTGAAATTTCTTGAATAACTGTTTTCAGGAGGAGAATCCTGTCTGTTTGTACCTTGAGTACCAGAGTCCCCTTTCTGAAGGGGATAGGTTGCACCATGGGGTCATTTTGCTGGATTCATAAGCTTAGCCTGTTTCTCCACTTTTGTAGATGTTTCTGTAGACATGCCAGATTTCCTAGATATCAGCCACCTTCGGGCCAAGGGTCTTCAGCCAGGAGAAGAGGAACTTCCAGACATTGCTCCTCCCATTGTCATTCCCGATGACCCAAAAGGTATTTACTGTCATAGTCTCTCGTGATTCTCTCTTGTATTCCCTTTTCCCTCCAGCACATACTGATTCTCTTTAATTTTCACCTTTTGGAGCTATGACCAAAAAAGCAGCTCTGTGTTTCTGTAATTGAAGATTGTTACAACACCCCACAGCCTTTTCTTCCTCCCTGCTAGACAACCCAGTTCTTCCAGCTTTTCTGCTTTGATGTTTTCAGGATTTATGATTGATGCTGTTTCTCTGAACTCTCTTCAAATAATTAATATTTTTATGAAATTTCTGTGCCCAAAGGTAGACATCATATTTTGTGAAATAGAATATTTCACTTGCTTTACTGGCTCTAGTCTCGTACTTACCCTGCTGTGCGGTGCTCGCCTCTTTTGCAATAGTATAGTGCTGCTCAGTGGAGCACCTTGTACTGCATTATGATCTCTTCATCCTGACCAGCAGAGTGGTTCCATACCTTCCATGTGCATGGACGATTATCCTTACTTAAGGATGAAGTCCTTGTTGTTCATCCTTATTGAATGTTGATTGGTATCTAGGACTTAAGTGGATAGAGGTGTGTGAAGACCTACATTTATGAAAATCAGCTACATGCAGAGAGCATCTTCTGTTCATTCATTGACCTTCAGTGCATGTTCATCACTCCCTTTCAGTAAAGTCCCTGTGCATTTCCCAGTGCCTGGTGCTAAGGATTTGGTCTCGGACCTCTACACTGAGTCTCATGACAGGTGTCAGAAGTGGGGTGAAGCATTAATCCACTCATGTCTTACATTTGCATAACAGGTGTTACTAAACTGCTATTATCTTTTCAGCACTTTTGTACTAAATTTTGTACTAAAACCTGGTGATAAAGTAGTCTGGGTGGTACTGTAGCGAAGTCAATCTCTTGGTTCTTGTGTACTGCCTTGTGTACAGTACATGGTCTGTCCTGGTCAGAAGGAATTTTAAAATCTCTTGGTTACTGTGATTATTTGCTGTAAGATTTTAGTGTTGCAGTTCTGAGCAGATGGTCTTCTGTTCAGTCACAGACTTTACTTGGATAACTTGAAACACTTGGGTTCAAGTTGGAACAACAAACACACCATGTCTGCAAAACTGATTCATTCACAGTACAACACCTTGTAATACACAAAGGACTAGAATTTAAGAAAACAGCTTTCCAGGCATAGATTAAGATTCAAAATCTTACTCATTTTTAAATTACAAGAATTGTTAGGTTGCAGTAGGCCCCAGCAGCTGTGCATGCATGCGTAGTTCACTTCTCTGGGTGTATGTGGGCTGTACAGCCCATTAAAAAAAGGCTCTGTCTCAGGGAGCTGATGGCAAACTGCTGACTAAAATATTTGTAGAGCAGAAAGAAAGAGGAGTGATTAACATGCTATGCTGCTTTTTTTTCTTAAATACTGTTTCTTTTACACTAAAGTTAAGAAACAAGAATATTAGAATATCCTCCTTCCTCATTCTCTGGGTTTCTCTGTAGAATGAAATGGTTTATAGCAAGTAAAATCATGTTTTTATAGTGTGATTTTAGACCCAGGTTGTTGCAATTTCCTCCAGATGACTTAAGTTTGGGTGCCTTGGTAGTTGAAAGGAAACCAGTAACGCAACTACTCTCATGACATGATCGCCCCATTTGCTTGAATATTTATAATAGTGATGGTATAATATCAAGCTGTATGTATGTTAAAGGAAGCTAGTACCTGAAACTGTGTGTCAGAGCAAAGGCTATGGCAAAATTCAGTTCTCTAAAGGTTTTAATTTTGTCCCTTATCTGTAGGTTCCTTACAAAGGTCTATTCTTTTTTTATCCCCCTGTTCAATGGACTGACCTAGTTTTAACATAAATGCATGGGTGGTGGTACCTTATTTATAACAAAACAAATTCTTGCTTAAGTTGCTTTAGGTCAGCTATCAGCTATATTTACAACTGGTTTATAGTACCAGTGACACTTTGCTCTGAGCCGAGTTAGAGAAATTACTGGGCAGAAACATCCCTGGTCTAATTCACGGCAAAAACATCAGGGGTGTAAGGATGAACATGCCCTGCCTGTGTGAGGTCAAATGTTTCTATGACTTGAAAAATATGGAATCATTTTTCCCATATGAATCTACTTAGCCTTCATATAAGTCCTTTTCCCTGTTTTTTTTTCCTTTCTTAATTTTCAGATCGTATGACGAACCATTTAATGGAGTGTACGTATCACATTTGTTTGAGACTGGTATTTTAGCTGCTTAAAAATTTGTCATGCTTTTGCTCAGCTAATGTCTTGTCTTCATAGAGACGCATGAAGTATTGCCCTGCATGCTTCTAAATAACAGCTGATTTTTGTACTTGTTCAGCATTTACTTCCATGTGTGCAGGACTCTCTAAGAATCTGTAGTAGCATCGGTGTAGCCAGAATATGAGCTGCTCCTCTATCTGCTGCTCATCAGCAGGATCTTGCAGTTCTGGGGGTCACAGCTGCTTGATCCTAGCTC
The DNA here is from genome assembly GCF_031877795.1 of Strix aluco. Lineage (NCBI taxonomy): Eukaryota > Metazoa > Chordata > Aves > Strigiformes > Strigidae > Strix > Strix aluco. Next base: position 22,902,105 of record NC_133939.1, on the reverse strand, counting down.
CCTCTGGACCCTGATCTCAGCTGAAGCTGTTGGACCCTGTGATCCAGGGATGAAATTTCCCTGGAGGCTGCTAGATCCAGCAGCTGTTGCTTCTCTCACCTGCAAGATCCTGCCTTTAAGAGAGGTGATTGCTTTTGGCTGCCATTTCTAGCTAAGCTCAGCACCTGACTTCTTCACCCCCTGAAATCCAGTGGTGAGTTTTTTTAATAAAGTCCTGTAGGAATTCATCAGGATTTAAAGATCTATGTAGATTCCTGTGACAAAGGATTACCAGTAAGTCCATAACAAGTACTATAATGCTTTATACAAGGCTGTTTCCTAATGGATGTGGGTTTGTTGTGGTACTAAAACAAATGCAAGTGATATGTATTGTAATATTTGTCATCATGAATAACAATAAGAAATACTATACAATGGATGAAATGAGACTTTTATATTTTAGAAGGTCCTTTCTTGTAGCTCTAGATATTGATGAGTCTTCAGTTATGCAGCTGGCGGAGATGGGTTTTCCTTTGGAAGCATGTCGGAAAGCTGTGTACTATACAGGCAACCTGGGTGCTGAAGTTGCTTTCAACTGGATCATTGCACACATGGAAGAACCAGGTCAGTGATTGGAAGGTGTAAGTTAAACTCAACTCCTGGTTGTGTATGTTGGCAGTCAGTAGAAATTTTATAATGTGTGACAGAGAAACAACAGCCCCTTCCCCAGCCCAGGAAACCTGGAGGTGTGAGTGAATTTTCCTAAGCTGCTCCTGGGATATGCAGATCTTGACCATTTTGTGGCATCCTCGGCCTAGAAGAAGACAACAAACCTAAGCTACAGCAGAAGTACACTCTCCTGTCCTCACTGATGGTGTGGACCAGCTCTCTGTTTTCCACCCTTTGGCTAGGTCCGTGCTGCTAAGGGGAAAGCTGACTTGTGATCAAGTGTAAGTACAAAGAATCCTGTGGTCCGGATGCTTTTCTTCCATATCGGCCTTCTCTAGCTCAGCCTAGAGCATTCATGCCGTACTTAGAACTTGGGCTATCTACTGCTGGACAGGGCTGCTAGATGTTCTCCACTTCCTGTGTTTCATCCATGCAAAGTTTGGACTCATGATTCAGCATGGAGTGTATCTGAGCACTCCCTTGCCAGGAAACTCCAGATTTGGTTGAGTTTACACTTCACTGTGGGCTTTTGTGTTGCTTGTGTAAATGGGAATGAGTTTCACTTGGGCTTAACTGACATATTTCGGCTATGGAATCAGTTCATTTTACATCTATATGTGTATCAGCTGGGTTGTCTACTATTCTGGTGATATCATTGCTTCCATACCAATCTTTGCTGCTTTCCTGCAGTTGTTTCACTTCTGTGATGTGCCACATTGTTCCAGCCTGCTCAGTATGAGTTTGTCCACCTAGGTATTTTGTAATGTGCACATTCATTTTGTTGTTTTTAAGGCTTTCTGCACATCTGAGTCCCAACTAGGCCAGTGAAATGAACTTATGTTGATTTCAGGACTGCTTTTGAGGTCCTGTTTGTTGCTTGTTTGTGTTTGTTACTGACTTTCCAGTTCAGTGGAACAAAAGAACCAACTGATGAATGTTTGTTTGTCCCAGACTTCGCTGAGCCCTTGGTCATACCTGCATTTGGAGAAGTTGCTTCCAGTGGAGCAGCTGCGTTTGGAGCTGTTGGGCTAGATAACCAACCTCCCGAAGAGATGGTTGCAATTATCATTTCCATGGGCTTCCAAAGGAATCTAGCAATTCGAGCGCTGAAGGCAACAGTGAGTTCCATGGTTTATTGGTAGCGCTTGGGTTTTGTTTCAAATTACGTGCTTTGTATGTGTGCACACTCAGATGCCTTTGAAACATGCGTATAAAAATCCAGTAAGTGGATGATGCACAGAGAACTATTCTGGCAAAGTGTGGGATGCCTGACTTGTCTGGGTTAGAGTGGGGAAAGGCACGTGAGTGTTAAAGTGTGGAGGAAAGTGAGGAAAACCTTATCTTCTTTTACCATCTGTTGAGAAACAACCTGGTTGCCTAAAGACTATGCATCTTCAAGATGAGAACCCGGGGGCCACGGGGATTAGTTGTGGGAGGGTTTCTTTTCTATCTGTCAAGCTTCTCCAGAGTGCTTGTTGAATACTATTTTCTGTGGAGGTAGAGTATGTATCTTACAAGTTTTAAGTGCTGTCAAACATGATCCTTACTCTGTTCAAAGACAGGTGATTGGTAGCATGATGCTAGGTTTGGGGTTTTTTTAGATATTAAATGCTAATAGCATGTATTAAAGGTTGCTTTTTTGCTTGTTTGACTTGCAGAACAATAATTTGGAGCGTGCACTAGAATGGATCTTCAGCCACCCTGAACTTGAGGAAGAAAGTGAGCCTGCTTTGGACATGATGGATATGGAGAACAATGCTAATGCCAATATCCTTGCAGAGACAGGGTCAGAGGGACCCAGGGTCAAAGATGGGTCTGGAAGTAAGTTCACCTTCAGCTTAGAACTGGCTATCATGTTGTTGTGTCACACCTACACCATTCATAGAGCCCCTTTCTGTTTTGAAAGTAGTTATTGGGGTTTTCTGGATGTGATCCAGACAATTTACTTCCAATCTTGCTTCTTGGGGCTGAGTCCAGCTCTGTGGGGCTGCTAAGTTCTGTGGGCTGTCTTTGCTCAGAAAACTCTTTCCCTGGACTCACTGAATAGCCTGAGTCCAAGTTTCTTGTTGCCACAGTGTATAAGTCTCTTCTGGCCTAGCTTTAGTTTTTGTTTTGCTGCTGCAAGATAAAAAGACAAAGAAAAGCTAGAATGTTTAAATCTTTGGAGCCTGAGCATCCTAAAGATAACGCTGCTGCTACAGACCACCTGAGTTTCTGTCCTCCTGTGGTCTGATGGGAGATTTGATAATCCCTTCAACCAAGTTCCTTATTCTAAATATGGCAGGTATAGTTGGTATCCTGCATGTACTGCTTTGCTATTTTCTTTTGTCTTTTTCTTTGAGATCCTCAGTCATACTACTGCTAAATAAACCACAAGATGGGGCTAATGTACAGCAGTCAAAGTTGTGAAGTAGGGAAAGAACCTATTTTAAGTGTAAAAGCACTAGAGTACAAAAGCTCAGTGGTGGTTCTAACAGAAAAATATCGCATAACGTTTTTTGAAGGGTCTTTCGTGACCAATTCTAATAACTGTAGTATGTTGTAAACTTGTACCTCTGATCTTGACTGTAATGGTCTTATAAAAAAAATTAATGGCCAATTTGACTTTTGTTTCTGTGGTTGCTGTTATTATATAAGAACATTCATTTCTTTGTTTCTAACATTATAAAGACCAATCTTAAGTCTCTAGGAGACATGGGAAACATTGATTATCGTTAGGTTAAAAAAAAAAAAGATTTGGAATAATTATTTTTTGTGGTACTTAGCCTTTATAGACTGAGACCATTTACTGAGTGCCTGAAATCCTGATAACCAACATGATACTGTAAAATGGCTCCAGAAAGCCCTCTCCACCAAAATCCAGGCCCCTGTCCTTATGCAATATCCTGAAAGAAGGTACCCTTTTACTTTTGGTGGTAATTTGGGTGAATGGCATGAATGGGTGGGGAGCAAGAACCAATGCTGAGTCCTCCAGAGACATTAAGCACAAAAATTGTCCTCGTATTAAAGGAAGAGGTTTCTTTCCTGTCCTCTCTTTTATGGGCTGCTGAAATTTAAACTTCTCATTTTTATTTGATTTATAGGGGATCTGTGATCACACTCAGACATAGATAATTTGTGTGCAGAATGAACTCCTTATCTGGCACTTTCTGTGGTGCTCTCTGTGAACTGGGAGTGAATCTGCAGTTTTCCCTTTCCTAGTAGGGGCTGTGATCACAGCCCTGCTGTATGAGCACAGATCTATGTGGGTTTGATTTGGATAGGTTTGATGTTCGACAGTGAATCTGACTGCTAGTTAAAGCGAGAATAATGCTGTAGTCTTAACAGAAACTGTGTTTGGGGATGCAGAGTCTGAGTTAGGAGTGCTTAGCTGCTTCTCATGTATTAGAAAGAAAGTTTCCCTGGAGTCATATTGCTATGTTAGCAGTAAAAGACTTATGGTCCCATTTGTATTTCTTGAACAGAATACGAGCTGTTTGGGTTCATCAGCCACATGGGAACATCCACAATGAGTGGCCACTATGTTTGTCATCTCAAAAAAGAAGGAAGGTGAGTGGAATTGGGAGAGATACAAAGATGAGCAAATGTTTTCTTTGAAGTATGCATCTGTACAGAGCAGAGTGTGTGTTCATGGCAGACAAAATGTGTATGTTGTTACCATGTATACATTTCCCACTGAAGAAATTAAGACTGTTAATAGACTGTAGATGTGATGAGCCAGTTCTAATACTGCTGAGGGCTATGCTGAAACATGCCATCGGCTCTCCTGTGCTTGCTGTTTAAAATCTCTTTGTTTTGGGGCATCAGTTCTGTATCTGAGCTTCCCACAACTTCCTTTAATTCCCCATCAGTAGAAACCCATCAAACTAGCAAACTATTGCTAGTACTGCAGTACTGATCTTGGCTGTGATTTTGATATGCTCCTGTTATTTGGCATTGGGACTGATTTTTTTCCTTCATTTGAACTGTAACTACACATTCCTCTGCATGCATTAGACTAGATATTAGGAAGCATTTCTTTACAGAATGGGTTGTTAGGTGTTGGAATGGGCTGCCCAGGAAGGTGGTGGAGTCCCCATCCCTGGAGGGGTTTAAGAGTAGAGTCGACATAGCACTGAGGGATATGGTGTAGTTGGGAACTGTCAGTGTTAGGTCAATGGTTGGACTAGATGATCTTCAAGGTCTTTTCCAACCTAGGTGATTCTGTGATGTCCCTCTTCTTTTTCTTCACCAGTCGTCTTTAACTTCACCAGTAAACCTGCTTCAGCTCTTCCTCTGATCTTTTGTTCTTGTTGCAATGCCTAATTTTAGATTTTAAGATCTCTGAATTTTGGGTCTGAGAAGTCCCTGATAAACTTGTGATGATTTTTTATACACGTGGAATGTAATCAATCTTGTTTTCATTTCAGATGGGTGATCTACAATGACCTTAGAGTCTGTGCCTCAGAACGACCTCCCAAAGACCTGGGCTACATTTATTTTTACCACAGGATACCAAGTTAGGCCTCAAATCTATTACCTGGCCTTAAGAAGCCATAAGCCTTTTTAACCTGCCCAAAAAAGCATACAATAAAAATGAAAATCTAAAACCAACAAAAGACCCCTAACCCTTGGACTGCCAAAAAGCAAAGGAAAACATGGGTTATTTATAGTTTATTTAAAAACAGTCATTTGATGCCACCTTAAGTGTTAGAGGGAAAATTTCTTTTAGGTGATGTATAGTACATTGTTTTAAATTTATACACTTTAAAGGATACCTTAAGACCATGCAGATTACTGGTGGAGTTTGCAGCTAGTATATGGAGAAAACAGAAGTTTCAGAGTTGAGCAAAAGTAGCCCAGTCCAGCCCAGCTCCTGCCTGTACTGTCCATGCATCCGTTGAAGACCACAAAGAAATGTTTGCATCTTTGGTAACTGGGAGCCAGTGTTTTCAACCAGAGTCCAGACCCTTAGAGAAATCATATTGCATATAAAGTTGGAGGGAGGGGGTATGTGAGTGTTCTTCAAAGCAGAATGTCATATCTGAGAGATTATTTTCGGTACAGTGAGAAAAGTTATATCTGTTGGAATTCAGGCTTACAGTATTTTGGTTTGCCTTTTTGATGCATAAACCTAAGAAACTTAACTGAGATGGAAGCAATCTCCTGTCAGTGCCCTGTACGTTTTCTGCCAAAGAGAAATAGCAGATTTTATTTTTGCAGACATAGGTTTCTTCATCTTCTCTTGAATGTTTTGCAAGTTCTTCCAACAGATTCAGGATTACAGATAGCTAAAAGAAGCAGACTTTCTGAATATGAAATTAAACACATACCCTCAGGAAAGGCAAGGCTATTAAGGCTATTATTTAAATTTTATTTTCTTATGAAGGACATAAAGAAGGGGTTATTGTCCCATTATATTTATTTCAGGGAAATCTGCATCTAGACCACTCACATTCCAGCTGAACTCCCTGAGCAAGTACTCACAGTGCAATTCTGCTTTCTACCAAAGATTGCTTAAGTATTTTGTTCCATCCAAGAGTGGGGGGAATTGCTTAGTAAAATCGCTGATTTATTGATTTGCTCCTCTCTCCTCTCTTTAAAAAAAAAAAAAAAAAAAAAAAACCAAAAAAACCAAAAACCAAACAACAAACCAACAACAGAAACAAAGCAACAAAACCACCCACCTTGAAATTATGTTTCAGCTTTCTTAAAACATGCAAACGCACCAATAATCTGATCTCTTCAACAGACGCCTTCTAAAAGGGGTTTTATATCTATGGCAGGGATGAAGGGGTGGATAGGCAGAGGCTGGCCTTTCCTGTCTTTTTGGGGTTTGGGTGTTGAGTTTGTGTCACAGGCAAGAATATATATGTGGGTTTTTAAATTGTATTTGTAAACACTAATTTTAGAAAAAATACAATGGTGAGTGTGAAACCTTTCATGATTCCAAGAAAACCCCAAAGGTTCACAGTGTTGGCCACTGCAGAGAGGCGCTTGCTGGAGTTGCCTCATATAATCTTACTGAGCCCTCAAAATAAATTGGAACAGTCAAAAAAAAAAAAAAATCCTCCTTACAGAGTGCAAGAGAGGCAGGGAGGTGTAATTACATTTTCTCTGCAGTCAGTGCCTGAAAGTTTAATAGCAAAATTCAGGCAGCTACACACTACAGAAGAGAACCCAAATTAAAAATCTGGTTGAGTAGGGCATTTTATTTTTTCCAGCATTTGGGGAAAAAATAGTTCTCCCTCTGGTCATATAGCCTCATGCAGAGCCAAAAAACACTGTTGTTTTGTTTTGTTTTTTTAAATCAGTTTTTGATTTTAAGAGATTGAGAGAAATTCTAGTGCAATAATTCTGTAGAGTGTAAATGGTGCCTAATTGCTGGGAAAGCTTCCTGCCCTTAGTGCTCTTATTGACACAAAAGAACGGCATCCTAGCACATTAGTAAGTGGCTCCTGTGAGATCCAGCTGCCTTGTAATTATTGAGCCACCAGTTCTGGACAAAATAAAAGCTGCCAGTAATTGTTTTCCTTCTTCCAGGTTGTGTATTTCACCAGAAAATGCCAGATTTAAAAATGGGATCAGCAAATTATGCAGTGATACATCTTCTATTTAAAGTGAAAGAACAAAACTTCCATATAACTATGTTGATGCTTTTTCATTCTGGCAGTAAAAAAAGAACAAAAGGCCTCTCTTAAATTTTCTTTTTCTTTTTTGTTTTTAATTTTTCTGAATGCCCAGTTATATTTTAAAGAAGTTCAACACAACAGCTTCCCTCTTGGCTCATGAACTTAAAGGGCTATTTAAAAACTAAAAAGATCTGGTGGCCACTGCCTTTTTATTTAGAAACCTTGGGTAAATAAAGGCCAGCAGACTAGTTAGTCCCCGTATTCATTATTAAACTGGAAACATGGCTGGTCTGGTAGGATTAAGGATGGAGCTTGGAAACCATTTGTCTGGTACATCTAGAACTGGTATGGCCATGGTACTGATTGATCTCAGTTAATAGGAGGCATGCTTAGAAAGCTGGTGGGTGGTAAACTGGAAATGGTAAATGAAAGGGGAGAGCCGTTTGCTGACTGTGATAGGTGAGCTGTGGCAGCTCGGCTTCTGAAATTCTTTTCAGTTCATCACTCTTGTGTACTGCCTGCATAAACTACCAAGTGGGTCAGAAGTGCAGGGAGCAGTTTAGGGGAAAGGCTTATGGATCTTCTAAAATTTAGCACCTGAAAATATGTTAAAAGTTCTTCAGCTGTTTGAGGAATTATTTTATTATCTCACTAAGTAGTAGCTTCCCTCCTTTTTCAGATGGCCAGTTGTCATCTCACTTTTGCGATGAGATATGTGTGAAGAACATCATGAATCTGGAGGAGCAGGATGTAAACTCCTGACACTTCAGCCTAATGTGGGGGAGAGGAGTTTGTTTCATTTTGTTGTTTTTTTAAACGTCAGCATGCAGAAGCCACACTCAAACAGACTGTACTGAATAGATGACTAATTCATCAGGCTTTGCCTGCTAAAATTTGTATGCACTGATTTGTGCTGGGCCAGGCCTTAGTGCACAAACTGGGCAGTGGCTGATGGGGAAACTCCATGTGTCTGGGGGTTAGGTGTGCTGAGAGCTTCTTGACAAAAAAGGATGGAGGAAGAAAATCACTGTGAGCTGTTTGAGACAATCTAACCTGACAATTATGGGAAGCCAGGACTTGGCAGCAAATAATGCTTTTATTTCTTGAACTGGTTTTTACTTTTTCATGTGATACATTTAGGATAGGAGAGGGGAAGGAAGAAAAACTCAACAACTTTTCCTTGTTTTCCTTTTCATCTCTCATTCCTAGCAGCGTGCTGGATCCAGTAGACCCCTCATTCTGAGTCACAATCTCCAGTCTCCAGAACACATGTAGACACAAACTATTATTTAATCTTCCTAGATAAAATACAATTAGGATAAAAATTTAATTTATTCAAAGCTATGGTTTTAAAACAAGTCTAGGTGTTTCTGGACTACTATCACTTGTAATTCTACTGTGTTCAGTGGCACTACTTCTGACTTACTTTGGTGTATCTGAAACCAACATCAGTCCAGTTTGATTCAGGCAGTCTCCACTGGGTCGTAGCACACACTCTGAATACAGATGCAACCAGAGCTTGTTAGATTGTTTTAGAAGCATCTCCAATTCATTCCTTTTGTTCTCCATCCTGGCAGCAGCCATTTTTCTTTGCTGTTTTCATGCATTGAAAGACTATGCAAAATATCCAACTGGACATAACTTTTTATTCTTTTCCCATTGCCCTTCCTACCTTAATGGCTGAGATCAGCTTCTGATTTCTATTCACTCTTCAGTGGTTTTACTGTTGTATCCTGGAAGTGTCTGTACTGGTTTACTTTGCACCATTCAGAGTTGTTTGCTTGAAGCACTGTTAACATTTTGGAGAGTAATTGTCTGAGATGAGAAAGGTTGTGAATGACACTGGTGTAACTGTTTTAAATTAAAAAGAAATGTTCTCACATCTTGTGACTGTGTGGATTCTTGCTTCTTTCTTTCCTGTCTGAATTGAAGAGGAATAGACTGAGTATGTTTTGATGCTGCCTCTTTCTTACGCTTTGTGGTCATGTTTGGTGTTTTACTTAGAACACCTGCACAAGGAACAAAGAGGTTTGTGAGAGTCTTGATTTCTTGTGACTCATAGCACTTCCATGGATTGGAAAAAAAAATAAATCCCCAAGCCCTGAGTGTATATAAAATGTGACAAAAATAGAAAATAGGATTTTAATTAAGATTGATTTTGTTGTTTTTAACTTTTAAGGCAGTTGACATTCTTTGAACACAAGAGTTGGCAATGTTCATGGGGAAGAATGTTGTCATTTCACCCCCAAATTCCTGCTTTATCTTGATCTGTAATTCCTCATATTTACTTACAAATTTCACCTGCTGCTCAGTAAAGGAGAGGTCTTTTTTCCTCATGTGTAAGGACTTTACATAGCAGTGTGACCATTGGGAGTATTTGGTAGATGCAAGAATAGACCAAAGAAGACGGAGGGGTGGCTACCCTTTCATCTTTTTATAGGATCATGGGACCAGGAACTGGAGGAGAGGTAAGAGGTAAACCTACTGGGCTATAAGCTATACTACGTGACATGGAAGCAGTGTTGACTTATAAGAAAGGTAAAGATGGTTCAGCTCCCAAAGTTCAAATTTAATGATCTGGTTTAGTTTCTTTTCTATCACAGATGTCCTTTGTGACTGTGGCAAGTCACACCACACTGTTCACACTGCTTGTAGCAACTGGAAGAGGTGGGAGATCGTGGCTCCTCGTGCAAGCTAAAGGGCTCTGTTCAGCCTTTATGTAAGAATTTCCCGTATAGGATTTGTACATGCTAGCTTTTGTGGACTGCTTGTGGAGGGCAGTATTGGATAACTGACATCACCACCCCTGGTCTCTGCTCCCCCTCACTAAAATGGGAAGTGACACCTCTCTGTCCCCCAGGTGTGCCACAAGCATAACATGAATAAGGGAGTCACTGACAGCTGTGGTGAAAGACAAATGCCATAAAAATACTGAAGACAGATAGTGCATGACTGACAGCTGGTGTGGAGTAGGTGATTATATTTTCAGACTTCTTTACCAGTGTCCTTCTCAGTGACTTTCTGAGCAGTTTTGTATGTAGGATTTGGCACTAATGCTTTTTTTTCCCAAACACCGTCTTTGCCTTCAGGACTGCAGCGCTGTCTTCCTGGTCTGTGTTCACTACAGAGCACATAACTGATGGGCATTCCTGCTGCTGCTTTGTTGGTACATTGGAGCAGCAAGAACTAAACTAACCTTAACATCTCCTGGAAAAACACACCAGTGTCCAGAGCACCCATTGCATCCTAAGCATTAGTGTGTTTCTAGTTTCTGTTCCCTTTTCTTGTTTGGTGGAATGTTCTGGTTAAAGCCATAGACAGTTGGCTTTTCTGACAGAGCTTTCCTTCTACAGGCAAACTGGCTGTATGTTCTGGGTTCTCTTTTCTGGAGCAACCCACACGTCCATTGAAAGTGTCTTCAGATCCATGCCAGTGTTGACCTGCTCTGCCAATAGCCCCCTGCTGTAACTGTCACAGCCTTCTTGCTGGTTGTCATCTTTTCTGTCCGCAGCTGTGTACGGGAGTTTTATGTCCCACTTATGTTAGTATCCCATAGCAAAAGTGTAAAGATGATGTCATTGCTACTCTGTTACCTCTTTCACCTCATCACATGAAAGCAAGCCAAAACTGAAAAACACCAATAGCCAACTCCCACTATGGCTTATGGGAAGTTGCTTGAGTTAACGATTTCAATCACTGAAAGTTAGCTTTGTTTTTTTCAGAAAGATTGTCTTGTAATATTATTATTTCTGTTTTAATTTTGAGGTGTGCAGTTGCATGATCTTCAGGAAAAATTCTGATCTACTTTTTTTCCCTTTTCCCTCATACAGAGTGAATGCACAAAATCCTTTGGGCCAGACCTCAGCTAGTACAAATTCCAGATGTAAGTATAATTGATCAATATGTTGAAATAAAAATAAATTATAAAAATAACTCTACCTTAGAGTAACAATGAATTTATGAAAAATGGTAATGAAAAAAGCATCTTGTGGACTTAATTTTTAAGCAGAGGAGCATGTTCACATTGTAAACAATAGAAGACCTCATTAAAAAAATTCCTTTATTTCAATTGGAGAAGTAGGTCCCTCCTTTCAGTTCATGTAATTATAGTCAAGACCATTTTCAAATTGAAAAGAGATTTTGAAATATTTGAAGCCACAGACAAAGTTTATTTTTAAAACATATTTAAAAATCGCACAGTTATAAATACAGGTAAATAAATACAATTTAATATGTGGAAAAGAACCCAAGGAAGGCATGCTTCCATTACAGTACAAAAATACTACATTAAATGTGGTGCTCTGCAAATAGTCTTCTGTGACCTTAATCAATTTAGCACATCCAATATGCACATCATTCATTTTTGAGGAAATAGATTATTTTAAACAGCAGTGCAAGGAAACATCAAATTAAAGCATCAATAAACTACAGGTCTGTGTTTAATAGTATACACAGCTGATAATGCACTAAGTATACAGAGGCAAAGTTACCTGTAGTAAGAAACTAAATTTTTACTCTGTATGTACTTACACTCAGATTCTCAATCTGGGTCAATATGAACCTTTGTAACGGAATGTAAACATTCAGGTGTAGGGCTGAACTCCCGCCTCCGCATCCACCGCCCACCTCTCTGCGAAGCCTTGCACCTACACTTAACTATCAACACAAAAAGTTAAGTGGGCAATGTAAGTCTTTGCAGCAGCAGGGCTCTTCAGATGGCTCAGGCGAAAGTATCTGCCAACCCTATAATCTCTTCTTTCCTGTATGTTGGCTTAAAAATAAAGCCAAAAAAACTGAGGCAAGATTGCAAAGGTTTTCAAACAGTTTACAGCATATAGAAGAAGCCACACAGAATGCCTCTCTAAACTATATAGTTTTATTTTACTTGATACGTTATACTCTGATATATAAAATATATTTATAAATGTTTTTTCTGAATTTACAATAGATTAGTGATATTAAAAAGGCTATTTAAATTAAAGTTTTAGCCAATGTTGATGGCATTCTGTAAATGTGGAAGGGGAAAAAAGATCAAAGCACATTAAGTCTTGACCATGCAAGCTTGCTCAGTGGGCTGTCACATGTGCAAGCATTTGCAAAGTTACAGCTTATTTTTAGGAAAATTTAGATTCCTTCTGTCTCTTTCCCATGCCTAATACCTATTACTTTGTGGGCTGAGGCTCTGAAACTTTCTGTGGATTCTGTGACCTGCTTATTTTTCATTTTGCCTAGATTTGTTCAAAGTGTCAGTGATCTCTTCATGCATGGCACTCCTTTTCTCTGATTTATTTCACCTGTCCAAAACCAGTAGAACTATAATGAAGGAATCTGATTTCTAGCCTAGATGAGGTTTGAATAGTAGACAATACTGTATTGCATACCCACCATTTTTTCTCAAAACATGCAGTGCATTTTGTCTATCACTTTTATCTGTGAATACTCAGTTTTTTATAAGCATTTATTACATAAATTCGCTGTACAGACTGCTAAGCCGACAACACTGGTGACCAGAAATCTCAGGTTTTCAACTGTGCAGGTTATTTATGCAAAGTAAAGAATATGCCTCATTTTGCAGATGCATGTTTGGGCAAAAGAGATCTACAACCAATTTATGCTTCACTCTAATTCTCACTGGCTCCATCAGGGAATGATTTAGCCTCCGGCTTTGCCTCTGTGGCTGCCAGTAATTGTATCAGTTATTATTTCTGTCATGGTGGCTTTTGTGTTAGGGAGGCCCATGCTCTTTGGACGTTCCTAGGATTGCCTGGCTGAGCTGTTGGTGTTGCCAGGGTCCTCTTCATTTGACAGACAGGCCCAGGCTTTCTAAATTGGCTCATTAGCTCTTCGTGCTTAACATGATGTTCTGAGCTTTCAGCTGAGTTAAGTGTCTGCAGCTGAAATCAGTGGATGCAGCAGATACTCAGATCCTGGGAAGTTTTACATCTGCATATTTCAAACAGGACAGTCATACACGGAGCAGCCTTCAGAGCTTAGTATGGTGTAGACTGGTAAGGTGTAATGGTAAGTAAGTGTAGACTGAGACAATAGTTGTTTCACTGGCTCTGGGAATATTTTTCTTTGGTTTGGTGAGATCTGGTTTATACTAGAGAAGAAAATGTTAAAATCCAAGCACCAGCTTCACCGTGAAAGCTGTGCACATTTCATTTTTTAATTCTTAAGAGGATACTAAAATGTCTACAAAAGCTGTTAGTACAGATGTCTATCATTAATTAAACAATTGAAGCAAACATGAAATCCATAACAAAGTGATTTCTAAGGATGGGATTTGAAAAGGGCTCTGCTTTTGGTCTAACCTGTTCCAAATAACATGATCAACTGTTTTGAGTTTGGCAGATGCAAAGTACTTTTAAAATATCCCATAGAAGATACCAATCAACAGTTTAAAATTACCCTATGTGTGGGCCTTCTGCATGCATTCTGTAAACATGTACTCAAGTAGCATTACTGCATGCTTTGTGTTAATGCTTCACTGTGGTTATTTGTTAATGTAGCTGCATGCAATACTGGCATGTGAGGTTTTGTGTCATTTGAACCTCCCCCTCAATATTTTTACAACTGCGGTGATTTATCAGATCATAAGAAAATACCATTAGATGTGGATATGCCTATGTGTTTACTTAAACGTCAAATCAATTCTTCAACCTGACATAAGCCAGTCTATTGCCACAAGGTTTCTAGAGTCATTACAGTTTAAAGAGGTCGGCAAGAAATGAGCCTATTGCTCTCATCGCAAAGCCTCACTATAAATAATCACTTTGATTTCAGGGCCTGTTCAGCAGCATGTGCAGCAGTGTCAGAGGCCAGCCCTCGTCTGGTAACTGAATCCGTGCACATCAGCTGATCATGCAAAGTGCTGAGCATGCCTGTGAAGACTACAGACTTTCAGTGTTCAGCAGCTTGATGGATCAGACTTAGAGGTCATAATATTCATAAAGCTTCGCAGAGGAGAGGGACAGTCACAAGCTGGGGTTAGGAAAACATTTTTTAATTGCATGAAATAGAAAATAGAAAAAAGACTCAAAAATTTGGAATCAATTACCTGGCAGTGAAAAATCACCTCTGGAGAGAGGGGAGTAATAAGAAGGGGAAACAGGGGTGGTGAGATGATGATAAACCGTTGCAGCACTCCAATTTGGCATCACTCCATAGATGCTGTACAGTTGTTATCCAGAAATGTCTCCAAGTCCCTTCTCTGCTGAAATTGCTAGTGTCTCTGTGAAACTGCTTCCTTACTTAGACCTGAGGAACCCTGCGTTTGTGTGTTACCTTTCAATTTGCATGAGTGGTGACCTCAGCCATGCAGTCTGTGAGACACGGGTACTCCCCTGCTCTTGGGTAGTGCCATCACATGGTGGCTGCTACTTGCCCATCTTCCTTCCTTGCACCCCTGGGCAAGCCAGGGATGGCAGGAGGTTTTGACTTGGTCGAGCTCACAGGGAGCACTGAGAACAGGACCCAGATTTCTTGTCTCTCACTCTCAGGCTCAATCTGCTACTGCTCAACAGCCGCCTTATTTATCCTACCTCATGCTTGGTTAGAAGTATGAGTAGATGAAGTTCCTCCTCAGGGTGTTAATATGCTGCAGCCTCCTCACATGTTTCCTCTTGCTGTTTCAGGCAAATATACATGCTTGCCACTGAATATTTAAGAAACACCATGAGGAGGTCAGATCAAAGCTGTATCTAATCCTGTCTTCTGCACTGACAGTGCTTGGCAGTGGGAGCTAAAGGAGGATGATAAAATCAAGGATATTGAGGAAGTCCCCAGAAGTACCAAGAGCTGCTGAGCCCGACCTAGTTAGAGTGAGGTGAGCTCAGCCACCAGCCGCTGTCCCACACGCACTAGGCCAGAACTGGTGTCTAGCACAAGGAGATGTGTCACTGTCCCCTATAAGTCTGTCTGCTTTAGTCCTTCCCTTGTGCAGTGTCTCGGTCAGTGGTACGTGGTTACCTGGCCATAGGCTGTGTCTGAACCCGCAGAGAGCAGCTGGGGTAATCTCCAAGAGTGCACACAACCTCTTGGGGTTGGCTTTGCAGCCCGTGTCCCGTATGAGCAGAACCGCAGTGCTTGTGATGAACTGGGGGGGCCCTTGGGAGGTAGAGTTCAGCCCCAGTGGTTTTTCTCTAGGTTTACACAGACAACTTTTCTCGTACCAATCGCATAGGGGTGGACCGGTATCAGCAGATGACTACAGTTTTGACCAGTGCATCCCAGGATAAATCAAAAGCTACCTACTTACTCTGTTCTTTTTTGGGGAGGCTAGGAGTTGCATTAGGTTTTCCTAACAGAATTGCTGTGTTACTCGTCCACATGCTAGAGAAGAAGAGATTTAGTGAACTGCCATCACTATCAAATGCCCTTCTGACTCTGAGAAGTCAAGCAGTTCAGGTTTTTTTATTGGAAAGGTATAAAAATAAAGCTCCTGAACAGCTAATTCCTCTGGATAAGTACTGATTATCCTACACCGCAGCACAGAGGATATTCTAGAAGAACTTGTGTGATGGCAGGGCATCAAGCAAAATCTAAGCACATATGCCTTTGCTTTACAGCCTCTTCTCAAAGCTGCCTCCCCTCTCTTTTATCACTTTCCAGATTCAATTGCACTGCACCTTCTGCTCTGCCTTATCAATAAAGAGCTGTCATCACACATCGCTGTCACAGCAAAAGAGCAAACTGTTGTCAGCAGATATGCATACAGCAGCCCACTTAGCTAAAATGACATTCACAGTCAGTCCTTGAAAACCAATCCTTAGAGAAAGTTGCAGGAATCAGTTATGAAACGCTTGATAGATAAATAGGAATATATATGTAAACAATGAATTAATAAAGCATTATTAAAAAAATTCCTGTAGCTGTTTCAGCATCCCTATTCTGTGGGAGAGAGTGAGGGGTAAGCCTTTTATTTTTTTAATGAGAATTGATTATTTTTATTTAACAAACTATAGTTAGTGATTAGATGCGGTGATTATACTGTCTTACATGGAATTTTCCTTTAAGTGGTTGCTCAAAATAACAGACAGCTGCAAGAAACTTTAGGTTTGTACTAGTGAAACTGTCCAATTCCCATAGAGCTTCTTTCTCTGTGATCTGTGCAGTTGGATTTTTCTTTTTCTTCCAGCTGATTGAGCTGGATTTTTCTTTTAATGCTGTTTATAGGAAATGCGCTATTTGTTCTACTTTAGCACATTTCAGTAGCTACCTTGCACATT
This sequence comes from Strix aluco, assembly GCF_031877795.1. Classification (NCBI taxonomy): domain Eukaryota; kingdom Metazoa; phylum Chordata; class Aves; order Strigiformes; family Strigidae; genus Strix; species Strix aluco. The sequence goes on along the minus strand of NC_133939.1, from coordinate 22,885,616 downwards.
GAATTCCTGACCACAGTAGCCACCTAATAACACATTTTATCTTCCACTATTTAGGAAAAATATTAAAAATGTGAGCAACTGAAAATTACCTCCTTAAAAATTTCTATTCCTGTCTTTGATTGACACATTCACCTTGGGCTAAATATGTTTGACTGTAGCTAAATCAATCAATTCATCATGTGTCAGGGTACTGTCCCCAGGACTGTTCTCCATTCATCCAATCAGGGAAAATTAAGATGGTGTGTATATATATATCTAAATTTTTAAGCAGCTACAAATACTAATGTTATCTAAGGATTTAGTCTGCTCTCATGGAGGTCGCTGGGACTTTTGCTACTGCTTGCCGTAACAGCAGGATCAAATCTTAATCTCAGTCCTACAAACATTGCATAGACCAATTTTTTTCAGGGAAAATTTTCCCTTGAGCATGGTCTGCAGGCATTAACTCCTATGAAAACTTTTATTTATTTGCAATAAAGATCTGTGGCTTAGTATGTTCTGAAATGACATAATTCACATACAACATGTATGTGCATGCACATGCATGTATGTAGTACCTGATGGATGCATAATAGAATAATCTTTCTAACAGATATTGCAGTTTATACGGTATTTGCATTTTTTAAACAGAAGAATATTGAAAACCCTCTCATCACATTTCAGGAAATTATATTTGGTCCTTTATACCAACAAGGCTATCCTGTACATTCTGTTGGTAGTAACTAAAATAGAAGCATAGCACTATTTTACAAAAAGAAAGATTAAAGTGCATAAGTACATAGATAGGTGCAGACCCTGCTATGAACTCCTCTGAAGCAGACATACTCTGTCCAAGATCAGGGATAGCTGGTTTAAACAGCAACAGTTCTAGTGCAAATTACCACTTTTGCTGGCAACACTTGGCCTTTCCATATGTACATGGCCTAATCCCATAGACCTCTGTATACAATGTTCCTCTTAACATTGCACATGGTTTACAACTCAATGAGCCTGCAGAATTGGGCCCAAATTAATCAAGGTACCTTTGGAAGCAAAAATTTTCTTGACTGCCAACTAATAAAAATATTCAAACAAAATACATCCATTTTACATGCATCTATTTTCAGAGATATGTTAAAAATGGACCTTGAGAAGACTTCAACAAAGAAACCAAAGGACAGGGAATCCACGTTGTAGGGCAAATGGATGTCAACATAGTGCAGTGAGCTACTAAGCAGGTTCCTTGGATGCATTGCTTGCCATTCTAATGTGCAATAACAATTATCTAGGTTTGTTCTTAATATATTTTTCTTTGTATAGCTGTGTATATATAGAGAGATATAGCTTGCATGGGATGAAGATTCTTCAGAAATGGCTACTTCATATAGTTCAGGGCTTTGTCAGATTAGTTGCAGCTCATTTCAGTCCTTTGAATTTATTTACAATATTTTGTGCTTTTGAACTTTTCCTTTTTGAATAATGTCCGAGAGAATTCCCCTACTGATCTACAGCCATGATCTTTTGGAAAATGTGGTCAATTTGCTATGAGTAACAAAAGAGTTCTCTGTTTCCTAATACAATTTAATCAATTTGTGGTTACTTTTTATTACGGCTCTAGATTAAAGGCCCTTAACAGAATGTCTAGATCACCTACATTGGCAGCTTGAAATAGTTCTGGCTGGTCCATCATAGACAGAGCAATTCGAAGTGCTGCCCAAATATTGCCTGATAGAGCAGGATGGGGAACCTGTTGTTGATTCCTGCTCTTTCTTTGCAAACTGAGAGCAGTGAGAAAATTGCTGACAGCCTCTCTGTAGGGGAGAAGAAAAAAGAAACAAGCAATAGAATTTGCTTAACAGCTAGAGTAAAACTTTCTACAGTTCTATGCTAGACTCCAGTATATTATTTTATAATGCAGTTCATTGGTCTCTTTGTGTTATTCTTGCTTGATTTTTCTTTAAACAAGTGGATGTGGCTTGTAGTAATGCAGAGCTCAGTCTATTCATACATCTGGGGATACTGTCTTCATTGCTGTGTAGCTCCCCTTCATCTTAACTGTGTTAAGCTGACAGTTGGGACCCTGGAATATCACCCTTGATTCCTGAAGGATGTATCAAAAGTGTTTTTGACAGCATTAGCTACTTGAAGCAGTTTAATTGGTTTCCCTTCCAAAGACAGGCTCTTGTATTTTCTTTTAGAAAAGCTTGTAAGCACAGGACTAAGTTTAAGTGTGAGAACAATTCCACTGATTATAATAAGAGTACTTGCACTTAGAGCTAAAAAGTTGCTTAAGCAGCTTGCTGAATGAGGGATTTATTTTCTTTTGATAGACGTTCAGTAATTCTGTTGTGCATAATTTGTGGAATAAGAAAAGTGTCATTGCTTTGTTATACTTTGTAAAAAATAATGACAAAATTTTACAATAGCTGAGATTATGTAGCTATGTTCTGATTTTTTTTTTTTTCTTAAATAGCTCGAGATAGAAAATGATTTTTCACTTGGTAGTTATGATCCCTGACTTTTTTGTATACAAATTTTTGTAACTTACCTGTACGCCCCTAGGTTTATGCAGCTTATCCCCAAGTTGTATCTGGACCTAATGAAGCCGGGTTGTATTTCTAAAGCACGTGTGTAGGCCTCAACAGCTTCTTCACTTCGATCCCCATTTGCCAAGGTTGCCCCAAGACGGTTCCATAATGTATAGTCCTGGTGAGAAAGTGAGTTTTCTACTGTAGGTGTCAAAAAGGGACATAATAGTTCATTTTTTTTCTTGAAAAGTAAGGAAGACTGCAGAAAATAACAGTATTGTATCTTCTCTTAATTGACACAAAATGTGAGGTTCTGACTCAAGATTACAGACAACTTTATATAACTCGTACAACTAATCAGCACACAGCTAGAAATTGGACATGTATAAATCTGCTTCTAAAAGGGACTGTCTTGTAATTAACATTTCTATTTCAGGTATTAAAATTTTAATGGCTGAAGTGACATCTCATTAATATTAGCCTGATCAAGAGGGGAGAAAGAAAATGGTCTGTAAAGCTAAATTCTTAAAAATGTAAAAGCATAAAATGTACCTCTGGCCGAACAGTTAAAGCAGCACTAAATGCATCTATTGCTCTGTTAAATTCTCCATTCAGGTGGAAAAGAACTCCAAGTCCTGTCTGCAAGTCAGGGTCTATCATATCACCATTCTGGTGAGCAGCTTCCAAGTACAAATCCTTTACTTCTTCAAGTAATGAGCTAGACAAGGGTGAAAAATAATGTAAAGTTCCATCTTACAGTCCTTTACAAATATTGCAATATTGATTGCATAGCTAGAAATCAAAATCCCTGTAGTGGATGTACCAGAAGTGATATACTCCTAAATTTGAAAATAAGCTTCTTCAACTTCATCATGGCAAAGATCTACTTCCAGGTGCTGTTGTAAACTCATGCCTGGCATAAAAAAGTTCACCTGCATAAAGAGAGCAAGTCCTTTGAGGAGCAGTTGAGGGAACTGCAGTTGTTTAGCCTGGAGAAAAGGGGGCTGAGGGGAGACCTTATCACTCTCTACAACTACCTGAAAGGAGGTTGTAGTGAGGTGGGTGTTGGTCTCTTCTCCCAAGTAACAAGTGATAGAACTAGAGGAAATGGCCTCAAGTTGTGCCTGGGGCGGGGTTTAGATTGGATGTTAGGAAGTTCTTCACTGAAAGTGTTGTCAAGCATTGGAACAGGCTGCCCAGGGAAGCGACTGAGTCACCATCCCTAGAGGTATTTGAAAGACGTGTAGATGTGGTGCTTAGGGACATGGTTTAGTGGTGGGATTGGCAGTGCTAGGTTAACAGTTGGACTCTATAACCTTAAAGGTCTTTTCCAACCCAAATTGTTCTATGATTCTATGAAGTCAAAGTGCAGCTATGAACCCAAGTGAGATAACATGAAGGCTTATTAAATTGGATGAGTTTCTCAGACATAAAAGAGTTCTTTACTGGCAAAAATAGTCACTCTTAAGAGGCACAGATCAAGTTACTAGCTAAGATCTCTGACAAAAGATACCAAAATTTAAGATTCTGTACCCGCTGTAGGCTTCATAAAACCTTTGCACTGACAACACCAGATGTCAGCAGGATGAGGCCAAAGTAGCATAACACACTTAGCAATTAGTAGAACTTGCATATTTTATTTTTTCTTGTACTAAATTATCTAGTCAACCCAGGGCTTGTTAGTGATAAGGGTAAAACATGAGGCCTGTCTTCAAAATGACAAGCAGTGAGATAGCATTTGAGTTCTATAAATCATGTTTATGCCTTTAATGACTTTATCACACACTTCGCAATTCAGAGATGCTTTATCAACCTCATGAAATCATGACAAAGGGCTGCCAACTCATGGGGGTTTTTTTGTTATTTAAAATGGCTGCTAGATCCCATTACAGTATGCTAGGCTGGAGTCAGATAAACTGACTACACTGTCTCTTTGGTTAGAACCAGAATGGCTCTTAAACAAGTAGATGCTGTCGCCCAATATTTTTAGTGAACTGAAGCCATGTCCCACTGCAAAATGGCTGTCATTCCTGGACTCGAGTGGCTTGGCTGGGATATAGGAAATATGATGAACAATAGGAGGAACACACATGTAGAGCAGGATACAGGCTTGGTATTGATTTGGAAGCAGCTGAAGAATGAGAATGGGGGCTGTGGGAATACAGAGGCAGCAGATAGGGTCAGAGGAAAGTGATGGGAGTTGAGAGGAAGCATCTCTTTTTAGCTGTGGTGTGTGTTTGTTTTTAACTTCCAGGGATGGCATAAGATATAGCCTTCAGTCACTAAACCAAATGTCCTGTGTTAGCTTCCCAGTCCTGCCACTAAACACTTTGAGTCTTCCATCACAGGGAACAGGCTGGACTTCTACAGAGTAAGGGAGCACAGTATGCACCGTCATTTCTAGAATTTCCACCATTGGGATTTACACTGCATTTACCTTTCATCTGATGTCTTAGACATTCTCCTGGCAAGTGCTGGGGACCCTTTTTTGCTTTTCACTATATACTTGTATTTTGGATTTTGCTTTATCCAGTTTCTTAGAGCTTGATAGGCTTCTTGTTGATGGCCAGTGTTAGTATAACTTACAGCCAGGGCCATCAGAGCTTTTAAGTTGTTTGGCTGTAGTTCCAAGCACCTAGGCAGAAAATAAAAATATATTGAGGTATTTTTTTTAGCCAAACACAAATCTTGAATTCTTCCAAAATAATCTGTGTAAAAAAATCACTCCCACAAGTGAGATCTACCCAATGATACTTGTAAAGAAGGGACTTTGTCTTATTTTACTGTGATAAGTGCATTATGCATATGTATACACACACATATACATACACGTTGCTGTGCATACACACATATGTACATAAACGTACGCATACAAGTTTTGTTTTCATCTTTCTAGTTATGACTAAATGTGGGTAGATTCATTTTTATAGTATCTGTCTAGTAAACAAAGAGAAGTTTTGTGTAAATTCAAGCAAAATGTTTAATATGGTTTGCAGCTATAAAAAAGTATTTTGAAAACAAAATTTCTTCCATCACTATGAATTTTCTCAGCCATCCTGAATTCTCAGTTTTTCTTTGATAAAGCTGAAGCCAATCAACTCAATTAGTCTTTCTATGGTTATATACTATTAACTGAAACCAGAATCTAGTCTACCTTGTGAACATCACTGTTGCTTGTTTCAAAGCTGTGGGGATGAGCAAGCCTTGGATTTCTATCCAGGTAAGCTAATAAGTTACATATAAATAAGTTAGAGTTTCCTTAGGTGAAATGACTTGATGGTTAACATTGCTAATGCAATTGAATATGGAGAGGGTACTTGTTTCAAATGGAAACATGAAAACCCACTACAGATAGATAATAATAATGCTGATATTTTGGAACTGACATTTTACATACAATCAGACCGTGATCTTCACATCTCTGTCAACCTAAAAATGTTGTCAGTTTAGTATTCAGCAGCTGAGGGGAGCTTGTTCCAATTAAGAAAATCTCTTTAGTAAAGAACAGACTACAGAAAATATGCCAAGTAGCTAGAATATCAAAAAGGCACTTTATTTACATTATGCCTCATTCATGTGCATCAAGCCATGTAGCTTTTCTTTTGTACAACTATGTAAATTACTAGATTAAATATTGAACTTATTTAGTAAAACAGAAATATTAATCACTAGTCATCCCTCTGAAGTCACTGGGAAGATTTCCATATCTATGTCAATGCTTTACTTAGTTGAATAAATGCTTCATGTTACAAGGTAAGTATGGCGTTAAATATACCTGGGCCGCCATTACCTAATACTCATCAGACCCTTTATTTAGCAATTATCTTCATCTACCTTTGGAGGGCGACAATGGCTGCCTGCTCATTTTCATTCTCTGCCTGTGTTATGCCCAGGAACTGCCAGGCCTGCAAAAATAATCAATCATTGTGTTATTTTCTTATATATACCCAACTGCAAGCAGAGTTACAACTAATATCACTGTTAGGCAGCGGGGTGAATAAAAATAGCACATCTGTCCTGCACTAACTACAGTTTCTTCTATGGTGTGCATACCAACAGTACATATCAATGCAGTTTTGAGTATCTTTGGGCCTGATAATATTTATATCAATGAATCCAAAGGTATTCTGTTGGTGCATGATCACATGGTGATTTCTTAAATATGAGTTACTGTACATTTTAAATATTGCTAGAATTTTATGGAAAACAGTAAAGAAGAACTATTAAGTTGTACAGGTTTAAGGGATTCTAGATGATCTGGGGATTCTCTCTGCATTTCAAAATACTGCTGCTTAATTTAATGTAGCAATAGAATCAAAGAGACCTAAATACTTACACTGTAAATATTTTTCATGTTTCACAGAAAATAGACTTTAAATATATAGTCATTGAAAACATTAATATTACCAAAATTGATATAACTTTAAAAAATTTGTCAACGTTCTTGTTAAATCAAAAATATTCTTCTTTTCAATAGCAGTGTTTAAAAAATGGTTTGAAAACATCAGGAAAAGAAGGAAAGGTTTGAAATATTGTTTCTCTCGAATGCTTTTAGATGACAACTTGGAAATGCTATAATTTCAAAAATAGATTCTCATTTTACGAAGAGCTCACCTTTATCTATTTCAAGGCATATACTATTCCAAAACCATGTTCAATCAGTCAGTCATGACTAGCAAAGGTTTGGGCCCTGAAATCATTCCATCATTGCATGCTAAAGGGATTCCCCTTTTCCTTTATCAGTGAAAGGCACATGAGTGAATACCTCTGCATCGTTGGGTTCTTGTAGAATGGCAGCCTCCAGGTATAAGATTGTAACTGGCAGGTCACCTTCTTTCATTTTTTTCAGTCCTTCCTCGAAAGCACCAGGCCAGTCTTTGAAGGGATTGTCAGTATGGAAATAATAACCCTGGAGAAGAGAGATAACGGACCCATGATGAAGCATGGTTGTAAGGAATGGCAACTCTATAAAATTAAATGTCTCACTATTTTCCAACTGGATGTAAACATCCTTTGTTCTATGAAAGCAGTAGGAGCTCCCCCAGGAAATTTCAATGACAAAATGTGTAAAAGAGTCAGCATCACTGGACGCTTATGTTTCTTCTTGCTTTATTTTTACTTTAGCCCTGAAATTATACTTACTGGTACTCATGTTGGGCTCTCCTGCTCCCATCCAAGATAACAGCAACAACTCCCACTGACTGCAGTAACAGCAGAACTGAACCTAGCGTGAGCCCAGTACATCCAATTGGGTGGGAAAGAGCACACATCAGGCAGATGACTCCCTGCAGTGCTTGTAACCTGATGTGTGTTCAGTTAATACCCTGAAATCTTCAATTAACCTTCAAAATACAGAACAGTGATGCAAGCAAGTTTATTTTAGAGTTTCTTTAAATTTTGCCTTTTCCTCTTCCTGCCGCTGCAGTGTAAAGGATGCATGCTAATATGAGCTGCATAATATAAATCAAATTAAAACATGCAATGGAGGGAATGAAGAAGAGAGACAGGATCTCTATCATTTCTATTCACAACAGTGTTTGAATGTGCCAGCCCAGATTTTTTTATTTGGTTCTCTTCCATAAGCACCCATCTTCAAAAGTGCCCATAATCCAGCAATTTGCTTCGTGATCCTTTCAGCTGAATTCAGGCAGTGTGCAAGTCTAAATGTATTCTCTCTATGGGAAGGTCTTTTAAATCTACCCTGCTCACAGACACTTAAAGAGGATGAGCTCTTTTGGTAAAATTAGTTTCCGTGTCCAGAGTTTTCTTGGGTTCCCTTGAATATGTGAGGCTCATCACAAAAGTTTCACAGGAAGGATGTACTGTATTAAAAAACTTCGTGTTACCTTCTCGATGGTTGAGATGGTGACTTGCCCTGGTACTTCCTGGTTCTCTGAAATCCAGTTTCTGCGAGCCATTTCTTCCCATTCTGCTTGCATTTTATCCCAAAACTCTGTGTCTGACTAGAAGAAAAAGAGGAAAAAAGGGAAGAAAATTAACAACAAAACTTCAAAATAAAATGGTAAGCTTTTAATTTCTTTCTACTAGTGGTCTGAGTCTGGCAGTTTTGCTGAGCAGTATTAATTCTATTAATAAACATACTGAGTGAAATACTACAGCTCATATTTGGAATTCCATATAATTAAATTTCATCTCTTATATTGGAATGCATTTCATCAACAGAAAACTTTATCTCAGAGGCCGTGTATGTTCTATTTGAAGCAGGATTTGCAGCAGCTTACACTGCATCTTATTGATGCTAACAGCAAATTATTACATAAAATTTGAAAGAAATGAATACTGCTAGTCCCTGGCCAAAGAAAGAGAGAAAAAATCAACTAAGCATACATGCTAAAGAATAACAATAGATAAAACAGTTTAAAAGAGAACAAGCATCCTACTTTGGTATATTCAGCATCATTTTCAACTGTGTAAAAGAGTAATGGCAAAGCTTAGACAGAGGGTGTTTGCACAAGAGAATTAATACAAATGTGGCTTTTTGACCTAGTGGAGAAATTAACATTGTATCATATACCGTGCTGGTGAGAGGGATCTAGAATAGATTATAAAACTGTACAGTAAGATTAACATTCAGCTCAAAGACAAGAGGAAAAAGGCATATACAAGAGAAACGATGAAACAAGAATGAGATTTCGGATGTGTAACGACCAGAATGGGGGAACCACTGTGGCTACTAGAAAATGACGCCAAGAAACAGAAATAAGATGAAAAAAAGCAAAGAGGGGAGAATCCAAGATAAGGTGCTATTTTTTTCAGCCTCCACACATTAGTCATAAGCCTGAAAAGCAGTTCCATAGCAGGATATATGCTCAGCACTATGAGCCTTTGCAAAGCTCTCCAGTTCCTACAAGTTCATGGCCAGAACTGAACTGACACTACTGAGGGCACAGTTTCTCAGCTTATTTATGTCAAAGATAACAACACAAATAATGCTATTGAGGTTTAGACAGAACTATTTGGGAGTGAGGTGCTAATCAAAATTAATTGAAGGTACTATAAACTGGTCCAGATAGTTTTGTCTGAATCTTCATTACAAGACTGACTGCTTTGCTACTGCTCCACAGCCAGGCATGATTTGCAAAAATGGAACTTAATCTGTGATTGTATGACTTGCTACAACCCCCCTTAGGTACTTGGAAAAAAGAGAGCACAAACTATTATGATATCTAGAATAAGTCAGCCATGAGAACATTTGAGACTAGGTGTGAAGGAGTGGCACTGGCTAGCATTAGGGGTGGCTGCTGTAAATCATAAGGCTCTTTACAAATGGCAAGGTGCATTCCCTTTCGAGAAATCTAACAGGCATTGCCCTTTGGCTCTTACTGTAGCATGTGCCTCCTTCCAGGAGACTTTCTTCCAGGAGACTTGGAATTGTCTGAATTATGCAATTATTGGGTCTGTGAGGGTACCTGCTTTGTTCCTCTTTGGACTAGGAAACAAATATGAAGCATTCACTGCTGGAGAGGAGATGTCACTCTTTGTGATAGAAGTGAACAGAACTTGACAACTCTTATACAACAACTTTCAAGGTTTCAAAATTTGCTTTTATTCCAAATTTGAGGAAATACAGTCTTTTAAATAGTTGTGAGATTGTGGTGAAATGTCCGTGTAGGCTTTGAAAAGGTTAGGCTAATGAATCGGATCACTCCCTCTCTTACTCTTATCAGCCATGACCAAAGGCACTTGAATCCCTTAAGCTATCCTGTTCAACAGATGTCTCTACTTGCTGTTTTGCATTCGGTGCAAATCTGCACTGCATTGAAGAAAAAATTACCATATTTTTACTAGCAGTAATTTTGAGATTCAGGATGAGGTAAAGGAGTGGAAATTTCCCTTTCCTACAGATTAATATTAATAAAACTACTGAAAAATAGTTAGTAATGCCCTTTTAAACAGATTAATTTATAGAACTAACTAGATATAGATACATATATATATATGTTGTTTATATTAGAATTTTTGCTTGTAGTTTTCCCACAAAAATCCCTTATGAATCAATGGTTTGGAAACATATCAAATCACATTTCTGCAGATCATAAGCAAGCGTATAAGTGGTTTTAGGTCTTAAGTTCAAATTCTGATGCTTAATTACATATTTATATTTCACACAGAAGTTCACCATGTGCATACGCCACTTAAAAAGCAAATGAATTGCTATGCATTCAGGTAGCCATGCTTAATGTCTATCTGTGGTGAGCAAAGGTGGAGGAAAAATGTATGGAGGAGAAGACCTGCTTTGCTATAACGCCTCTCAACTCATCACATGCTACTTGGACACAGGGCAGGACCCAACTGTTATTTTGAAACTGTAAGCAAAGATTTTCTTGTTTGGGCCAAATGGGCTTAAGTCCCAGGTACAGCTTTCGAAGTACATCCAGCATGTGAGGTTTCTAAAACTGGTGTGGCAAAGCTGCGCTGAGCAACTGGATCATGCACAATTACGGCACCTGATAAAATGCTATAATATTGCCGTGACAAATAACAATTTGAGCAGTTTAATGTCCTTGAAAAGGACCGTAAATATTACAGTCTTTGTTAAAGGCCCAAGTCTATTTCAGCTGTCATTGGTAGCAATTTTTTCATTGATTTCAGTGGCAGGAGGGTTAAATTAATATTGACTGGTTCTGAAAATCTGGCTTTGGATCAAGACTCCTAGATTTAATTTTAACTCTATTTGCGATGTGACTGGTGCCAATTACCTCATTTCAATTTTTTTGCTACCTTAATGCTGGTGAATTATTTTGGACATACCAAAAGTTTTCAGACAGTTGAACACATTTAACACGTTCTCAGATCATCTGCAGCAGTTAAGTGGAATGACAACCAGGAAAAATGTTCATACCATCTGACTACTTCCAAGCAGAATATTCTGCATTTTGTCAAAGAGGCTATTTTTACTCTTAGTATTTAAAAATATGCTGAAGCAGTTAAACAAATGGGAGGCAAAATATTTCCAGGCTCTTTACTTCCTATGATACAGTGACAGGGGGTGGGGTGGGGGGTGTACTTTCTGAATATTCCTGGCTAATTTCTAAACTTACCAATTTTTGTAACTTTTAGAATAGAATTTTGCCTGTCCTGTACTGCCAAAAATTAATTTGAAATGTTCCTTCTTGACCAATGCATAAGAAAGTAAGTTTCTGTGGTTGTTCTTTCTCTGAATTACTGCATCAGCATACTCTTCAATGTGAAGGACACAGTAAGTTAAATTTATGTGCTAATGACATTAGATTTCCTTAGCTGATATCTTCTCAAAACAAAATTTGAAATACACCTTTTTGGTAAAGTTTAGAGACAAAAAATGTATATCAAGGCAAAGATTCCCTTTGTAATTTGAGAGAGTACCAAATAAAATGCATCTGAATGACTCAAGCTCCTACATCCCAAACGAAAATGTGGTTTAGGCAGTCTTAGGCACATCCAAAAGGGATGTCAAAATAGTGAGACAGGAATACCATAGGTACAGAAAGGATTCTAACTGATATTCATAGGAAACACAAAGCTGATAATTCTGGACTATGTTTTCCTAGGCTAGAATAAATTAATCCCATCTTCCTACTATTGCCACATAATTTAGCTGTAATATGTTCTGATGCTTCATAACAGTGTATTATACAGCAGATGGCTCATGTGACATTGTGTTGTAAATAAAAAATTGCTGAGAAGGACAGCTCAAAATTTCTTTTGTGTAACCTCACAAAACAGTGTGGCATCTGCAGTTTAATCTCTACATCAGGGAAACATGGAATAAGAAAATATAAAAACTGCTTTTTTTCCATCTCTGAGACATTTCTCAGTTGGAACTTTTTGCACTTTCTTGGTTTCATTTTTATTTATTCTAACTCATTACCAATAGGATGGTGGATGATAAACCAAACATTTTAACAGAATATAGGTACAGGAAGGATCTGAAGCCCCATGCTAGCATTTTAAAAATTCAAAAGTACCAATTTTGCGTAAAACACAGCTAATAATTAGAAAGATTACATTAAAACATACCTGGTGTGGCATTTGGAAATCACGAAGACTTTTGGCTATTTGTACTTCCCTCATGTATAGCAAAGGGATGAGGCAAAAATCAAATCCAATTTCCAGAATGACAGAAAAGGTAGTGAAGTCTGCAAGCACCCAATCACTGCAAGTGAATCTGGACCCTCGCTAGTAAAAAAACTAATTTACCTCTTTATTCTTAAAAAATTCCCCAATGGTATAGACATCTTTAAGCTTTCTTAAGAAAGAATTACCTCACAGATCTTCATTAATCTCAAAGCCTGACATCTTAAAACCATTCCCAAAGCTCTAAAGTGAATACTGGGTGGAGGATGAAGTTTGGTATCTTCATTTACTGAATTGTTAATTAATTCCTTTCAAACTAGGCCACAAAAAAACTGAGATTTTTGATCAGTTTTCTGGCTAATCTTACCACTTGGAGCTTTCCCAGCTGAAGAATATTACAGAAACATCCAAAACCTAAAAAATGAATTTTTGAACTGTATCTATTCTCCGCTTAAGAAAGCACTAATCTTTCTAAGATGGGCTGCAATTTATTTCAATCACTCTAGCTTTCTTACCACTTCATTTTAACTAGGATGAAAATTCAACTCTTTTCATATGCAAATGGAAATAACTGCTCTATAAGGTCTTGAAGAATCCTTTCCTTTACATTTTAACTACCTGGTCCAAGTTTCTATTTTAAGCAGAAAGAATAACTTAAAACTGCCAGCTACACAGTTAGGGAAACATTTAATTAGATGCTTTTTAATAGCTGTTTTTGAGACTCTATTAAAGCATTTTAACCACCTGTCTTTGTTGCCTTAGAATGACCTTTTAATATGTAGGGGTTTTTTTTACAATATATTCTCCTCCTTACTTTAGTCTGTAAAGTAATTCATCACAATTCTTGTGATCTGTTGTTGGCCTCAACTCATTTTTCTTTCTGCTGAATGTCTGGGAACTCCCCATCACACATCGTTTCTGGCAGTTGCAAGAGTACTGACACCATTTGCTTAACCACTAACTGTAATGCAGAGATATTCATCAGATTCCCTGTGTCACAACCACAGATTACAACCCAGCATGTCCCACCTTAAAGATCAGTCTGCAGTGCAGTCAGGAACATCGAGAGCATTTTAAGCAGTGGCAATTTGAAAGCAAGTCTCTCCTTTCCTGCCAGGACCAAATGTGTATGATGTGTGACATCAAAAAATCTATTGTGCGTCACCATCAGTTGTTTATAAAGGTTCTATTTGATCTGGAAAAAACAATGCACTCAGAAAATACAAGAAAAGTGCATTCGGTGTATAGTTTATGAAACAGCTAACTTACTGATTGTGTCCATTTTAGCCTTGTATGCTGAGACAAGAAGTTTTTTGTGTGCAATAAGATCCTAAGAAACCATGGTAGAAACCATGCACTTACCTTAGCATATCATGAAAAAACCCTACAAATCAAATTAATTTCTTAAATAAGAAATTCTGTTTCTAGCTAGAAGGCAGCATATGATTAACTCCAGGAAACTAATCTTTTCTCTGCTTTAAGTTCCAACTTTCTCCTATACTTGTGCTGCAAGATGAATAATAAATTCATAGAATATTATCTGAAAATGAAAACAATAAATGAAGTAATACCTCAACAGCTGCCTTTGCTCTTTCAAATTCCTCCTCCAAGGAGTGATTTCTGGAGAGAAGAGGCCCTCCCCAACGCTGCTCCTTAGTTGATCGTGCCTAAAAAATAAAAGAATAAATCAGAAAGGCATGATATACACTCTGCCACATTTTTGAGTTATTTCCTTAATTGTCTAGAGCCCAAATAGCCTTTTTCTTGAGCAAAACTAGTTGTGTCCCTGCATGAATTCTGCTGAATTCTTTTACGCTGTAGCAGAGATCATTCCTCATGGGACGCAGAGTAATTTATCTCTTCTAGACTTTTCACTCAAAATGTGTGAAAGATGAAAGAGACGTCCAAGAAAAGATAATGTAAGAGTTGGGCTATAAAGGGAAGAGCTGACTATTTCGTATAAGACTTTTAACTTCTCCTGTATTATGACTGTGGCAATGCATTCCACCCACTGTGCTCCAGGAAGAAAACATCTCATTTTCTCTATACATTTTGTGTTTTTCTTTTAGGTTCTGTTTTGGGATCACATTGGAGAGCCAGGTTTGCTATGGATTTCCCTGAAAGGATGAATACTTCTTAAAATCAGCAGCTCTCTCTTCTGTGCCTTACTATCAGTCAATCCCATTGGAAGTACATAACAAGTTTCTGCCTGTTCTTTTATTTAAAACATTTATTTTATTCTTTTTTTTTGCACAAAAGGCACAGTACAAAACCAAACAGTATTCAGTGATGGCATAGAAAAGCACAAAGTGGCCTAATCTTGCTAAACAGAGCTCTGACTGCTAATCCCTTCCCTCGTGTTTGTCAGAGGTTAAACTCATTAGCCATTTGCCTGACCATGGTCCCAATTGCATTAATTTACGTGATTATATTTCTGATGACTGTACTTGTAATATTCAATCGCAATGAGAGCCACATTGCTAAAAGACTAATTTGGCTCACTTCAGACTCATTGGGCTGTATCTGCAAGTGTTGAAATGTGCACTGCTGGGATGAAACATTCAAAACGTTCCTGGGGTTTCATATAAGTAAAGGGCAATGCATGGTTGAACATGTACATCTGTGTGTATACACACACAGTTTTTTACCTAGAAAGATGGCATTCGTTTGTCAATCTAGCCCTAAAGTTTCTGGTTTGTTCCTGAGTCCTTGGTGTCTCAGGTAGAGACTGATAAGTGAAATATATATTGGGTGGATGATAGACGTACAGTTAGAGAAGAATGATACAGCAGTTTCTGTGAGAAGCACATGGTGGTGGGGGCACTGTGTGCATTCTCCTGTGTTGGCTTTTGGACCTTGCTGCAAGTGACAGGAAGCACAGAGCGTGAGGAGAGGTCGACTCTGAGGATCTATTTCTGCTTTCACATCTACTACCTCTGGTCCATGTTGTTTGGAAAATATTTTTTTTCTTTGGTAAGATCAGGAAGAGATTGTCACGGAAAACATACCAAAACCTAATCCTATACACAAAATAGTTATTTTACTGATTAATAGAATTTAGGGCAGAAGAAATAACTGGTTTGTCTATATCATGTGACAGTACTTGCCACTCAGCATCCGCAGCATGAAACTGATGTTCCACAGAGAATAAATTGAGGTTGTCTGAAATATATGTCTTTGAGGAAGGTGCTTGGATTTAATTTAGAGTTATCAAGAGACCTTAATTTTATCACTTTGTTTGCAAGTTTGTTTAATTGCCCTCCTTCTTTCTCTTATTAATTTAAATTTCAGTTTCCAACTATCACTTCTTACTCTTTTTCCAATAGTTTAAAGCACTTTTTAGTACCCCTGATTTTCTCTGTGGAAAGGTACTGATGACTTTAATCAGGTTTTAATTGTGTTTTAAATGATATACAGAGATTGAGATCTTAAATTATCTCATTATGAGACATTTTATTCAGATTTCAACCTTTTTTGTTTCTCTTTTACTCTCCCTCGTTATTTTTTTATAGCTTTATTTTTTCATAGCCATACAGACAACCAAAGTGAACTCTATGTTCTACTACCTGTCTTGCCATTTCTCTGTACAGAAATCAGGTGATCTTCTATCTCCCACTAATTATGCCTGCTTCTGCACACTTCTCTTGCCACAGTACTGCACAGGGAGCACTCATGTTGACATCCTCGTACACTCTGAGCCATGGATTCTTTTCAAACTGCCTTCAGGTGTAGTGTTGTAAGTAGAGCCTGCATTCTCGTTCTGAAATGTATGACTTTTCAAGTGACTGTATTGGATTATGTATTTATACAGATGTCTTCGTCATCAGCTCATTTTTATGACTCCCTTATTTACATTTTTTTCCCATTGCACTGTTGCACGATATGCAAACTTTATCAGGAATGGTTTGCATATTTATTTTCTGATCAATAATATTGAAGATCATGGTTTCTCTTTGGAATCACAGAAGAACCCCCATGTGATTATAATTCCTAGTAAATAAATACTGTTCTTGAGATCTTACGTTAGTTTTATTCTGTTTAACAGCTGCTTTATTCATATTGTATGGTGCTAATTTTAAAATCAGAATACGGTATATTAATTCAAACATCTTGCAGAATATCAAACAGCAACATTTATCAACCCAACCTGTAATGTGATCAGGGAATTAAATTTGGTTTCCTTGACATAAAACTCTGTTGATAGATATTAATTATGTTCCTACCCTTTTCATTATTTACAAGTTGGCTCTTGCAAACTGATTACTTCCGCTTTTTAATCTTTTGTTTCCAGTGACTGCAATTTCCTTAGGTCAAGGACAATACTGTAAATCATATAATGTTCAGACTGAGTAGTACCGCAGAAGGGGCAGGGAGCTTGTTGGGGCAATAGAGATGTGAGGGGGAAGAGGACAAGCACAGAAGTCCCCTCCTTTGCCATATGTCAGAGTATACATATTGTCCCCACATAATCCCCACAGAAATGTACTTTCTCGTCCATTAAATGCACAGCCAGAGGGAAAAAAAGAAGTAATTGTGAAAACCCACATAAGCTGCATTTACATATAGACAATGCGGAGTCATATTCTGAGTGGTGGTACCCAGAAATGAAAGACCCCACATGTAACAAACATGCTGCCTTTCGCTAGTACAGGAAGAGAGGGGATGGGAATGGAGTGCCAGCGCTGGAGAGCTTCACTTCTGCAGCTGGTGATGGGGTGGGACTCTGCAGCTGTCTCCCTGAGGGGATCCCAGGGTGGGGTATGGGTCAGGGTGGAATGGGTATGTCTGAGGCATGGACGCTCTGCGTACGCTGTGGGTTGATATGCTCACCACTCTACAGCGGAGGTGCTGTAGCTGATCACTGGCTGCTGTCTTCAGGGACAAAATCTTCCATTCCATTACACTTGTAGTCTGCTTATGTGCTGTTGGACCTTAACTGTTGGTGAGAGGCTTAAATTATAGTCTTAACTTGTGAGCAGGTCTTCAAATAATGACCTAAATCTGTCCCTTGTAACTCTTCATTTCGTTAGAGTAACTGGCACATCCAAGGAGAGCTAGGACCATTAGTCTTACTGTAGCTATTTGGGAGAAGTGGGGAATAAATTTTGCATTCTAAATATCATTGCCCCAAACTGCAGATTTCTAAGGTTTCTAGGCTTTGTGCTATATCTTTGTCTAAGAGTGCTGACATGTTAGAATTAGGTACAGTCAGGGTTTTTGTGTATGCATTCTGGGTGAGCAATAAAATATCTAAAATGCCCAGGGAGGCATTTAGAGACTTAAAACATGAGCAGACTTTATGCATATACAATTGAACATATTATCTCCCTCTGCAGTTTGTAATTATAAGAGAGAAAAATAAACCTTCAAAAAAACCCAAACACTGTAGGATATCTTGGTACTAATAAAAGCCTAACAAGGAACTTTCCAGAACGGCAGGTAAAAGAAAGAACAAAGATACTTTGTGCCAATGCAGTTTAAAAGTTAATAATAGGTAACGTATGATGTGAGTAGAATACTGAGAAGCAAGACGGCCACATCCAATGACAGCCACCATGCTATTGCCCATTCCAGCCTTCAAACACGTTTCTTATTAATTCAAAGCTTGCCTTTGTGATTTTGTATTGGCATAATTGCTGGTAAACACAAGATTTAGTTAAGAAGATTGCATAATTTTAATGAAAATATGCCCTAGTTACTTAGTATTTCACTTTGAGGAACTAAATCTAACATGTCAAAGATGAGTGATGAAGGTGATTGTCTGAGAAACTGCTGATGGAAAACTGCAGCAAGTTTGACAAGATGAAATCTTTAGGGTATGGCAGAATCTGTTGCATATGCAAAGGTTACCCTTAAATGAGATAGACAAGATCTACAGAGGACAAAGCATGGAAAACATATGCTTTGATAAAAGCTCTAACATGATTTCTTTTACAAGCAGATTAAGAACTCAGTCAAGACAGATGAGCCTGTTTGTTGGGAACTAACAACTTTGGCAGTCCAAGTATAAGCAGGATGAAGCAGGCAGTGAATAAAAATACTAAATTTCTAAGTAAACTACCTAGAACAAGAATGCAATCTCACTTTAGGTCATTTCTTTGCACTAATTACCAATTTAACAACATTTCATGACCTGAGTGGATCAAAAATTTGAAAAAAAAAAAAAGCAGCTTATGATAAAACAAAACAAAACATGAAATATACCAGAACAACGATAAGAATTTTATGCTTTGCTTCTTTTTCAAGTCGGCTGATTCAACTTCACAGTTTTTTATTTTGAAGTACCAGTCATTTTACAAAATAGTATGGAGCCTCAACTGACTGAACTTATACCGAATTTAAAATGTGGATTTTTGCTTCTGCAGTTATTCTAGTGGAAAATAAACAGGAAATAGACCATATCAAGTAGAGATGTTATATACTAAATTTGTAACTGCTTTTACAGAAAGCCACAGCACTTAAATTCTGTGACTGTCTACTTGATTTACATACATCTAGGTTGAGCACAGACTTTCTGGCATTTAGATCTATTAGGCTGAGGAACAGCCTCCTAAAAAGGGGTTAGAGGTACTTAAAGATAAGCTGGACAAAGCATGTGAAAACACACTGTCCATCTCAAGTGGATGATACTATGCAATAGATCTTTTCCATTACTAAGATGTATAAATCTATTGCACAGAAAGGAAAGATACCGTGCATTACAACTAGTGTTATGCTTTCCAAAGGGGAAAAAAATTCCTGTTTGTAATGTAGAGGTGACAGGCAAGTAAAGGAGACTTTTTTTTCCTAACCAAAACATGGGAATGGATCCTGATAATTGGGTTCTTTTTCTATGTTCTGCAAAACCTGGTGCATAATCTCAGGAAAGACATTTGGCATTTTAGTGTCTCATTTTTCCATTTTCAAATAAGGCTATTATTTTCCATTCATTTCCCGATTTTCCATTTGACAGAAAGGTTTTGAAGTCCAGGCGTAAAAACAGCTGTGGAAGAGGTGAAAATTATTTTCAACTAAAAGTTAATCCACCAAAGAACTTTCTCTTCCATCTGCTAGTGGCATTGGCTGAACTTGAAATCTTTCAGTTAAAAAATAAGCAGGAAAGAAGGTGTATAAGCAACCTGACCTATGTGAATGCATATGTAAATGTATGTTTGTACATATATATGCATACATACATATCTAAACCCATACAACTCTAAGTAATCATTTCCACAAGGCCCTGATATGACAGTGGAATTGGGCAAATCTATTGGGCAATCTTCAGCCCAGAGCCCTCTGTATTAGAGTTCCTTTCCAGCAGGAAAAAGTCCTTTGACCACACTGCTCTCCCACCTGTGGAGATAAACTGCTAATGAACGTTGGTCTAATGATTCCTTCCTGTATTCTTTTGCCATTTCCCAATTCTGGGGATTCCTGGTTGACTAAGAGACCTTAAGAATAGTTATATTACAGGGAGAGGGAACCATTAGAAGTCCAAATTCCAGAACTGAAGAAAGGGTAAAAAGATGATGTTGTAAATTGTAGTTTCTCTCTGTACAGGAAGGTCACAGTTCACTGCAGTATTAAACTCTGAATGTTTGAGATGCTGACATAGTTAAGTTAGTTTCATTACATATTAATGTGGAAGCTGTGTGAAGGTTCGGCTGTATGAATCTTTTAACTGATGATCCTGAAAATATCCCTTAAGTAGTTTTTCCAGAATGTGAACGGTTAGCCAGTGGGACAATTCCTACTTGCCTTTTTATCATTAATAAATCTACCAAATCCTCTTACCTGTGTTGCAGGTGCCAGTTCTAATTCTGACGTTGAATCAGAGTCCAAGGCACTCTTGACGTTAGTCAGCTCCGACTGTGATCTGTTTTCTGTGGACCTAGAAATAATGCATTTACATACTCATCACTGCACACTAAGTCATGCTGCCTTTTGTCTTTCAGGTTCATAAGCATGTACTGATTAATTGGGTTATTTCTTTTAACTGAATTGTTTAACTTGCAGTTATCAAAAGTGCTTGGACCCTTCTCAGTGTTCCCACTCTTATGCTTTTCAGTTGCATGAAGACAATAGTTAATGCAACAGAACAGTCAGGCCTGACTCACCTGGAGAGCCCTGGGTATACATTGGCATGAAACTAGTATAATGGAAAGAAGATTTTGCCTCTACCACTATGTTTCTATTTCATAGCCAGGCAAAATGAGGTTAGGCAATGACACAAGACTGGACCTGCAGGCAGTGTCTAGGAACCAACCACCACATTACAGGACTTCACCTTGGCATATGTGCATTTCTGTGCCACATGTGCATTTCTGTGCCACAACATCCTAATAGTCTTTCTTCCTAGAAAATGAAACCCTGTAGACCAAAATCAAGTTAACTGAGCAAAACTTGTGTAAAGCTCTAAGTCAATGAAGCACCCAGATAAAGGGCTGGTTAACATAGAGGATAAGCATCATTTGGTCAGAAGACTGCTTCTACTGTATGAAAATGCTAATTATGGTCATGCATAATGTAGTGAATGAATGTTGCTTACATATCAGGAAGGCAGCAGAATTAATCTACATGAACTGTTCCCAAAGGCAAAGTCCAATTCTTCCCTCTTTACATCCCCTGCAATTTTAGTTGAACTGCGTGAAAGAGGTAGTACTTGGCTTGGGTATTTTATTTTGCCTCTTCCAGTTATACCCAGAAATTCTGCCCTCCTGGTAGCAAAACCAAAATACACTGGATATCCAGTGACTGTCAAATCACTGCCAAGTATCCTTTTTTACTCATTTTACTCACATGTTTGTAGTTGGTTTTGGATCACTGCATGCCTCTGTAGAATTCTCACCACCATTTATTTAGTAATTGCACCCGCTACTTTTCACAACATTAAAAATTGCTAGCAAAATGTCATTTTATAGTGTACTTGCTTATGATATATTGTCCAAAACGTCTGCTTGAACGCTTTTAATGTAATCATAACAGATTAAATAATATGATTTGTCATCAAGCAAGAATTTCTGTGAATTAAGAAAGCTGGACTAGAAATATTTTTGTAAGGAAAGCACAAAGTTGTACCATAAAAGCTCTTTTGATGGAGCTCTAGATGATGATGATGTTCGCTCTGTAGAAGGGTGGACCTTGCTACTCCTCTCTCCATGAAAACTGACATCATCCCATTTCTCTAGCTGTGTCTGAATATCAACTGAAAAATAAGAAAAGAAAATATGAATCTTTTAAAGAAACTACTGTGGAAAATTTTATCTCTTCTGTTAAATGTATATTATAGAGAAAATGGCGCCACCAAAGACTGTATTTTAGTTAAGGTCCAGTACCCAGAATTGTTGTACCCCTTTCTAGCTGATATTGTATGAAAATATTTGGGAATTAACAACATTTTTCTGAATCTATGAGCATTCATAGTCAGAATGTCAGTGGAACTCTTGATTTAAAATCAGTGATTTGTATGTAATTTAGATCTGTTGATACAATTATACTATTTGATAGTTTTGGATATTTTAAATTTCCTAATTGTAGTTAAATTGTAAAAATAAAGCTTCTTTTAGTGACTACCATTTAAAAATGACTGTGTAGGCAACTAGTATTACTCAGTCATATGTCGGACTTGCTTTGCAAAAATCAGATGTTCAGCTCCTGTTTGAAGATAAAGTTCTCTAAAAGAATTTCTGTGTGATGCATGGAAAATTTGCTACCTTGGTATAAATTACATTTACCTTGCAAATTTCTCAGTTGCACTGCAAGTAATTTATTTTGGATGTAACTAAATTAAATTCACCTTTTCCAAAGCTCATCTACAGATCATGCTTGGCAGGATATTGAGTTGTGTTTAGGATTTTTTTTCAATCTATATAAATATAGCTCTTTTGTCAAGAATGGATTTTTTTTTCTCTCGTATGCGTAGATAAAGCACTAGTTAAAAATATTATGTATATTTCTGACATCTGCAGTTCTGAAAAGGACATCCAGGATGGGCTGCCTCTGATTTATGTCCTTTACCAACTTCTCTTGACACCCCTATAGATTTTTCTACTATTTTACTCAACCTGACTAAATTATTTTTTGAAAGAATCCTTTCAAAACTTTATTTGCACATTTAGTGACAACTTAATAGGTATAATGGCAAAGGGAAAGGCAAAACGTGTTCACAGTCTTTCAAGTTTAAAGTGTCTCAAGTAGTTTATAATGTGGAACAAAGGTTACACTCCCTGCTAAAATGTGGTGCAACAAAAGTTCTGGTGTTGCTGGTTATTTTGTGATAGCAGGAAGGAAAAACTTGTGCTAAGCAAGGCTATGTAGCTCTGATAAAATAGCTACACTCTTACCTAAATCTAGTGAAGACTTGTCTGATACTCTGACAGTCTGGACTTTCTGCTCAGTATCCACACTGATAAGGTCAGAATTGTCTGTCTTCTTTCTGTGGGCTGTAGCTTTTAAGCCTTCACTCCTTGATGGATTCTCTGATTTCTTTGCTTTGTTTTGGGTTTGTAAGACAGGTTCACTAAGATCCAAGAGATCCAGACCTGTTGATAATACTTAGAGACAAAATGTTAGAATTCAATGTTGGTTTAATTCAAATAGCTCACTTTTAAAAATTTGTTTTAATTGGAAAAAAAAATTACTAACGTGTTTGAATTTGATGAGAGTAGATGTATATTCCCTGTCTAAAGATAATGACCAGCATATTCAGATATGATTAGGGATTTCAGGTACCTAACTGGATGCAGTTTTTAAAAGCTTGATTTGCATAAAAGGCGTTTCCTCTGAAAATCTTAAAGACATCTTAAGTCTTATGGCTGTGGCATTATGATTTTCTTATGTTGTGAGGGTTCCCTGTTCAATTGAGCTTTTAGATAAGATTTGGTTTAATCTTATGATTTATCCAGCATTGGTAACAGCTGCTTAGGGCACTACTGTTGTGCCACATGCCATTACGGAAAAAGCTGAAGAGTAGACAGCTGCTTGGGTGGACTTCTTGGGTCACAAAGGAATAATATAGTATGTTTAGTAATGGTTTCTACTGTTGTTACTATTTGTCTTTTGGGAGATAAATATTGAATATAATTCTAAATTCTACTGCTATTAAGGTCTATATCAGTATAGAAGACATGGTCAGTCTCAGTTCTTCACCTAAAAGTTGCTTAAAGAGTAACATTTAAAATTCTTTGGCACATAAAAGATAGAAATCTATTTATCATTGTTTTATATGGCAGGTGTTTTTTACAGATCAATTTGTATTATCTCTTGCAGTGCTTTATCTGTGTTCTTGGTAAATCACTGAATTTCATCAATCTTCATAGAATAATAAATTTTTATTTTGTTGTTAAATACATCTAATTAACACCCGCCCCCCAGCCCAAATCTGATAGATATTCAAGGTAGATACAGGATCTACAGATACTTACTTTTTTACAACAAACACCACTCTTAAACAACCTGAAATATTTCTATTCATCCCTGTAATACCTTTAGTCATTTATAAAAGGAAAAAGTATTATTTACAATTGTTATTTAATTCAGTGTTCCAGTTTTTGTTACTAGAACTTGCATATTGCTTTAGACACATATTAATTAGATGTGAAGATAATCACCCAGCTGTCAGTTATTCATTTAATAATTTGCATGTATATAGTTTTTAATGAAATGGCTTCTAACAAGCCAAGTCATTTTATGAGATAGCAATAGAACATAGTGCTATGCCGATTTTATTGTGTCTTGGTTGGTCTGCTCAACTGCTTTGATTACTTTTGCTCAAATACCAAATAGGAGGAGGCCAATTTCTAAAAACACTTCCAAAGGACAATATACCTCAAATATAATTCATAAGGCTTTCAGGATTCACTCTTAAATCTTATTATCTGCTCTACTATCTCATTGCAACACAAAGGAGCTAAGAAATGTGTTAGATCCTTTCACTAATAAAGTGTCTGAACTCAGCCTGGATATCCCATCTAAATTTTTATTAAAGAAAATGTTTCTAGTGTAAGGAACAGGTTTGGTTAAAACCAGACTAAATGTGGCTTTCCCATAGGTTAAAATTTTGCAAAAACGAAGATTGAGAATTGGTCAAATTGATATGTACTTCCTGTTGAACTTAAACAAGTTCCCTTTAATTCAGCCCCAGAGATCTGCTAGAATACATGTGATATGGATCACATCAGATTTGCCCTCAAATGTAACGAATTAAGTTTTTTCTACTAATAATAGATCAGGGAATTATAATTTAATACCAGCTTGTAATTTTGTGCAAATAGTAACAAATCAAGAAATCATTTGACAAAAAAACATAATTAAGATAAAACTAAAATTATTTGTCTCTAGTGAGGGATAGTAAAGAATTTTGTTTACCTGCAGTATTTGATGTTACAGGCCTTGCAACAGCTTCTGGTTTAGTTTCACAGAGAAAGTCATCAATGGAGGGGCTCAGAAGGGGTCTGCTTTCTTGTTGCTCATTCACCAGCTAGCAACAAAAAAACCCAGGGTCACAGAGGGTTGTTGGGATGCAGAATTTAAAGAAATAAAACATATTCTCACAATGTTATGTGCTTTATTTTTGACTGTGAAAGAGTAAGATATTGCAATTAGAAGATGTACAAATAGCTGTGGGCTTAAAATAAAAAACTTTAGTCAGTCTTCTGGGGCAAAATTATATTCTAGTTTTACAAATTGCACAAAAATAAAGCAGCAAGGTGATTTTCCCATAGCAATTATTGCATACTATTGCTTATAGGGCTAAAGTATACAAGGCCTGATGTAACTCCCTTCAAATCAATGGAGTGAAGTTGGCCTTCTCTATCACCAGGAGACTAAGCAGGGATTTTTAAGTATTTGGAAGTGGTCTTTTTTTCACAATTAACATGCGTCCCCACAGAACTTCCCCAATACCATTTATCTAGCAAATATGCATTAGCCCATTAAACAATAACCTGCTGAGACAGAAAACACTTCTCTGCAATACAGAGACATATGAATGACAGTGGATGGAGCCTGGTGCATGTATGAACTTCCTGCATGAGTTTTGACTGTGTGAAGACTCATAAAACAGTTTTAATTTATGAACGGTTTTCCCTTTTTATTGTAATTGCCTGAATGCATTTTTTTTCTGCTACCTAAAAGAAATCTCTGTATTACAGGCTATTTCATGAATTAGGGATTAAAAAGACAAAACAGTAAAACAGTCTCAGAGATGAGTCTCCTCTCTGCAATCTATCTTTGGAGGATCAAGACCTATGCTGAGCTGGGTGGATGTCTGATAGTGTGGCCTGCGTTTACTTTATCTTTAATAATGTGAAAACATGTTTTCCCTCTCTGTTGCTTTCATCTGGAGCTATTTCAGCTTTACTTTTATCCTCTCTGCTCTTCTCTCTATTCTGTACTTGCTCTTTTTCCATTGTTGAATTTTCAAGATTTTCTCTCATATATATTTGAACTTTTAAATTTAGGATGCTAATATGGACTAAAACTGGAAAAAAAGGTATTTACTCAACCTCATTTTATATTTGTTAATTGCTGGCATTTACCTACTCCAGTAGAAGGATTGCCTCTAAAGTTGTTACAGCAAACCAGCTTAGATTCACTGTTGTTCAGTACTTGATTTCTGTATTACAACGTTGCAAGAAAATACTGGAGCTATTGAAATTAAAAGTCCATTATTTTGACGTATCAAACATTTAATCTGGTACCTAACACTGACTGACTGTATAATATGTGCACTTCTTCATTTGCCCAGGACCTCACAGTTTTGCACTGAAATACCAATTTACATGAGTAATAATGGAAGACAGATGAGTGATTGCCTGCCCAACTGTGTGTAGCAGAACATGCAAATGTGGGCACTTAATTTAGAAATCTGACAGTGATACTGTCCCAAACTCTAATTCTGCATATGCTAAAGACCAGACTGCAGACGCCCCTTACAGGTGACTTATGTGGTTTTTTAACTCTCTGAATTAATTGTCCAGGTTGCTGTCTCATTCAATGCACAGAAGTTGCTTAATTTGGTAAATCTCAGCACTTGATTGGAAATTTATACCAGATACACATCTTTGATTTCCATTAAAGATGCCTCTACAGTACCCATGTTATCTCCAGGTCTATACTTATACCTAATGCTGATATTTAAGACTTAAGAGGACCTTATTTTTCTGTTTGTGATTTGGTGACAGTCCTTACTCATTTCTACTGGGGATAAAATGAAAGTGGATGTTTAGTTAATTCTTGTCCAAATTACTTTTATTTTTTTAAAAGTTTCTTTATGATTAAATCCATATATCAGCAAAAATTGCTTGAATACTTTTTTCTTTTTACAGTTACATGTCCCATTCTAGGAACTAGCATTAGTAACAGCTGCTGCACTTTTACAACAAGTTGCATATTTGGGTGAACATAGCATCCAGCAGAAATATTGCCAAAGTCTCTGGATCAACTGGATCTTCAGTGATCTATTCTGTGATATAATAACAGCATAAAGAAAAGTCCTACACCATTTGGAGGGCGAGTCCTGTTTCCAGCTGGGATAGAATTAATTTTTCTTAGTAGCTAGAATAGTGCTGTTTTGGATCCAGTATGGGATTCGGTATGAGAAGAATGCTGATAATACACCGATGTTTTCAGTTGTTGCCAAGAGATCAAGGTCTCTCCAATTACCCAGGTCCTGCCCATGCACAGGTATACAAGAAGCTGGGAGGGAGGATGGCCAGAGCACCAGACCCAAATTAGCCAAGGGAATATTCCATGTCATGCAATGTCATGCTCAGTATATAAAGGAAAGGTGGCTGGGAAGGAGGGGGCTTCTCTCTCTTGCTTCCAGGATTGTGATTGGGGTATCTTGGTATTTCAGGATTGCTAGCTGGGTATCGGTCGGTGGATGGTGAACAATCTCATTGTGCATTACCTGTTTGTACTTTCTATTATTGATATTGTTTTATTTTATTTAAATTATTAAACTGTTTTTATCTCAACCTACGAGTCTCCCTTTACCCCTCCAATTCTCTACTCCATCCCTGGGTGGGGGAGGATGAGCAAGCAGCTGTGTGGTGTTTGACTGCCAGCTGGGTTTAATACATGACAGGGGAACAGGAGGGAAGAAAGAAGTTCTATAGGAATCACTGTAAATGTAAAAACTTCCTAGGAAATATTCTGTTTCTGTATCTGTAAGAGTGTATCAATAGAGTACATTATCACATAAGATCTGGATGCTTACCAAGTTTCCCATTACAGTCCATTGAAACTTTCTTTAATAGGAAAGAATGGGGGAAGGAGGGAATGAAGAAGGACTATGAGAACCAAGACAGGCAAGATCACTCCCTGGAGCAAATGAAGAATAGAAAATCTGAGAACCAACTTGAAATGCAATTTATTGCCCAAACCTGTTGCAGGGGTAAGAGGATAAACTCTGGGAAGACCAGCAATAATGTTAAGAATCGGAGTCATGGAGGGGAAGGAGACTAGAATCAACAAAGGTCTGAATTTCTCCAAGGTTCAACTGAAGTATGAAGTAGCAGATATCTGACAAATATTTTTTTCTTTTCAAAGGTGGTTATAACGTTTCTAGAAATTTCTTTATTATGTTGTTTATATAAGGAAGGCCTGCTGAGCAACAGGCCCTTGTTAGTTTGATACCAGCAGTGTATTGTTCAAAGTCCCTTGATAAAATTCTACCATCAAAGTGAAAGAAGATTGGTGGTAATATCCACTTCATCAATTTTGCCAGCAAACACCAAGATTTAATTTTTACTAAGTTGTGTCTTCTTTCTGCTGCATTTGCAGCATTTTTGTTTAATTAGAAAACAAAGAGGTTCCTCTTCTCTGACTCTCTTACTTTGTGAATAGATACACTGAATTCATCAGAGATGGGCCACCCAAATGATCAGAGGAATAAAGAACACATTTTACAGGGAGACTAAAAGGGTTTGACTTGCTTAGTCTAACAAAATGAGGATTGAGTAGGAATATAATTATTCTCATGTATACATAAAGGGAGAGTGGTTAGATAACATTGGAGGAGGAAAGTTATTTCAGCTATAGAGAAAGTCTGGCACGACAACAAAGAGATCTAAACCAGCCATGAATACATCTGGTCTGGGAATTAAACGAATCTTTCTAACTATCACAGCAGTGAAATGTATGAACAGTATTATTTTTAGGGTAGGGGGACAAAAAGCCTACCTATTTAAAATGGCTTTTGACAAGCTTTCTACATGGCTGTTCATGATGTGATTGCTTTTGAGAAGTGGACTGTGGTCCAGAGGATCCCTCCTAGTCCTGTGTTCTGTGCTCCCATGAATAAGGACTGGAAGCTGTAGGAGTGTCTTACTAAAAGGGTTGTTCCTGTGAAAAATAATCTGCTTTCAACTGAAATATCTGGGTCAAAACAGATAGCAAATACATGATCAAGTCTACTAATTCCCAATAAATACAAACTACATATGTATATCAATAGAACATACTAGAAAAATATGTTTTTGACATGAAGCAGACATTTCATGACAAATCAAACCTTAACAGGTTAAAGGGTGCTGTGAGCTGATATTTTTGCTGTAGGTAAGCGGGCAGTGGGATAGGTTTCTGACATTACTGTGTATGCAATGCCACTTGCTAAGCCCTCGGTCTCACACTTCGAATTTCATTTTGCTGCCTCATATATTGTACCAAATTTATTCCTAGTTTAACTCTGCTCAAGTTATTAGAGTTATATCAGGCATGAATTTGGAGTAGTGCTATAAAACATTCATGAGATGAAAACTATTATCTATATTAAAGTAATAATTTATGGTTCTCAAGCACCTTTCAGGGTGAATATCACAGAATGCTTTAAAACATTCATGAATCAAGCCTGGCACCACCACAGAGCTGAGAAGTATTATCTCTACATTGCAGATGAGAGAAGCAAACCGAAATTAAGAAAGGCACCCAACATCGCCCGGTGCTGGAGGAAGCAGCGCTGAGAGCAGGAGCCAGGCGGCTGGCAATGCACCGCCGCACAGTATTTGTGTGTGCAATATTTGTACACATGCCAAGCAGTATAGACAGAGCCTGAGAAACTGTTGATTTATGAGTACTAATTTAGCCTGTGAGTGCCATAAATTCTCATAATGTCTCTAAGAACTTAATTTTTCTTTATAAAATTCATTTTAATTAAAGAAAAAGCCCACACACTCCTTTAACTGAAAGATAGCTAAAATCGGTGGAGGGTGATATTCCCTACTACTAATACATCTGAAGAGACTCATCCATAGTATAAAATACTCCTTCTAAATTCAGATTAATTTTTTGTGACTGACTTCTGTGTTGAACAGCACAACAGAAAATGGTGTTTTTTCTCACCCAGTACTGCCATTGGAATTTTTTGTTCCAAAAAGTATATATGTGGGATTTTTTTGTGCTTTGGGAGAGATACCTGAAGAGTCAAAAGCATCATCTGATAGCTGATACCAGCACCAGCTGATACCAGGCCATGGCTGCCATATTTCCCCTCAGCGCAGGCTGGACAGTCCTACAGCCCAGGGCACTGAGGGAAATCACCTGGTCTCCATTTCCTGTGGCCCACCCCATCCCCAGCTGTCTGCACTGATTTATTAACTGCAGCTGCCTTTGCTGCTGAATTTTTATTTTCCCAGGGCTCTGTTTTGGCTAGGGCTTATCATACAGTTTCCAGAGCTGCTGTGAGATGAAGAGGAGGTGACAGCGGTAGCTTATGGCAGTTCCCTCTCTGGGTCATCCTCAAGCCTGAAGGGTAGGTGGGAGCCCAATGAATGGTCCCAGTTTGGGGTCAAAAGTATCAAACTCTGGGCAGGCCTGGGTGTGCTGGGGCAGGAGGGGAGGCATTGCTGTGGAAGAGGTGCAATGCTAGTCCCCTGAAAGGGAGCAGGGGCCATTGTGAGGGGTTTCTTCCTTCTAGTCACTATCCAGTCTGGCTATAGCTTCCCTCAGTCACCCACCTAGCACCTCTTCTTCTGCCCTGCAGTCACCCCTAAATCCTCCCAGGCCTTATCTTCTCCCTTTGCCCCCACAGAAGCTCCCTGCCTGGTAAAACACCTTCCTGGAGCCTTGGCCCTGGGCCTCTCCTCAGGCCTGGTGCTGTGCTAGGGAGCCTGTGTGGGGCACAGCAAGCACCCAGCTGCTATCATGGTGGCAGCTCAGCTGTCCTGTAAAAACTTGTTTTCTGCTTATCTTTGGGGCCTTTGTCTTATAGTTTTAATGCAGGTGTCTCTTGCGATGCTGGTTTCAGTGGTGGTGTTTCACTATGCTAGAAACAATGTGAAATTATGTATGCATACAGTAACTGCTATGGCTTTGGTTTTGCTTTGTTTTCAGTCTACATCTTATGTTGTAGTAAGAGAGTTATGAAATACCTAGGGAGTAGTCTGATTTAAAAAAAAAAACAAAACAAACAACCGAAAAAAGGGTGGGCAGTTAACAGGAGTCTGTTGTGAAAAGTTGCCACAGAGCAGCTTAGTCTGATCTTAAGGCAGAGGGAGCTGGACCAGATCTGGTGCTCAGAGGAACAGCTGAGAGGACCAACTTCTTACCTAGTGTCACATTTACAGTTGATAATGTTCATCTGCACAACCTGCCCTGCTCGTGGCTACCAGTGCTTTGTCTGTTCTCTTCCTAGAGTGCTGGATTTATGCTGTGGGAGTGCTGGAGCACACCGAGGTTGTCGGTAAGGTATGGTCCTGATATCCCATTTTATACAGTCTCTTACTGCATTCCTGATTTGATCTGTTTGCAGTGCACAATGCGTGTTGTTTTGTTTCTTTTTTTAATGTTAGTAGGGCATAATACTAGTCTTTAAGATAAATTATTTGGAACCTAAACTGAGGGGTTCCAGTCAGGCATAGGCAGCTAATTAGCACCTATGTTTTGAGCACATAGTGAACTAGTTCTCTTAAATTAAGTGCCTAAATTCCCTCCATGTTGAACAGGGAGAGATAAATGCCTAGAAAAAGCAACTCCAGAGGGAGATCCTGCCCAATTTAGGCTGTTCCTTAGGAGGCTCTCAAAGGCATCTAGCTTTCCCACTGGCTATATATGGAATTTATTTTAGAAGGACTGGTTCAAGAGGCACCTAAAATTTAGATATTAGTTACCTAAATTAGTTAGATTGGATTCTACCCATTTTTTCACCTGAGGCTGTTTGAATTACTCAAGGTGCTAATTTAGGAAGCCCCAAACTACTAATGGGTAATCCCCTGTGCAGTTCATCAGCAAAGCTGCTCCTGGGCACTTACACCTTTTGCTGTACTGACCACTCAGTGTGCTGGTGATGCTGATTGCATCAGTGAAATGATCTGACCTAGAAAGCTCAGGGAGTGGTAATGAACATGTAGTAATGAGCATTGGAGAAATCAGGAACCTTTTAACTCAGTTTTTCTATTGGGGAAATTGTATTTTTGAACTTTGAGCAACTTGCCTGCTTGGGTGAGACTGGACAAATAGGTGAACGGGTTAGATTAATTTGAGTAGTTTGTAAGAGTTATACTGTTCTTTTAATTTAACCAGAGGCATCTAAGGCATCAACTAATGTCAATCACTAATTATTTGTACGATGCATAGCAATGGTTTCTTGGTAGATGAGTTCCCTGCACACATCTGGCACATGGTAATCTTTGGTGGCACTCACTAGGATAAGAGGAAACGAGTGAATTAATTTCTACTAACTAGCTACTTCTAAAATCTGATAAATGGGAACCACAAATAGAAATTGAGGTTATTGTTCTCTAGAGCATAACTGGAAATACTGGCCTGACAGTTGTGTCTGTAGATCATTATCTTGGAAGGATAAGAACAGGGAGAGCTTTTTTTCTGCTTGCTGATGAAGGTTTGGAAAGGGAACTCCTGACAAAATCACTAGTCTTACGCTAAAAGCTCAAATTGTATGAGTTACTTTTTTCTTCACCTGCTTTTCAAGCACATTTATAAATATTTCACAATCAAAATTACCACCTCACACACTTTATTTCCTATTGTATAGTAAGTGTGATCATTACTTTTTACTTTTTACATCATCCTTGTGCCAGGGTGCTGTTATTTTTTTATCTGTCACTCTAGTGTGAATTTATGTCCCAACAAAACTGACATGCCAGCCAAATATTTGGTTTTCACAAGAACAGAGAATAAATTCACAGGGTGAACAGTATAACTGACTTCTACCTAATGTGAATTGTGGGAGCTCTAAAACCGAGACAAACTCATTTCACCCTCCTGCAAAGAGCACTTTGGTGTTGCTCCCTCCCTGAAGACTAGTCTTGCTCAGCAGGTGATAACCGGTACTCTGTTGCTAAGTAGTAGGAAATGTGTGGAGTAGCCTGGGAATCAGCGGTGACAGTACCTTACCTGAAATCACACAAGCCAAGTGACCCCCTGGGGCTTAAAGCAAACAACTGACAGAGGGCTTGTGTGAAGTCAGAGGAGGTGTGGGAGGATTACTACAGGCGCTGTATTGGATATTTAAATTCACATGCCAGCTGTGTTTAAAACCTATGCTTGATGTCTAAATTGGTAGATGACAACATGCTTATGTTGTATCTTCATTAACAGCAGTTGCATTGCTTGGTGATAACTCTTGCTGCGATCGCTGTGTCACAGTAGCATCCTATCTGTGTCTGTAAGTCCTGACCTATACAAATTATGGTGTATTGTTGCAAGGTAGAACTAAATATCTCACAGTTCACCATCTCCTTCCCTCTGTTTCTCTTGGTCTTGCTGAAGGAAACTAAGCATTGGAATTGTAGTTGTATTTGGCTATTGCATTTTGGCCTCGTGCCAGCAAAGCACTTAAGCATGTCCTGCAAAACTCAAGGTTAAGCATGTGCTTAACAGTCTTACTGGATCAGAGCCATGGGAGAAGGGGAGGAAAATTGCTATTGTCATATTTGGACTGTGACTGACAATTTGGCCTTTACTATTCTTGTAAAAATGTGATTTATTGTAAATCTGTCTGTTGCATTAATATCTGCAAGCTCCATGCACTTTTTAAGTGAAGGAAGCTGTTTACTAAAACAGAGTGCCTCCCTTTCCTGGGTGTTAGAGGTTTTTATTTTTTTATGTTCCCTCACTTGGCTATGCACTGTCTCTGTGGTGTTACCCTGTGATCCGTGTTTTAGCCTCTCCCCTTCCCCATATCACTATCTGAACTGGAGAATACTATGGTGATCAAAGACAAAATTAGCTCATCATCATACATGCTTAGAGATCCTTGAAGTGATATAGTCAATAAGAAAATACATAATGTTCCTTTAAATTATTTCTGTAATGTTAGTTTATGAAAGTACCTAGTCTGCACTCCTAAAATGGCCTTCTAGTTGATGGAGGGACTGACGGATCTGGCAGGTTAGCTAAGTAAATGCAGGCTGTGAAAAGTCTTGTAGATCAGGAAGGCTGCAGAATCCAAAGTTAGCTGTCGAGAAAGCCCTGAAGAAACCTATACTGTGGGAGGAGGCACAAGTGTCATGACAGTATCTACAGGGAACAAATGGTAACTCATGATGCTAGATTCTGGCTTCTGTATCATTCATTGAAATTACTTTTTGTGTGGCAACTCCAGCTGAAGAGGCAGTCTGACTTGGAGACCTACAGTTCTCAAATAAGGTGCAGAGGACAGAAACCAGAGGAGTCCTGTTTCCTCACATTGCAGGGATTACAGTTGTGCTCTTGCAGCATCTGTGGGGGCAACTATGATGTTTACTTTCAGCTAATGAAAAACATTAAATAAATTTATAATATTTTGTAAGCAAAGGAGGCTGCCAGTATATGGAACTGAGCTGCATGTATACATTCTCTGTGAACTACTGGTGATCCATAGGTAAGTTTAAGAGTTTCAGCAGTAGTGGAATGTATACAGCCTCATGCACTACTCTGAGTATGGTACATAACCAAATGTCAATTTAGATGTAAGATGCACAACTGCTGCTTTTTAAAGACCAAATCTTCATGCTATACCAGCATCAAGACTATAAAGATGAAGATGAGAGAATTAACAATACTGAGTAGATCATGACTTATCACAGAATTTTTGTAAAGCTTATGCCATTCCTACTGATCTTCAACTGTGTTGAAAATGCCCTTTGTTCATTTCCCATGCAACAAAATCCATCTTTTATTGTACCCTTGCTGTGTCTTTCCATATAGGCTGTAATTACTTTGAAATCACACAGATTTTTCTTGTCCTTTCTGTGGATTTTTCTTTTAAAAAGTTCTGTAGCACAAAGAGTTCTGTAGCGTATCTAGAATAAGGCTGTAGTTTTGGATGCATTCCTATGGGCAGTCATAGGAACCAAGTCATAATTTCTTTTTAAATTATACAGTCTTTCTCTGTAGGGATCTGTCGTGGTGTGTGTGTGTTTGCTTTGAAATGTATTTACAGATTGAAAAGCTTGAAACTAAAGCTGTTTGAATTTTGGACTTGCAATTCAGTAGAACAGTTTCACTGTACAAATAGCAATTGAGTATAGAACAACTGCAGTATATGGCTTGCAACTCTTTAACAGAATAGTATATATCATTACTTGGAGTATTCATGAATGAAGAACCACCAAATTTCTGAAAATTAATTCCTATTCATAAACAATATTAAAAAAAAGGATTAAACTGGCATAGCAAAAGATGTTTGTCCAAATGTTTCTATGCTTATGGAATGGTAAGGCATTTTAAAATGTATGAAACAGTATAGTTAATTTTTTATTTTATGAAAAAATTACACCATCAATTCCCATGGTAATTTCAAATTAAAACTGTTATGTCATGGAAAAATGTATTTAATTTATGTGACAGAGAAATCTGTATAATTTTAGGCAAGCAGCCAATTTTGACTTTTAAGCATATTGTCAAGGCAACTTTATTATACTCATGAGAATATTTCTGCTGAAATTATGCATACTGCCCTAAAAGCAATAATAGTGTTGAGCAATATTTAACTTGGAGGTAAAGAACCAATTAATATTTGCCCTGCTAAGCATGTATGTATGCATTTTGTATTTTCTTTTTTACTACTCTTGTATTTACCCTGTTTTAATAAGTAGGATAAACTACTCAAACTTTTATAATAAATTAAATGAGACAGACTTGAGATATGTGGAAAATACTGCTAATGAATTTATCATGAATCCTTTAAAAGAATATAAAAACATGATCTCTGGTCTAGTCCTCCTAAGATCAGTGAGGAAATTGCCACTGTTCTCAGAGGGCAGATTGGAATGTACAGTGAATTATTGTAGTCCAAACTTAATTATTGTCATTATCTAAAAATGGCATGATTTTTGCCTTTTTTACGTTAATGTATATCAATTAGTTAAAATGGAGTTAACTCTGGTTTAGATTGGAATAAAAAAGAATAGAAGGTAATTACATTCACTTTAATTTCCCGCCATTTTGTTGTAATGTTATTTAGTAAACATTTATGGAGTGGACTGTAAGTCAGTGCAAGTCTAATGATAAGAAGCTTAGAATGAATGATTGATTCAAATGGGGTTGTTAACTTTTATATGGAAAACTGTGATTATGCAATCAAATTCATGTAGTGAGTCTTTGATACACACAACAGAAAATCTATTAACATGGGGAGCTAGCTGAATATTAGCTATCTTTGCTCTGTTTCCTTTATAAAATTGAATGGCAGCATTTGAAAGATCTCCTATCAGAGTTTAAAAAAAACCCCAACCAACCAAAATCCCTCAAAAACACAGAACAAAACAAAAAGCCCAACCAACAAAGAAAAGCAAAACCCAAGCAACCACCCCCCTCCCCCACCCCCACCCCCCCAAAAAAAAACCATGCTAAAAAACCCAAACACCAAACCAGTGGAATTTAGACAGTGGGTTTGAGTATTTTACTCATAAGCCCTTGAGCAAGTATAAATGTGCTTGGATCAACTAGTGTCATGCAAATGAAGTTAACTTTTAAAAAAGAAAAATTGTACTCCTAGTCTGAATACTAATACCTCATAGAGAGACTATAAAAAGAGTCTTAAGCATCTGGTGGAGTTAACTCGGGCGTAGTCATGAAACATATATCTTTTTTTTGATAACTTGTGTGTTGTAGCTTGCATTTTTTCATGGGATAGGATGAATTTCAGCATGTTTCTTATAATGTAATTTCAACTTTTCAAATGTCGCCTTTCCGGTTCAAATTCTAAGACCTATGTTCTGCAGGTTAACTTCCTAAATTATAAGCAGTCAATATCAAAACTGTACTCTTGAGCAATGTCTGTGTAGTTCATGTAAATCCTAAGTAGGCAGCTCCAGCATTTTTCAGTTAAAGAGAAGTGGGGATAGCTTTCAATATACACTTTGCATTTCTTTTTCCTACTGGTGAATTTTTCATGGACTTCCATTTCTGTTCCATATAATATGAGAGTGTATTTGCCATAGGAACATCTTGGACATGAGTCACTTCCTGCAGATCTTATTTCTTTCTATTATCTTTATAGGGATCCTACCATCACTAGCTTTCCAATTTATTGTCTCTAATGAAGAATCTGAATTAGGTGTGATGAATCTGGGACAAATAACTCTTGTGACACTGTGAGATTTGTTTGTTTAAAATCAGACTGGCAAGGCATTTAAGCATGCACTTTTTTTTTTACTATTCAATAAAGCAGTTAATCATATTTTAAAGTATAAGTGTGGATTGAAGTACTTTATTGAATCAAATCCTTTGAAGTTCACTGACCTGTAGTAAATTGGGAATTTCATAGCTGACTCTATAATTAAACTTTGACTCCAGGGAATATTTATGTTTAAATTTCTCATTAGAAAGTAATTCTGAAGTGAGCTTTTCTTCTCCTGACAAATGCAAAGAAGATGTGAAAACGTTAAGCAAAAATTTTTTAATTCAAATCAAACTTTTATGCACGATTTTTCTCATTTATTTTGCTGCTTCAATTAGAAGTATATTGGTTCATAGCTTAACTTCCAGTTAATCTTTGAACCTTCAGCAAACTTTCACTTTTTCTAGGTTCTATTCATATAAAATCACCTCTTTTAATTTGTTCCAGTCATTTCTGAATTATCTTTAAAAGGATAAAGGGAGACAGCAACATGGTTTAGAGTTATGTTCTACAAAATCCCATTAGTATTGAAAGCTCACTCTGTTGGTGCTTGAAACATTAGATTTGGTGACTATCAAATGCTTTCTCACACCAATAAAGTGACTTTCATTGAAAGTAATTGAGACAGAATCACAAAAAATAGATACTGAAAGGCCTATTCAATTACCAAGAATACCCCTCTGCTTATTGTAGTATACTGATTACTGCCAGAATGATGGTCAAGATTCCCAGTTGCCATATATTGGCATAGCCCCACTGGAGTCTGCAGGACTCTTTTGGTTCCTGTAATTTGAAGATTTACCTCTAGATCTGATGATATAAAATAATCTGTGAATTGGAAACTTCATTAAAATTTAATTCACAGTATTTATGTCAATAAATAAGTGTCATATTTTACAAGCAGGGCTTTGCTAGGAGCATAACAATAAAATGTGAACATTTATCTGACTTGCTCTGTGTTGGATATGTTTTTAACATTTTCCAGAGGAAGACAGCAAGGAGACATCTCTTAAAATATAAATTCAGGGGCCTCTGTATATTATCACTAACTATTTCTCTCAAAACGAGGATTTTGTGTCTCTTCTTTGTGTATTAGATTCCACTTATGCTTCCTCTGGAGTCTGCTTCCACAGTCAGACATGATTAATCCTCCATTCATCAAGGATTTTGAAAATGGAAGATTACACTCTTTTTAATTTTTTTTTAAACTTTTAGTCAGTACTCCTCTATCTGGGCTTCATCCTTGTGTTCTACTTGCAGCTTTCTTGCTTAGTTAGTTGTAGGGATGGAGCCGCAGAGATACCCAATGTCAATAATTACTTCCTGAGATATACACGTGCCCATACTGGGTTTGGTGGTGGTGATAACTTTGGAAAGATCAGGCTTTATTCTCATGACCCAATTTAATCTGGTTTGGGAAGTTTGCAGCCAGTTTGGAACCTGCGTGTTTCACCCTGTGAGCAGCAACCACATCCATCTGTTTCATCATGTAAAGAGCAGAGACAAACACTTCGGTAATGGTCAAATGTATATCACAAAATAGCAGTGCGTTATTCTGAATGAATGGTCTGAACCAGAGGTTTACACGGACACACTAGAAACAGCATCTCAAAACAACATTACAGCCAGACAATTAGGATACAGATGAGGTATGCAATATGGTCGTATAACTGCACATCACACATACATGATGCAGAGATGGCTATGGAAAATACTCACTTTTTCACTTGATTCTGTTTCCTTTTGGCTTCTGCACCCCTTTGGTGCATAGCAGGGAAGTAGGTATTTGTGTTTAGTGGAAGAAATTACACTGACTAACAGACACAAGCATTTTACTCATAAATTTATCATAGACTATTGCTGAGTAGACTGACAGACAACCACTACAAATGGTGCATCAAACACTTAATGAACCCAGGCTGAACTCCTGCCCCTGTTGAAGCCAGTGGAAGATTTACTTTTTTGGGGGATGGGTGGGTAGAAGATGCAGCATTTTATGTTGGTTTCTAATTGTCTAATTCTAATCACTTAGAAAATTAGAAATGATGCCTTAAAGGGAGCATCCTTTTCCTTTGTGCAATTACTTCATAGACATTAGAGTTCACCACAAGCAAACGATGGTGTTCAACGGGGGCTGAGGAGGAGTTTGCCAGAGCTGATTTCCACAGTAGATGATGATATTTGTATAATGTGTATTAGTGCAGCGCATCTGTGATGCTCTAAGAGAAGTATGTGCTAGCCTTGTGTAATTCTTAAATACAGTAGCTGTTATCCTAAAACATGAAGGAAGAAAACGGGATTGTGGATTCTGTTGAAGGCACTCACATAAGAACAACTATGTGGTGAGATTACTTCCATTAAACCTCCTGATGAGTAGGAACAACTTGTGTGTACTAAATATTAACAGTAAACTAAATGTACTTGCTTGGGGAACAAATTCATGAGTGCGAGTGACAGGAGGCAATAAAATCCACTCTTGTAGCGAGATGGAAGTGCTGTGTTTTACAGTGGCGTTGTCACTCTCTTCAAGAAACTAATGAAACCACCTAAGGCTTGATGACTACTCCAAGGTGTAAGGCTTAGTGTGATGATGTTATGTCCTTCCTTTGACTGAAGTTGTGGAAATGAAAGCCATGAGGTGCATAGAATAACATATTGACCTGGACCAGGAGTAGAATCCCGGTGAGAGCTTAGGGATGGGATCTGAGATACTGAAAATGACATTACTGTGAAGTGGTTGCTTCTTGTTTTATATATGCATTGAATATGAATATTTTATATATGCATTGCAAATGAGTATTTGTGGCATGAATACTGATAGCATGAATTATAACTGAAACTTTAAATTGGTTTTAAATAACTTTCTGGTAACTGGCATATACTGTATTTTCTACAGATCCCTTTATCTGGGGGATAAATGCATTTTTGTTTAAATTTTCATGTCAAAGCATCTAAAACCCCAAGCGATTACATAATTTACCCCACGCTAATTTTCCCGGTGTCAGTGAGGAAAC
The DNA here is from genome assembly GCF_031877795.1 of Strix aluco. NCBI lineage: Eukaryota > Metazoa > Chordata > Aves > Strigiformes > Strigidae > Strix > Strix aluco. The sequence goes on along the minus strand of NC_133939.1, from coordinate 22,845,474 downwards.
ACGATGACGTAGGTGTGAGCAGCCCTGGCAGATGGGTTGGGCCAGCACCCCTAAAACCAAATGGCCTGAGGGGCAGCTGAGGGCCGGGTGCGGCTCCCCCCGGGCATCGCGTGGGGCTGGGGCAGCTCCCGCGTGGCCTGGCTGATGACTCGCGCGGTGTCCGTGGCCTCCTCAGGGCCCCGCGCTCCGCCCACCTGTGATGTCATAGTAAGGAGGGGCTTTTCTTCTGCAGACTCCTCCCTCGGAATCTCCTTCATCACCATGGCAACAGCCTTATCTGCCGCCCTAGAGCCTTTCCCCTACAACAGCGAAATCAACAATGGCGCGAGTCAGCAGCGAGCCTGGCAACAACCACCTCCCAAAAACACACCCCAGAACCATCCAGTCATTAAACTGACGGCGTTTACGGCTGGAAGCAAAGCTTGGTTGAAAGTAGAATACACAAACACCCTTTAAAAATAATAATACAAAAATTATCTGCGAACCTGTTAACAACGTGGTTGGGGTCTAGCTGTAGACTTGTGACTCGTTAGAGTTGCCCCAATGAAGTCAACAGGAATATGGCGCCGCCTTGCTGGGGCAAGACTGCCTGGAAATACTCCAGTGGAAACAAAGATTTGGACCTTCCGCAGGATAGCACCTCCACAGCAGTAAGGTCTGGGGGATCAGACCCTTGATTTCATTTTAATTACCCCAAAGTTTATATCCAAAATACCTGGTTTTTGCTTAAAAAATAGCATCAAGCTGATTTTGCAAATGAAGCACAGTTCCTTGTAGTTCACTGAGGCAAACTCCCCCTGAAATTTGAATGCATAAACTGTAGGGCTGGGCCTGCAGTGTTTATAGCTCTAGTAACATTTTAAAAAGCAATTTACATCATATAAACAGTTTTTGCAAACAATATATGGAGCCAAATTCTGCTATCGTAGGTATTGCCACAGTTCTCCTCAAAATGGTCATTGTTGTTGAACTTACTGTAAGGATTTTTTTAAAACTTCACTTTTCTTAAAATTAGCTGAATATATTGTAAATAATCAAGACAAAGTTAGAATATTCTAACATAATTTAATATTTTAGTCAAACAAAAAATTGCACTAAAACCATGTGCAATACTTTCTTTGAAACCACACTCTTTACTTAAAAAGGGTATTTATTGAATTCACATGGATTTCTGTATTTTGATCTCTCGTAGTCTTGCAAGTGACAGAGAAAGTCTGAGCGTACACATAAAGCATAGCAGCAGAACTGTGTTATGCTAGTGACCCTGGGCATGTCCTTACTATTATATTTTAAAAGGTCCCAGTGATTTCTGTGGAAGTCTTAGCTGGGCGAAGACTGCAGGATCTGGCTCCATAAAAGCAGTATTTTACACTAGATTTAAATATTTTTAAATACTTAAAAGTCTATTAACAGAAGGGGTTCTTTACCACATCATATACTAGAATTTCACTAGTACTGTATTCTGTGTCCAGTAAAAACCCACTATTGCTTATACTGAACTACAGGTTGTTTGAGAAACATTTCATCGATTGGAGGTAAAAAAATTACATACTATTGCGGTCTTTGAACAGATTTTATTAATCGTCAGGTCAGTCTAAGGTTAGCTTGCTTGTGCAACACATCACAGTTACCCTACAGAGAGTTCTTTGCATGCTGCAAGAAATTCTCAGAGCAGAAGTGTCATAAATGATAAGCATGCTGGATTTGTGATGCCTTTGATATCCAAAGAACTGCAAAGTCATTGTAAAATTAAATATATTTAATTCAATGAGAATTACTTCTAATTGGTAAGCATATCAAAGGTTCTTGACCAATTACATATTACTCTGTTCATGATTCATATGACATATTCCAGGTCTATGAAGCTTGTTTCTAGTATGACGCATGGAGCTATCGTTAGCTAGCACTAATAACATGCTATTTGATCTTTATAAAATGTAGTCCTTTTGTGCTGAGTGCTAGAACAAAATAGTTTATCGGCTAGAAAGGATGCATTGGAAAGCATGCAGTGCTTTTTATTTCTTGCAGAGTAAAAACCCACCAAAGCAAAGGTCAGGTCACTTTTTTGAAGACAGAGCCACTTTTTCTTCAAGGTTTCACCTACTGCCTGAAAAGAGTCATGATACTCGTATTAGTGCCTGCTGTTAACCTTTCATAAACATAACTCTGCAAAACCCTGGGAGTGGTTGATACCATATATAAAATCTGTCTCATCAGTTTAAAGTGGCTATAGCACAATGTAGAATAGTAACCTGATGATGCCTCTGTGCTATTTTTTTATGAGCAGACTTTGTATGTTTGCTAGTCAAAGCAACTGGTTTGATATTACTGTTTTTATTAGGTCTTTCTTTTAGCTTTTCTAAAAGACTATGTGTAAGTTGGGCTGATTTACTTCTGGATGCTCAGCCTATGGTATGAAAAACATTATTCTGAAGCTAGAAGTTCATAGGCACTTCCCTGGATAGCAAAGAGAAAGGCACTGCAGTGAAATAGCTTAAATTGTCAGAGAAGCACACAGGTGACCAAGTCATTGGAAAATCCAGGCTTTTATTCTGGTGACTAGAAATGGATTTTGTTTTCCAAGGTAAGGTATGTAAGCTTGAAATTTTTGGTCTCTGTATTCAGTGTAGTGAATGCTATATATTCAGTGCTTGCCTATGAAGTGATTAGGCAGAAGAGTTAAGAGGGATAAAAACAGTTTTTCTATGACCAGGACAACCTTGTTACCATTGTGAACTGCAGCTGAAATTATAATCTCTAGCACATTTATTACAATAACCATTGAAGGATGATGATTCTTTTTTTTTAAAAAAAAGTGCCATTTACTTGGCCTCCTTCAATATTAAGCGTTGTTTCTTAGCGTTTTGGCTTGCTCTATGTATTTATCTGTTACAGTAGCTTATTGCTCAAACCCTGTAATTCTGTAACAGCTAATTTTACACTTGCTAGGTCTTTAAAATGAAGTTTGTTGATAGTGCAGATTTGAAAGGTAAGTTATTTTCTCATGTAAGAACCAGTTTAATAATTTAGTAAATTAACATTCCCTATTTGTCTGTAATATATAGGTGGAAACAAATGTGATGCAGAGCGTGACAACCTATGTACAAATCAAGACGAACTGATGAAGGAAAAATATATTATTTGTTTTCATGGAACATATTGCTTAAGAGAAACTGAGAAACATGCCAGTATTTCTTTATTTGATACACTTAAAATGGAACAGTTCTGTTAGGTGATGTCTCTAGAGCAAAATAAGGAGTAGAGTTCAGAGTATTCCCACGATGCTAAATATTTATAATAGAATTGGGTTCAAAACTTAATAATGGTTTCGCTAGGTTTATCCTTTGGGATCAGATAATGGATAATAATAGACATTTCCAAAGGAGTATGCTGATTTGGCAGGATTTTGTAAGGAAATACTCTGGTTTTTTGCAGCTGGTGTTTCTGAATAGTTTCAAATTGAATTTTGTACAAGTCATACTATTTAGATGTGGTACTTAAAAGTGAGTATTTAATTAAGCTACTGTAAGAGCATATTAATGTAAATTTCTAGGACAGGGTTTTTTTGGGGGTTTGGGAGTTTTTTGTTTGTTTGTTTTTTTTTTAAATCAGTGATGCATATACCTTTGTAACAGTGCACATGTATGATAAAGCTTTTCTTCTTTAAATACATGGGACCAACAGATCACATTAAGTCATGATGGGTGTATCAGAATTAATACATGGTCATACTTGAAACATTACTGCTTGGTGACATACTATATAATTCTCTAATTCTTTTCTTCATTAGTTATTTGCAAATTTGTTCTTGTATATGAAAAGCCAATGTCCAGTGCTTTGTAAATATTCAACTTTTTGTATTTAAATTGTAATTATTAATTACAGAAGTTCTTTATCATCTATCTAAAGATATAACATAAATATTTGTCAAAAATGAACTTCTAATTAAGGTACTTGAGTTGCAAATTCACCTTTCAGGAATATTTATACCACTTATTCTTGTGAGAAGGTGAACAGAAGGAAATTGAGTGATCAGATTCTTTTATTCTTTTTTTTTTTAAATATGTATACATGGAGAAAGAAATTCTGCCTTTATATAAACCTGTGCTGTTCCATTTACTTTCCAAAGGTCTTGCTAAGCTGTTTCAGCTTTACTTGACACACCACAATGCATCGCTATTCACTGAGCTATTGGAAATCATCTCAACATGGGCATGTTTAAATTTAAGCTTTAGTAAAACAGTTTTAAGAGAGCTTCCCTTGTAAAGAAATTTCATAGAAAAAAGTGATATGCAGACAACACTAGTACATGTATGATGTTTACTGATTTCATGTGGCACCTCTGCTTTCTAGCTGAGGAGAAACAGAATAACAACTTGCTGTATTTATGAATATAATGCTAAAAAAGTGACCAGCTATCCTGAACTTTTCACATTGGGCTACTGAATTGAAGTGTGTTTAAAAACAAAACAACAAAAAAACCCAAGTACTTTTCAGTCCAGAATATCTTGAAGTACTGGTCTGCTCTTTTAATAGCTTTAATAGGCTGGAGAGGGGTTTTATAAAGTAAACTTTGAAAGATTATAGTAGCTGTAGTCCTTCTATGTTAGGAGAAAGAACAGATAGAGCTACTGTATGTTTTGAACTTGGGATGCTTGGCTGCTGTCCAGATCCGCAGGCAGCTGATATGTTAGACTTACAGTACCAATTAAGCAGCCTATTCAAAATGGCTTTATGCACCACAAATCTCTGTGTTTTGTGCAATTTAAAAATAAAAATGAAGGAACAAACTTGTCTTTGCTGTTTAAAATTATGCAGTGCTAACAATTTTACCTCTCAAAATGAGCACACACAGCTATGCAGTGATACCATGAGAGTTCTAGTGTCCACAGTACAACTGTGAGCTCTTGATTTCACATAGGATCTGTGTTTATTACTTTGTATTTTTCCCTTCTCAGGCTTTTCAGTTCATGTTTTTTGCCATATGTCTTTTCATCATCTATGCTTTTCTACCATTTTCTAGTGGCAGTGTATCTTGCATCTTATGTATCATTAAAAATAATGAGAAGCCATATGGCGAGGCAGTTTATGAACCAATGCAAGTTGGATATTTAAACAGAAAATTCTGTTTCATCAAAGCTCTTGGTAGTTTTTTATTATGAGCTTAACAACGGAGGTATAGATCTAAGGTAAATGGGAACATAATTCCTTTAGGCAGTGCTCAGTTGACTGTGGTGTGGAGAAATGTGAACAAGCTATACGCCCTGAACTGGAAACAGTATTGTCAAGGTAGACCAGCTTTCGGGGCCTGAGCTCATATTTCCATATTATACTTGCATCCTTTGGAATCTCTTATCAGCTTTCTGCTAGTGATGGTCCAACATTTCTTGACTCGTGACCTTTAGTAGCTCATTCTTATGAGATTATGATGAAATACAGGTAGTGCTGGCTACAGAGCAGGAATTGGTTACAGGAAGTATTGAGTAAGAAGTAACTTACAGTAAAGCAGCTAAAGCCATATTGGCTGGGTTCAAAGTGTACTACTCATCTTCCATTCCTTTTTTCATTCTTATGTTGATGGAATAACAGATTTCATTATTAATATGGGAAGACTTTTCCTTTACTGCATACAAGAAAATTGGCAAAGAAAGAGATAATAGCTGATAAAAGGTGACTGGCACAAACATTCCCATTTACCTTCACTGGGTTGTGTCTTATGTCCATTTAAATGTCAATACTGTGATTAAATTGCATTCCAGTTTGAGAAGTATTTGCATTGAAATGGCATTGTTAGGTTTTCTGTTTATTGACCATCAGTAATTGTTGCCTTATGTGTGCTCCCTTTAGAAGTTGTCTCATTCTGATGCCTACAGATTCATTCTGAAAGCCAAGTGGGACTGCTACCAAAGCATCTCCTGTGAAAGCTCTGCAAGACCCATTTTGCTCTCAAGAACTTATGCAAAGTTATTGTACTTAATGCATCTGAACACATATTATGACTGGAAATTAATAAACAATTCTGTCAAAGCTAACTCATTCTCTATAAACTAGTATGATTCCTGCAGGCTAATAGGAGGAAGATGCAGTGAAACTAGGTGGTCATCTTCTCTTAAGTCAAAAAGTTTTATTTGGGATATACATAGGGAATGTATCTCTTGATCAAGATAACACTTTCTAGTGTTGGAACAATAATGTTGACCTAACTAAATAGTAAATCCATCCTGAAATACAGAGCTAGGTTGGTAAGAAGAGCATGTCAGGGGCCAAACTAACTACTTCAAGGTTGTTTAATGTTCTGGTCCTTTTATGAATGAGTTATATAACATAGCTGCTTGTGATAGGAGGCTTGGATGAGATGTTTTGCAGTCCTTTCTTTCTATGTAAGCATCATGTTTTAATAAGGCCATTGTGAGTATGTAGAAATTTATCACTTATTTGACTGACTTGATAATTTGGAACTGCATTATCAAAGGGGCAAGTCTTTTGACTGCATAATGGTATTTGACTTCAAAAATTTCAGGAAATAGCTGTAGAATTTCATTCATCTCCTTAGTCAAGGAACATTATGAAATCATTGGATTTAGCAACTGCAATTTCAAATTTGTTTGGTAGTCTTCAGCAGATAATTAATACTAAAGTATTTTCTCTCAATTTGGGTTCATTTTATGTTGACTTCAGTATCATGAGCTTCAATCATAACATACACATAATAACAGAATTAGTTTATTACTATGATAATGTACTGAATTAGAATAAAGCATTCCTCTAGTACTAGTTCAAGTGAAATTCAAGAAGCTCGGATCACTTTCAAATAAACAGACTGGTGACTAATGGTCCATTGCTGCGATGCATGTTTACTGCACACATGGCGTGTAGACTATGTATTTTGCTCACTCATTTCCTTCCAGCACATAATGTATTGTTCTGTAAAGTGGTAGGGGTTCCTCACTTCCGAACGCTGCTACACAATATTTAATGGTTTTATTTCATGAAATAGTCAGAGAACTCAGACTAACAATCTGTGGCAAACATAGTAAGATTGAAGGCTATACAGTAAGTCTGACTTGCTACTTTGATACATATAATACTGATGAAACAAGTTCTCCTGATATGACTTCCAGTTTTGTGCGCTTCTTCGCATGTTATCTTTAGCAGAGTTTCCCAGGATGTGGTTCATGTTGAATGAAGGGCTACAGCAGTGGCAGACACTAGTGATAAAGTTAGGAGCACAGAGAGCTCCTGGAGCAGATGTTTGGCAGACAGGATCTTCTGTGATGTGTGTGTGTAATGTAGAGCTCGCTTTCATGGCACAGGACTGAAGATAATATAATTGCAATGACATTTATTCACATATACGAACAGTTGGGCATTACAGTTTATCTGTTTTCAAGTGATAATTTCAATTCTACTTCCTAATAAAATGTGCGTGTGCTGGAACTGTGGTAGTTTGTCAAAAATTCACATCAGTGAGAAAGCAGTGAAATCTGTGCCTTAAACCATTTGGTGCACGTACATTCTGTTTAATAATTAGCAATGTTTCAGCATACAAAAGCTGGGCAGGAGATAATTTTGAATAATCTTTCATGTCTTCAGGTGGGAGATGGGAATGCTCTAATTTTCTTTATTTCTCTGCTGGTTCACAAATCCAGATATTTCAGCTGACACAGTGGTCAGTGGACCATGAAGTCTGAAGGGAAGAGTTTTGAGAAATCCATAAGCTTTCTTATCAGCATATAGAAGTATGCCCTCTTCCACATGTTCTTCTTGATATGCCTTAAGAATTAAAGATGTATGTAGATATGAAGCACTGGACTATCATTTACGCACACACACCTACCCACCCCCTTTTAGGTAAGTTTAGTTAATTTCCTGAGCAATTTGAGGGCTACAAGTTTGATCATCGGTAAGAATTGTTGAGAATTTTGACTTCAGACAGTAAAGATTTCAGCATTTGATTTTAAAACTGTATCTAAGAATGATTTAGTTATTAAACATTTTCTCTTTAAAAGTCTAGAAATTGTTATTTTTTTGGGTAGAAAGTGAAATTATATTTCATTTCTTTTACACCCTTCCCCAGACACAGAGGATGCTAATCCAGAATGATGAGTAAACCATTTAATACAGCTGAAATCAATTTGGATTATAAGTAATCTGTGGCCATATAGAACTTTTGTATTAGTGCTAATGCTGTTCAAGATGTAATGCCACAGTGTGACTAGTCACAGAATTGATGGCAAATTGAGTAAACAGGACAGTTAAATATATATATGTAGCTTGTGCTTTTTTAAAAAGAATTGTTAGAAAAAGCAATGAAAATAAACTGAGAGGTGGTATTTTTTATGTGGAAAAATCACAGGCTTATCAAAGAGCAGGAATACAGAATAGTCTTTGTAGGAAATTCAGAATATAGACCATTGTTCTGAGCTAACTGATGATTACAAGACAACTGTTTCTGAGCCTGTCATATAAAATGTTTTATAGGTGTAGGGTAACCCTCAGTGAAATTAATAGATGTTTTTATTTAACCCCAAGACAATGGCTTGAGCTACAAAGCTTGAGACAAGCATTTAACTTCTTGCATGCTTGTCACAAATGTTTATAGATGTTGTGAATCTTGATTTTGATGGGTTTACTCAGATCTGCTTTTCTGTTATCTCTGCCTTTAACTATGTTGCTGTTAGAGGCTTCTGTACTCTCAGGTGTGGTGTCCTGAGCGTCAAAACATTAATTTATTGATATTAATATAGCAAAGGCAGTGTTAACCAGAGCAAAGTGTGGAGAGTCATGGCATAACTTAAATATTCCTGTTTATTTAAAAAACAACCAACAGATCTAGCTGTTCCCAGAAACAGCCTTGTGTTGTGCCTTAACCATTATGCTTGATATCACTTGTGTTCCTCAATAAAAAAAAAGCACATAGATGTGGCAACATAGAGGTATTTTGGCCTCACATAAAAGGCGATGTCCAAGTACCTAGTAGCAGTCTGTCTCCAGTCTCAGACTCCAGCTTTTGCAGAGAAAAAAGTGGATGATCTCTGGGGAGAGATCAGTCTGTGGGTTGGTTCTCTCTCTTATTACTACTTTGCTTGGGACCAATGAGACTGAAAAGTGTATGACAATAATTTTATGTATGCATAAAAGACAGCTAGAAGTATAACTGTGCCTGGAATATGATGCAAGTTCTTCTAAAAAAGCAAGTGGTGCAGATTCTGATATTAAAATTGTATAATCTGTGCTCTCTCTGCCTGGAACACAAAAGAAATGTGTATTTTTTTTTTTCCAGTGTTTGCAAGCTTGAGTACTTGGTTCTTCTTGTTCCAGATATTATGAAACCATTCACTTCACAGTTGTACACCTGTGTAGCCAAAAAAGGAATTAGATCCCATTAGCCCAATCTCCTTGGTTGTGGATACTTTCTCTAGATTGGGCAGAGACTCATCAGGCATTTAGAATGAGAAGAAGAGGCTTTTAGAATGAAAAGAGAGGCAAAGAAACAAACATAATTGAAAAGAAAAGAAATGAAATCTTATAGAGCTAAAAGAAGGCTCTGCATACATACTAATTTGATCATATCCTACAGTTACAATTCTATGAGAGTCTTAAGATCATTTAAGTCCTGAAACTGTGGTTTTCTGCACAGAAAAGAACTGGCACATCTGTACAGAATATAACAGAAATTTTTATCAGAAATGTTTGATGGACAGATAGTGGTTGTCTGTTGTTTCCTCTGACTTTTACATTACTGGATTAAAAGAGTCTATGTTGCTTATTGTCACTGTAAGGATGGTTTTACTCTTCTTTTGAAAGCCTTTATGGAAGGTGGTATTACTCGGGAAAGGTGAAACTATATTGAATAAGGGCAACTGTTCAGATGCCCTGTTATTTCAGAGTCAGATAAAATTCTGCATACTGTTTTGAATAATATGTATTCAGATAAATGAATTGGTATATGTCTCTTGCTAGGCGCTTAATTTCAGAACCATTTTAAACTTGTATTACTTCTAAAATGACTGTTCTCTTGATTGTTCTGATGTTGTTTACAAATGAAGACAGCTTGGATACAGAAGATTATTTTTAATGTATCCTCATCAGTATTAACTCTTATTAAAGATTAGGATGAAAATCTCGGGATTTGAGTTCTATTAATCTGGGGTAAACATTACATGATCAAAATCCATGCCTTCAGTTTAATTCTTTCATATAGATTCTTTTGTGATTTGTGTATAATAATTACAGGAAGAGATTTAATTCTGTTTAGGGCTTTTGTTTTCCTTTGGCTCTTTTGTTAAATGTCTCACTCAAATGCTGTGCAAAAAGAATGGAAATTTTCCTTGACATGCTAAAATATATTTAATCTTGATATCTGTGATTCTACTATGTAAAAGGGTAGAAGGATGGTGAGGCAGAGAATGAATGGAACAAAAAAAGTAAAAAAGGGTAGATGGAGGGTTATGATCAGGATTTGTTTTAAAGCAGATTGTTGTCACTTTCTCATCAGGCCTGCGATTAGACCTGTATATATTAAATAATGAAAACATATCCTACAAGATGACAGGTTTGAAAACAACAGATCAGGATAGTTTAAGATTGAAAAATAATTTTAGGACTTATTTTCTTGACCTTTTTGAGTTTTCTCCAGCCACCATTCTTAATGCTGCAGGATAGATTTAGTACTTTCTGTAATACAAACATTTGATTCTCACCATAATACAAACCTTTAATACCCTTGAATTTATTATGTTATTTTTCTGCTACAACATTAAGATTTGAGTCCTTTCTATAGTGAATGGAGACTAAAGTAGAGTTGACTACTGAAGTAGAGCTCTTCAGTAATAAAGGGGCTTTATGCTGTATCCTTGACCCAAAATTCATTCTGTCTTGTGCTGTGTGTTCTTGGTAACAAAGGTTTTTGAATCTTAGTGTACTTACTTGCTAGAATAAAACTATATTTTTAACACAGTATAGTAGAATATGTTTACCCCCTTATTTTTAATTCCCTAAAAATAGCAGGTTGCCATTCATCAGACAATAGCAATAGTACATGAGGCAGTGGAATAAGTGTGACTGCAGAATATCGTCATGTCCCTGACCTGGAGATGGTCTCTGCACACAGGTTTGGCTTTGGAGTGATCTCATCTTAAGTACTGAAACATGTTAATGCCACAAAAGCAGCATTAACAGCATTGTCGAAGCCCATTTAGAGAGGATTATGCTACTGTCCCTTCATTTAGCCCCTTGTTTATCACACAGTTTGTAAACCTTCAGGACGCAAGTTCTTAAAATTGACATATTATGAGTGTGCTCTTAAAAGATATTCCTAATTCTTTGATGTTTACTATTAGTGTGGAGAATGGACTTTCCTACTCTAATACTGCAAAAATTTTGTAATTACAAAAATGAAAAAATGTATGTGCACTAGTAAATAATTACTTCTAGCCCTAATCAGAAGTTCAGCTGTCTTGGACAATTAAAAGCTCATTCTTCTATATTTACTGCTTAGGATAATTTTTTAGCATAATGGGCCACATCAGTTACGTTTCTATAAATCTGCTCTTTTGCATATATTTGCAAGTATTCTGTATTCTTTTTAACTTCAGCGAATTTAATGTCATTTTACATCAATGACAGTGATTTGGCCTGTTCTACAAGGAGCTGAAAGCAATATCTTTATTTCTAACAGCCAGCACATCACTGGTATGAGATACGCTCTGTACTGTTCTGTTTAAACAGTCATTCACCCTCTCCTATATCAAGTTACTGTAATGCGATCAAAAGTGCTATTTTTCCTAAGTTTATTTTTTACCTCCTTATTTTTGTATACTTATAAAGTAACAAGCATCTATTAAAGAAAAAAAGAAAAATATGTACTCAGTTTACATATGCTTTTAAAAGACATGCTTTAACATTATATAATAATAACATTTTGCAGTCCACATATGCTTAGGTTGTCAGGTTCCTCATTAGAGAAGCAAGGTCTCTATTTTTTTTTCTGTAATTCAACAGTATTTCCAAGTTCAGTTATTTACTATCAGTTGGGGATGTCTGCAAATATGCAGTATAACTAAAAAGGTGGTGAGTGCACATTTTTATAGCAACTATTTAAACCAGCTTGGTTTGCCTGGTAGGGTAGTAATTTTGTTTAATAAAAACTCTGTGAGTACCTACAGCATGATATCTATGATGGGATAGTAAAAAGAAGCTGTCAATGACAAATGCCTCTTACAGAGACATTCCTGACTCTCAAAACATCTTAATTAAGATTTTATATGCAAAGAATTGTTAAATCATAAATTATGCTTGCTGTGAAGCTTCTTTAGCACTTACTTTTTTGGGATGTAAATGATACTGCTGTATTTCAAAATTGGCTTCTGGTACATAGAAAATCCCTTGGATGTAATGTTGCACAAATTAGTGGACTCTGGCTCTTCAGCTGGGATGTCAAATCTAGTGCCAGTCTGTCTGATGTAGTTAAAGCTAAGCTAAATCTTCCCTGTAGTTCAGGGCATAGTAACCTAATGCTGTGGAGGTTAAGTTGCTTGACAATAGCATGACAGCTATTGTCAGAAATATTTCTCCTCAGAGGTTCTATAAAAAAACCTAATCTGTATTAATCACAAGAGCACATTCATTTAGCACGGACTGTTCTTGAACATCAAAACAAATCCTGATTGAGTGAAAGAGCAGGGATGAGTTAACCACTTTCTGAATTGCTTGCAGACAGCCTCAATAAATGTGCTTATTATCAGAGAATTAACAAGCTGGTATCTGAGGGAAAGGGGTGCAGCAGCTTGGTTGTGTTTGCCATTTGTACTGAGGAATAGACAGGGATGTAACCGACACACATGTGGAGGGGAGTATGGGTATTTCTGGCACCCCAGCGTGGGTGAGTTAGGTGTTAGACCTGGGTGTAGAGGATAAGTGGTGGAGTTTCAAATATATGTGTCTATATGTATCTTGACTTTGCTTTCTACTCACTGAGAAGAGCAACTGAGCCACCACAGGAAAAAAATATTAGTTTGCTGTTGGTATAGTCCAGCAGTAATTCACTATATTGTCTCCTGGTGGGTTTAACGAAGAGAGTAGAGTGGCCTTAGCTTTTCTAGTGGCAATGCTCTGACTGTCTGAAATAGGTCTATCAGGCAGAACTCTGAATTTATTCACTGAAACACACTGCTGCTCCTTTTCACTCTGAAAAACTTGCAAATAAGGAAGCCTCAATCCTAACTCGACTCTTTCCAATTAAGCTTCAGACGCTTCATGTTAATGAAACCCCAGTGAAATGATGTGAAAGATGGCATCGTCAACTCAGATCGATAAAAATTACTTGCATAAATATGCAGGCATATGCTTAGACTGGCAAGGACTGGAAGATTTTTTCAGCCCAGATAGCATGAGCATAATTGAGGAAAAAAGAAGCTGTCGCAGATGGTGATAGCAGTGAGAGGCACAGTGATATGTGCTTCAGCCCCAAGTTTGCTACAGGGGAGTCACTGAGGTAGGATAACATACCAGAGCAACTGCCAAAATCTCGGGCTCTAAGAAACATGCTTATTAACTAATTAAACTTGTGTATTTGTAAAGAGAGTGAACCAAATCATTCCTTCCTATGGAGAGATGTTCATGAGTAGAAAAGTGAACTGAGAAATGTGTGTGTTGGTCCCAAGGGATCAGCGCCACCGAGCATCTGGCAGAGATGAGGGAATGAGGATTTCCAGGAGTGAGGCAGCCTGTGGTCTTGGCATACTGTAGCTACTGCCTGGTCAGGGTAAGGAAGAATTGCCTATAATTATGTAAGATGCCTGGTAGAATCAGAAAATACTGGTGCTTTCCTGTAAAGGAGGGTGTTACCTGGGCCACATACGAGCAGCCTTGCTTGAAACCCTGCCAAGTTGTGGTTGATCTATAAAGGTTGAACTAAGAGTGTACACAGGATGGCCAGGATTTTCTTTTTCCCCCTTCTGTTCACACTGTAACATAAAGTGCCCTTGGAGTCATTAGCAGCTAATAAAAAATTCAAGCAGCTGATTCATGGTCAGTGAAGTGGAAAGGATAGCTTGGAGCTATTTCCACACACTCCTTTCTGAATTGCACTGTCCTCTCATCAACTGTACTTGAGTTTTTCACCTATTTTGTCTTATTTCATTAATAGAATAAGTTGCTTTGGTCAGTAACAGTGCCAATGACTGAAGACATTTTGGCTAAGGTAGATCAAGAACTTGTTCTTTTTTCCTAGTACATGAAAAAAACATCTCCTTTCAAATGTTACTGTGTTATCCTGAAAGTGTTGAAAAAAATCCCTATTTCTTTCATGCCCCTGTGCTCTCACACATAGAGGAATAACTCCCTCTCTGCCTGCTGAGTCTGTTGCTATTTTTTCCAAAGGAGTGGTTTTTTTGGTGTTGGCATTTGTCAAATGCTGACCTTTGATTTCTTTATTGCCTGTGACAACACAGTTTAAGTTTTACTCCTCAAGAGCGAGAACTCAACAATGTTATTAACTGTGTATTATTTCTGCATAGGGGCTTTTAAAATTTATTTTTACACTATGTAAGCATCCTGACAATATCAGAGGCTGTGAGACCCTCCAAGATCTGCTTGCAAATGTAAAAATATGCATGTTAGTTTCCATATAGCTGGAAATAAATTTTTAATAAAAATGAGACATTGTCTTCTGTGCAAAACTGAGCTTTTTGAGAGTAAATGTAGATCAGAGACGCATGCAGTGAATACAAGCAAGTGCTTGTATTTTGTGCTGCATTTTGAAATTTCAGTCTCAAGTTCTTTATTTGTGAATCAAAGGCTATGTGTACAATTACCAAGTGTGACTTGTTTATGACTATTTCAATTTAGCTATTTGTCTAAGGAGAAGTATTACAGATATCACCAGATCAGCAAATTCTAGATTACTTTCAATTGTTACAAATCCTACAGAAACTAAGAAAAGGAGGACTTATTTTGCAAGGTTTTGTAGTAAGGTGGTTATGTACCTTTAAGAAAGTAGCTTTAAATTTCTGGGCTGTGTGAGACCATGTGATGTAATTCCTAGTAATTCATAGCTTTTAAGGTTATAATATCCTATGCACTCCCTTAGCTGACCTGACATATAACTGATATCACAAAATTTCTTTGTTTTGTACATCACTTGTGTCTCAGGGAATATCCTCAAATATATTATTATAATGAAAAAAAGTAAATTCATGGAATTTGTAATGTGCTGCTTGTGAAGCTCTCTAGTGCTGCTCTTAAGTGAGAGGAGCGTGTTTGTTGACAACCTGACCTCTCAGTTCAGAGAAAAAGCAAGCTCAGATTGAGAATCTGACTTGCTTCCTACTCCTGCCTCATGAGGTGCATCCACAAAAACCATTCTGCTATTCACGTCATCATGTCTGTGCCTCAGTTTTCCAGTGGGAGTAGCTGGTGCAGAATACTCCCACAGGCAGTGACTTCAGCAGCCTGTTCAAGTGGCATTACTTGATCTGGAGACGAATGTTTTGTTTTTGGAAAGCTGCTACCTTTCTTCCCCTGAGTCCACACTTCAGGTCGGGGTGGTACTGTGCAGAGAGGATTTCATTAATCTTCATTTCTGTTCTGCATCTCCCTTCAGTGGCCTTGGGATTCTCTGCTGGCCTTCCTCTTTTTTTGCTGCTACTTTATTACTCTTTGTAGTATAGCTCAAAAGATAGCAGGGAGCCTGCTATCACAATGGTGTTCTATTGTATGAAATGGTTGAATTTCACATAATCACTTGCTATCTGTTTCCAGTTTTGATTTCTATAAACCCTCCTAGGAAATAATCTATAAAATAGTAATGAAGGCTAGGTTTTGGCCCTTAATTTTACTTTAAAAATATCAACACCTGAAATTCATCCTCTGAGAATTACATGTTCAGGGAGTCAGAAACACTGTTACAGAACTAAAATTCAGTATTTCTGTTTCACTTTTTGACTAACAGGAGGTTTGTCCTGCTGTATGTTCCCCACTATTCTGTGTGTTATACTAAATATCATACCTAGCAACAATAGGAAGTGTTCATATAGAAGGATGTGAAATATTCTCTAATGAAACTGCTGAGTTAGAATTACACTGTGGACCAACAAAGCACAGCTGTGGCTTCCTAGGAATGCGTATTATATTGCAGTGGTTAATGTACAATGTTGACATTTCTCCTAACTTGTTTATACATTGATTTAATATCATTATTTAGAAAAAGATAAGTGAATGGTCTGGAATACTGAGCACCTCACAAGATGATCTGAATAAAGTAATGTCCAAAGAAAGATGTAGCAGGAGAACTGCTAGGACCTCTGCTCAGTTAGCACCAGCAGCAGTGTATGTGCTATGCGTATACCCTTGTAAATGTTCTGTTTGTATCCAGATTACATCTGCCTCTCTGGTGTGTGAGTAGTGGTCTTCATTGGCTGACTGGAAAAATCACAATGAAAAAACTCTTGTTGTTTGAACTGCAACTAAGTGACTATTAATTCAATTCAAATTTATGAAAATATTTAGTTTTGAATTATATTGAATGTTTTATTAATCCAAGTCTTCTATATAGTTACTGAGGTGACAGAAGAAAATACAGGTCAGAAGGAAATCAGAAGCTGAATATCAGAGACTGGTATCTCCAATATTTTTCACTGAAGACTGGCACCAAAAGACTGGGGATGCTAATAACCCTATGGATGATACAAGGCTTGAAGGCATCATTAATACAGAGACTTATCAAAATAATAGAACCAAGACGAAAGGTCCGTCGGAACTTCTGTTGTCATAATTTTTAAACAACCAGTAAGAAAAAACACCAGTCAGTCACAGGACTACTGCAAACTAGTAATATTATGCAGCTGTGAACTGTTCATACGTATTTCGGTTTAAGACAGGAAATGTTTCTATTGTACAAATGCTTCTAGGTCCTCATCTAAATACCATAGTAGTCACATTTGAGAAAGGTTGATTGAAATTAAAAGACGCACAAAAGAGCCAGTCAGGGAGATGAAAGCTTTCATTTTAAGAAAATAAAATTTTAAAAGTCTTTAGCAGAATAGAAGATGGGTAGTGAGTAGACTTAGGTTGGAAATGAAAAGTTTATGAAGCTGTCTAAAAAGTAATGGGGAAAAAATTAATTTTAAGATGGATCTCTGCATACAGAAAGGACAGTGGCCTATTGTAAGGGACTGGACATTCATATGAATCCATGTTCCTGGTTTTCTTAGCTGTATTTTTGACAAAAGTGTATGTTAGCTTTGAATAGAATGTCATTTCAAAATTAAGATCCAAAATTCTCAACAAATTTTCAAACTAACAAGCTGATTTCTTATTTATGTGGTAAATATACCACACTGACTCTTTTTTTTTTTTTAGTGAATGACTTACTGGCTAAGAAATTCTGTCCCAGCTTGAGTGCTGTGTTTTTGTTTTCTCTCAGTAGGATACTTGCATGTTACATTAAGGAATCTATAAAAAGATTCTCTTACTGATTTCTATGACATAATTTTGATGTTAAAACTAAGATGGAATTTTGCTTTATGGCATATATGAATCATGTGACAGAACTTTTTTTGACAAACTAATACAACAGCTGTCATGGATTGACTGTATTTGTGTCTTAGTAAAGTTCACCGGAGCAGGTAATGCATGCTGAGAGATTACCTATTTCTTGAATGCAGTGCTGACATTTCTAGTACTATCTCCTTTTTATAAAACCTGAACACAGGAGTAACTAAGCTACATCAGCCTCTTGGGGAGAGAAGATATTTTTTTTATTGAGAAAGCAAATGTTATATTATTCCTCAGGCCCCAGCCCATGATTCAGGTATGCAAGTTATGAAACAGTCTTTTGTGCTGAGGTATACCTGAAT